>NC_081355.1:145466566-145830155 GCF_030684315.1 Stegostoma tigrinum | reverse complement strand
GACATGTCCGTCATGGGCCTCCTGCAGTGCCACAATGATGCCACCCGAAGGTTGCAGGAACAGCAACTCATATTCCGCCTGGGAACCCTGCAGCCTAATGGTATCAATGTGGACTTCACCAGTTTCAAAATCTCCCCTTCCCCTACTGCATCCCTAAACCAGCCCAGTTCGTCCCCTCCCCCCACTGCACCACACAACCAGCCCAGCTCTTCCCCCCCACCCACTGCATCCCAAAACCAGTCCAACCTGTCTCTGCCTCCCTAGCCGGTTCTTCCTCTCACCCATCCCTTCCTCCCACCCCAAGCCGCACCCCCATCTACCTACTAACCTCATCCCACCTCCTTGACCTGTCCGTCTTCCCTGGACTGACCTATCCCCTCCCTACCTCCCCACCTATACTCTCTCTACCTATCTTCTTTTCTCTCCATCTTCGGTCCGCCTCCCCCTCTCTCCCTATTTATTCCAGTTCCCTCTCCCCATCCCCCTCTCTGAAGAAGGGTCGAGGCCCGAACGTCAGCTTTTGTGCTCCTGAGATGCTGCTTGGCCTGCTGTGTTCATCCAGCCTCACATTTTATTACCTTCCTGGTCTGCGTTGTTTTATGGTGAGGTTGGGATTGGAGCAAAGGGCTGCACGTTCTGTGGGGCAAGAGGTTGGAGTCGGTGAGAGGGGTGGAGAGGTTGTGGCGATCAATAAGTCGACAGCACTTGGAGATGAAGAGGTCGAGGGAGGGTACGAGACCTTGTGGTGGTGTCCAGGAGGAGGGGGTGCATTGGGGGCAGGAGAAGGGGTCAGTAGAGGGGGGGTTAGGCTCACCATTATAGTTGTAAGTGCGGAGGCAGAGGCGGCATAAAAACTCCTCAATGTCCAAACATGAGTTGTATCCGTTGATGTGTGGGTGGAGGGGGACAAAGGTGAGCCCTTTACAGAGGACTGACCGTTCACCCTCAGTAAATGGCAGGTCGGGGGCGAGGTGGGGGGGGGGGGGGGGGGGGGGGGGGGGGGAGAGGAGATGGTGAAGACTCGGCAGGGCTGGGTGCTGCCGTCTCTTCTGGAACTGCTGGCCGTGGTGGTGGTGGGCAGAGTGACATCGGCGTCCTCGATCTCAGCGTCAGCCTCGGAAACGGAGGTGGCAACATCAGTAGTGGTGTTAATGGTGTCAGTTGTACAGGAAGTGGCATATCAGTGACAGCGGATGTGATGTCATCTGTGAAAACCGTTGGTGCTCTGAAGGTGGCCACCTGGCCAATGGCAGCAGACACATGAAGGTCCTGGGTAGGGTGGCAGGCACCAGTAAGTTTAAAGTACTTTCAATTTTTAGTGTCCAATAAAGCAGAGTAGGATTGTGAATTCAGGTTGTGGATCTTACGAAGAATAATAGACAGGAGGAGTCCTTTGCAGGTCTGGGAGAGGGAGGCTCTGAGCTGGGGTAGGCTCAATTGTAGTATCTGGAGATGCCGGCGCATTGCAGCGAGTGTGCATGTCAGAAGTTGCAGGGAGAAACACTTCTGTAGGATATCAATGTTGTGAATGTAGTGGTCGTCGTGGTTGGGGCCAATTGGGAAGGCTTAAACGGAGACTGTAGTTAGTCCATTGGGGGTGATCCGGTTCTGTAGGCAGATACTCAGAATAGCAATGTGGCTGTAGGACCTGGTTTGCTTTAGGATGAGCCGAGCAGTTTCAAGGCCGAAAAGTTTACAACAGGGTTGCAGTGGGAGAGGGATACATTAAGGTTTTTCCGGAGAGAGGAGGGTAACTTCATTAAAGTGGGCATCCTTTGAAGAGGCTTCGCAGTGGGGTTAAAATTGTTAGAGATAGTAGGAACTGCCAATGCTGGGGAATCTGAGATAATTTGATGTACAGCTGGATGAACACAGCAGGTCAAGCAGCATCAGAGGAGCAGAAAAGCTGACGTTTCGGGTCGAGACCCTTCTTCAGAAATGGGGGCAGGTAAGGGGATTCTGAAAATAAATAGGGAGAGAGGGGGAGGCAGATAGAAGATGGATAAAGGAGAAGATAGGAGACAGGCAGATCAAAGAAGCGGGGTTGGAGCCAGTAAAGGTGAGAGTAGGTGGGGAGTTAGGGAGGGGATACGTTGGTCCAGGGAGGACAGACAGGTTAAGCAGGCAGGAGGAGGTTAGTGGGTAGAATCCCCCTCCCCGCCCCCATTTCTGAAGAAGGGTCTCGACCCGAAACGTTAGCTTTCCTGCTCCTCTGATTCTGCTTGGCCTGCTGTGTTCATCCAGCTCTACACCATGTTATCTCAGAAGGAAATGGAAGCTTTGGAGACAGGGTAGAGTACGTTCACCAAAACGTTGCCTGGTCTTGATGCTATGAGAAATGGTTGAAAAGACTAAGATTGTTTTCACTGGAAATACAACAGTTGAGACAAGACCTGATAGAAGTTTACAAAATTATGAGAAGCATAGATAGGTTGGATATTCAGAGACCGTTTTCCCAGGGTTGAAGTTTCAACTACAAGGGGGACAGGTTCAAAGTGAGATGGTAAAGTTTAAGGGAGATGTGTGAGACACGTTTTACATGCAGACAGTGGTAGGAGCCTGGAACACACTTGCCAGAAGAGCTGGTGGAAACAGGCACATTGGTGACATTTAAGAGGCAACTGGAGTGTTACCCGAATAGGGAATGAATAGAGGGGTACGGACCAAATAAAAGAGCAGGAAGTTGGCTTTTTACTTTAGTCAGGGCATGATGATCGGCACAAGCTTGGAGGGAAAAGAGCCTAGTCCTGTGCTGTACTTGTCTTTTTTTTCCTTACGAAAAACTACAGCAGCCTTTCATCCAGGCTTCTCAAATGAACATCTTAAGAATATTTTCTAGCAGTTCTTTTCCAAATGACTAAGGACAGGACACAGGAAGTCAAAGGAGCACAGAAGACTATTGCAACCTGTTAGGTTGGCCTATGAATCTGAATAACAGAATACGGCTTATATCCTTCATTTAATTATCTACTCAAAAACCTGTCCAATTCTGCATGAAAATGACTGATCTTACGTGTTTCAATTGGCTCCCCAAGACCATTCTAAAAATTCACCAATTGTCTCCTCTTAGGCAGTCCCTTCTTCCAACCTCTTTATAAAAGAGGCTGTTTATTATCCCACCTCTCCATTCCCTTGGTGTAACACATAGGACATGAACTAGCATTTATAATGGCAACTTCATGAACAAATGAACCACAGCAAATTAAATGGTGCATCTGTCCTTCTGATTCAATCAGCATTCTGTATAATTCACTTTTTCCATTTTTCCCCTCTTATATGAATATAAATAATAACATAGCCCACAACAGAGCAGTACAGCAAAGTACAGGCCCTTCAGCCCACAACATTGTGCTGACCTATTATCCTAAGATCAACCTATCCTGCATACCCTACATTTTACTGATTCCCCATGTGCCTGTCCAACAGTCATGTAAAAGTCTCTAAAATATCTGACTCCACTAACGCTGCCTGCAGCACATTCCACACGCCCACCACTCTGTATATATAGCCTACCTCTGACATCTTCCCCCATACCTTCCCACAATCAACTTAAAATTATGCCCCCCTTGTAACAGTCATTTCCACCCTGGGGAAAAAGCCTCCGGGGATCCACTCTATTATGCCTCTCATCATCTTGTACACCTCTATCAAGTCACTTCTCATCTTCTTCGCTCCAAATGAAAAAAGCCCTATTCCCCCTCTACCTTGCCTCATAAGACCTGCAGCACCCTGGTACCTCTCCTCTGCACTCTCTCTAAAGCTTCCACATCCTTCCTATAATGAGGTGACTGAACACAAATATTCCAAATGTGGTCTGACCAGAGTTTTACAGGGCAGCAGGACAACCTCATGGCTCTTAAACAATTCCTCTGCCAATGAAAGCCAATGTACCATATGCCTTCTTTACAACCCTATCAACCTGGGCAGCAACTTTGAGGGACATTAGGATGTGAACCCCAAGACCCCTCTGTACCTCCACGCTGCTAAGGTTCCTGCCATTAACCCTGTATTCTGCATCCAAATTCGACCTTCCAAAATGAATCACTTCACTCTTTTCTGGGTTGAATTCCATCTGCCACTTCTTCGCCAGCTCTACATCCTGTCAATGTCCTGCTGCAACCTACAACGGCCCTCCACACTGTCCATAACTCCACCAACCTTCATACCATTGGCAAACTTACTAACCCACCCTTTCACTTCCTCATCCAAATCATTTATGAAAATCACAAAGAGCAGAGATCCCAGAACAGATCCCTGCAGAACACCATTGGTCACTGAGCTCCAGGCTAAATACTTTCCATTTCCTACCACACACTTCTATTGGACGGCCCGTTTTGCATCCAGACAGCCAAATTTCCCTGAATCCCATGCCTCTTTCTTTCTCAATGAGCCTACCATGTGGAATGTATTTTGGCAGTAAATATTCAGCCATGAACTTACATCTAGAGTTTCAAATGGTGTACATTCTTTCAGAATGGAGGCCAATAAAAGCTCTTTTTTAAAACAAAACCACAAAGCCATTTACACAGTTTAGTAAATTACTAGTTGAGTATTCTGAAAATCAGGCATCAATTCAGCATGGATCACATTGGCACTACAATGTACAACAAATACCTTCCTATCCAGAATCCAAGAATTCCTGTTATCAATGAAAGGCATAAGATCTTGACAAAATCAAAACAGATCAAAAATGGGACCGAAAAAAAAAGCTTTTTTTAATGAATAAGCTAATTACTCACTTTTGCTGCCACATTTGCGAAGAGGGACATTGTTTGTGGTTCTTGTCATTAACATCCTCCAAACTATCAGTACCATCTTGCTTTGCTTGAGATGGGCTCTTCCTTAGCACTATAAAATCTGGAGTTGGGTTGAATCTTTTCAAATCACCCTGCCCCAATGAGCTGCGTTCACCACAATAGCACAAGGCACAGAGCTGTTCATTGCTGCAAAAGGAGCAACACATTATTATAGCTACATTGTGTAAAACAAGCAATCCCCACCCCATCCTACATTTTAAAAATACATCAAATTCACAAGAATATCCTGATTACTAAGACAGCAACGTATTAGAATGCATATATGGAAATATCTTCTTCAGCCAGACAGTGGTGAATCTATGGAATTGGCTGCCACAGAAGGCTGTGGAGGCCAGGTCATTGAGTACATTGAAGACCGCGATAGATAGGTTCTTGAATATCAAGGGTTATGGGCAGAAAACAAGAGAATGATTTTGAGGAACTTATCAGCCATGATTGAATGGCACAGCCAACTTGCGGGCTGAACAGCCTAATTTCTGCCTTTATGTCTTATCGTGTTATATTTATTGAAATCAAATAATCACCCAGCGTTCAATGTGCAAAAGTCTAAAATAGTTCAATTTCCAGTTACATGAAAATAACACCCATGCAAGCAATTATACTGATTGAATACTTAGGGAAGCTGGATCTCAGACAAAAGATTTATATTCCCTTCTGGTCAAATCAGTAAAACTTTAAACCCAGTGATGTTCTTTTCTTGTGTGCCTTTACATCAACCAAAATTAGACCATTTCACGAACACAACTACAACTGGTCTCAGCAACCCTGGATTTGTGCAAAGCGAAGGCTCCTGTCACTGCTTATTGTACAGCAACCTGACCGACGGATTTGTGGGTATTAGATCGAAACTGATTCAACTGCACAGGCATATAGTGAACTAGGGTGCCAATATCGACAGTTATGACCACCAGCTGAGTCATTTCCCTACTTCATAGGATAAGAGGTAGATTATCATATACCTTACAATAACATATTCAGAGAAGGCAAAAGGGGAGAAACATTCAATTAACTTGACACACACAAATTTAATTAAGTTCTTCGGCGATTAAGCAAACGTAGACATGGATAGTAAGAACACAATAACTAGAAGGAGAAGACGATGAGGCAGCCCCTTGAGCCTTTTCCACCATTTAATTTGACCATGGTTGATCTTAGCTTCAAGTCCAGTTTCCTTTCCACTTTCTATTTCCACCTGTTACTAATTAAAGATCTACTTATCTTCTCCTTAAATTTACTCCATGTACCAGCATCACCCACAGTCTGGGGTGGGAAATTCCACAAGTAAATGACCCTGTGTTTTAGAAATATTTTGTCATCTCCAGTTGAAATCTGCTACCCCCATTCTAAAGTTATGACCTCACATTCTGGATTGCACAATAAAAAGAGGAAAACATACTTTCTACATCGACTTTGTTAATCTCCTTTAGTATCTTACATACCTCAATTAGATCGCCTCTATTCTTCTAAACTCTCGAGAATATAGGTTTAAACAGCTCAATCTCTCTCAAGACAAAGCCCTTATCTCTAGAATCAATTCCATGAATCTCCTTAGAACTGCTTCCCTTCCAACTATACCCTCCTTCAGTAAGGAGACCAATTCTGTATGCAATTCTTCAGGTGCACTTTCACTAATGTTGGGTACAGCCAGGGCAATACTTCCCCCTTTTCATACGGCATTTATTGCTAAAGTAATAAAGTAACTCCATTTGTCTCCCTTAGCAACTGCTATATCTGCATACTAGTTTTCTACAACTTGTACATGAGGACACCCAGATCCCTCTGTATTGAAGCATCCTTAAGTTTCCTGCCACTTAGATAAGTAGCCTTCCTATTTCTCTGACAAAAATGGACAACGATGTACTTATCCATGTCAAACATCATTTGTCAAATTTTGGCTCATTAAACTAACCTATTTTTATCTGTTTGTAAATTTATATATTTACTGTAAACTTACTTTCCAAACTATTTTAATATTATTATCTGCAAATTCAGCTTTATCCTCCTGATCCAAGACTAGAAATAGCTGGGGCCTCAAGGACCAAACCCTGGGCCACATGATTAGTTACGTTTGAGCAGCCAGAAAAAGACCCGTCAAACATGATAGACCCCTTATAAAACCATGTCGACTCTGATGGATGGTGTTTTGACTTTTCAAATGTCCCGTTATTATTTCCTTAACGACAGGTTATGATGATTTCTGAATGACAGATATTAAACTAAAACTAAATGATCAATCAACAAATAGCACATCAAACAGCTCCCTTATATTACATTGTTGTTCTATAGTTAATAATGGCCAAAAATTGATTGGGCCAGACTTCAACATTAAAGAGTTGGATAATTGCTCACTCTAAGAACTGTCATAAGAAAGCAAGAAGCTAACCACGCAACATTAAAAGAATTAATTAACAACTGCCCATTTTCAGCATCATCCTTCATAAACTTGATTTGTTAAGAATTTAATAGGAAAAACGTGCAGGAAGGGAAGTATTTTGACTCAAAATAATTTACCACTTGAGATACAAATAAAACAAACTGTTTGAAAGAGGTCTTCCTAAAAAGGAGGAAACAGTCCCATCTGAACCTATTAAAAAACAGGTCTTTTTTGTTATCTGTTCCATGTCCTCCCTATGGACATGACCTGGTGGGGTAAGACAGCAAAACAGACATCCAACATTTACAAGCTAATAATTCAGTAAAATTATTCCAGATAATTCAAATTTAACATTGAAGTGAGTCTTCTGTTGTTCAGGCAAATCTCTAAACAGACTATTTCTTGATAAACAAAAATAAAAATGTAAATTCACATATGCAGGGGACATTTTATTTTAAAAAGGTAGGACTGTTTAGATAATTTTTTAAATTACTTATCCAGAGGAGCTGTTAACAAATTACTGCAGCACACAGCCTACTGTCTGTTTGAAATGCTTTGGGGAACTGTACATAAAGCCTATTATAGAAAAAGGTACTTTGCAAATACAAGGGAATAATTAACACACAGCATTTTATCAGTAATAGTGCTACATTGTGTGTTACAATAAGAGACTAACATTTAATTATGGATACAATCCACATGAATTTATGCAGTCAACTACTTTCCTCACCTTTTCCAATGGTTTTCTTTTACCCATCTGATTTTTCTTGTACATAAAACCTGTTCAACGCACGAGTGATATATCCCTAGTAACTGAACTGATTGGAACTTGTCACTAAACCACTGCTATCTTTACCAATAACTAAATAATATAACATGCAATTTGTTTCCAAAATTGTTTTAAAAAGTGTGTAATATTGGGATTTTAACTTAAAACCTCTGGTTCACTCATCAATAATCTAACATTACGCTACCTGAGAGAACAGCAAACTCGATCTTATCCTCACCAATTTGCTTGTCGTGATTGATCATTTGTCATGACTGCATTAGCTAAGCGTTCACCCATTCTTGGGCAGACAAAGTCCCATCTTAACATTGAGGATACCCTCCATTGTGTTGTGTGGCACTACCACTATACTAAACAGGATAAGACTTTGAACAGACCTTGCAATTGAAGCCTGGGCATTGTGCAGTGCTGTGGGCTATCAGCAACAGCTGAACTGCCTCTGCAACCTGAAGACTCAGGGGTACCAATCCTCATTCAAAAGAGTACAGGGCAGCATTAAGCATACCTAAAAACAAGGTGGAACCTGGTGAAACCGCGACAGAGAGCTACTTCTATAAATACGGCATTAGCAGCAAGAGACAGTGCTCCCACAAACAAGAGATCAGATCTAAGCTCTGTAACATGTCACATCCAGTCATGAATGGTGGAGGGCAATTAAACTCCTCACTGGAGGTGTCAGTTCCAAAAAATCCCAATCCTCAATGATGGGAAAGTACAGCACATCATGAAAATATCAAGGCTGCTGCCTGTGCAACAATCTTCAGCTATAAGTGTTAAGTGGACGATCCATTCTGGCTCATCTAGAGGTGTCCACATCTCACATGCCAGTCTTCAACCAAATGCTATGTGATATCATGAAATGGCTGAAGGCACTGGATAGGACAAAGGCTATAAACATTAACAACATTCAGGCAATATAGGGCATGTCAAGAATGTGCCATATTCCTAGCACCAGGTGTTCCAGTATTTCAGGACAAATCCCACCCAGCCAAGCACTGCCTTGTCAATCTACTCAAGTTCATCAGCTGACTGCTTTCAAGCTATAGTTGCTAAGTGACAACCCACTCAGTGATGCCAGTCTGGGTTCCACTAGGGCTACTCAGCTCCTGTCCTCATTGTAGCTGAGGTCCATAAAATGTGGACAAAACAGCTGGACTCCACAGCTGAGGTGAGACTGTCTGCACTCAACATCAAGGTCACACTGGCATCAAGGAATCCTAGCAAAACTGACAGTAGAATCAGAGGGAAAATTTCTCTGTAATTGGAGTTATATGTAGCACAATGAAGATGCTGTCATTGTTAGGAAGTAGTTGTCTCTGCTCTAGTGCGTCATTGCAGAAGTTTCTCAGATAGAGCCCTAGGCCCAAACATCTTCAACTGCTTCAATGAGCTTCCCTTCCTCATAAAGTCAGAAGCGGAGCTGTTCGCGCAAGACTGCATGACATTGCACCAGCTGCAACTCCTTAACACTGACGCTGAGTGTGCCCAAAAGCAAAAAACCTCAGAAGGCAGTCAGGTTTGACTGGACAATGATACAAAACATTGCATAACACAGGAACAGACATTTGGACCACCATGTCTGCGCTGACCATGATGCCATTTTAAATTAATACCACCCATTTGCACATAGTCCATATCCTTCTGTTCCAGGGCCGTGTTTAAGTGCCTTAAAAGTTGCTATCATATCTGCTTTTACCACCTCCCCTGGCAGCATATTCCATGCACCTACCACCCTCTACATTAAAAAAAAACTTGACCTTCATATACCCTTTAAACTTATCCTCTCACCTTAAACCTATGCCAGCTAGTTTTGACATTTCCATCCTATCCATGCCTCTCTATTTTATACATTCTTATCAGGTCACTCCTCAGCCTCCAACACTTCAGCAAAAACAATCCAAGTTTGCCCAACCTCTCCTTATAGCTAATACTCTCCAATCCAGGCAACATCTTGAGTAAGGTACTAGGCTGATGCTGGAGAATCTGAGATAATAAGGCGTAGAGCTGGATGAACCCAGCAGGCCAAGCAGCATCAGAGGAGCAGGAAAGCTGACGTTTCAGGTCTGGACCCTTCTTCAGAAAAAGATGGGTCCAAACCCAAAACATAGCTTTCCTGCGCCTCTGATGCTGCTTGGCCGGCTGTGTTCATCCAGCTCTACACCGTGTTATCTCAACATCTTTTCAACCCTCTCCAAAGCCTCCAAAACCTTCTTGTAGTGATGCAAATCAGAACTGCATACAATACTCCAACTATACAGGGATTCTATATACAGGTATAACATAACTTGCCAACATTTATGCTTAATGCTTTCATCAATGAAGGCAAGCATGCCAAAATGCCTTCTTTACTATCTCGTCCATTTGTGCTGTCACTTTCAGGGACCTATGGACTTGCAGCCAAGATCTCTCTTATATATAAATATTCCTAAAGAGACCTGATATTCACTGGCTACTTTTCTCTTGCATTTGTCCCCACCCCCAACCCCACACAAAATGCATTCCCTCACATTTGTCTACATAAAACTCCATTTGACATTCTTACAGCCAACTTTCCAACTGACCTACATCCTGCTGTATCTCTGACAACCTACCTCACTGTCCATATCTCCACCAATTTTCAAGACATGTATAAAACCTTGTAATAAGACCACCTGTGTTTTCATCCAAATCATTTATACATAGTACAAACAACTGAGGCCTCAGCATCGATCCTTATGGAACACAAACATCCAGTCAGAAAAACAGCAGTCCACAATTACCCTGTCTTCTATTGATCAAGCCAATTTTGTATCCAACTTGCCAACTCTGTGGATCCCACGTGAATTAATCTTCCGGACAAGCCTACTGTGGGATCTTGTCAAATGCTCTGGTGAAGTCAATTTAGACTACATCCACTGCCCTACTCTCATTCAACATTCCCTCAAAAGACTCAATATTGAGAGACAAGACCTCCCCTGCAGGAAGCCATGCTGACTCTCCACAATAAAATTTATTCTTTTCCAAATACAAGTAAATTCTGTACCTAACAAACTCTAAGGATTCAATGCCCTATAACTTCCTCGATTATCTGTGTTGTCCTTCTTAAACAAAGGATCAATGTTGGCTATTCTCCAGTCATCTGGGGCCTCACTTGTGGCTACAGAAAAAGAGAAAAGCAAAATCTCTGTAAAGACCCCAGCGATCTCCTCCCTTGCCTTCATCAGGATCCAGGAATAGAACCCATCACGCCATGGGTACCTGCCAACTTCAAATGTTTTCAAGACACCCAATACCACCACTGCTTTGTTAATATCTACATGCCCCAGAATATGCCCTTCTAAATAGGGAGAAAATTCATAAGTCTCAAGTGCAAAAAGACTCGGGAGTTCAAGTCCAGGATTCTCTCAAGGTAAACTTGCAGGTTGAGTCAGTAGTCAGGAAAGCAAATGCAATGTTGGCATTTATTTTGAGTGGACTGGAATATAAAAGCTGGGGTGTACTAGTAATGCTTTATAAAGGCTCTAGTTAGGCCACACTGAGTATTGCATGCAGTTCAGGGCACCATATATCAGGTTGGATATACTGGCCCTGGAGGTGGTTCAGAGGAGGTTGACAAGAATGGTCCCAGGAATGGAAAGCTTAACATATGAGGAATGTTTGAGGACTCTGGGACTATACTCATTGGAGTTCAGGAGGGTTGGGCGTGGGGAGGGGGATCTAATTGAAATTTTACAGAATACTGAATGGCCTGTGGATGTTGGGGAGATGCTTCCATTGGTAGAAGAGACTAGGACCCAAGGGCACAGCCTTAGAGTAGAGTAAAAGGAAGACTTTATCAGAGTTAAGCAGAAACATCTTCAGCCAGACAGTAGTGAATCTATGGAATTCACTGCCACAGAAGGCTGTGGAGGCCAGGTCACTGAGTACATCTAAGACTGAGTTAGACAGGTTCTTGATTGGCAAGGGTTATGAGGAAAAAGCAGGAAAATAGGGTTGAGGAACTTATCAGCCGTGATTGAAAGGCAGAACAGATTCAATAGGCCGAATGGCTTAATTTCTGCTCCTATGTCCTATAGCCTTAATATCAACATAACCTTCATTAATCTGACCATCGTCTATGTCCTTCTCCTTGGTGAATACCAATGCAAAGTAAACATTAAGGACCTCAGCCCACTTGCTCTGGCTCCACACCTAAACAGACTGTTTTTTGAAGGAGTCCGTTCTTTCCCTAGCTACCCTCTTGCTCCTAAAGAGTGCAAAATGGTTTAGGATTCCCCTTAATTCTACATCCAAAGCATATTTCACGGTCTATTCAGCCTTCTTAATTCCTTGTCAATTTCTTTCCTGCTTCCTTCATATTCTTCAAGGGTCTTGCCTGATTTCAGTTTACTAAATTTTACATATGCTTCCTCATCCTTTTCAATGAAGCTTTCAATATCTATTGTCATCCCTATTGAGCAACAACGGATCCATTAACTTAACAAGTTAACTAATAGTAAGAAGCTAATGGACTGAAAAATATGTTGCTTGTTCATCAAAATGTTGTTGGAGACAGCAATTTAGCAAAGGTAAACCTCATCAACTTGCGTTTATATCCCATCTTTAAAACAAGTATGTTTGTGACGCACTTTGGAATAATGACAAAATTAGACATCAAGACAAAATACGTGATATTCAGACAGGTGACTACAATATTGTCAGGCTAATAAACTTCAAGGGATATCTTAAAAGGAGATGCAGAAACAATGAAAATGTTAAGGGAGAAAACTGCAGTGCCTAGGATTTAGATAGCTGAATGTACGAGGCCAGAGCTCAAACGGGCAGAAGAGGATACTGTACTGGGAGGATTGTAGGCCAGTAGATATTTAGAAATAGGGATGGGAGAGGCTAGGAGAGATTGGAATACATGAAATGAGAAAGATAAAATTGTACTCATATTCACCAATGTCTCAATGCAGGTGAGACTACACCAGACAGTAAATTAAGGTGTTATGTTCTGGTACTACAGAATAAAAATCCTGAATAGTCATCTGGTTAGTGTTCTTAAATGGAAGTGCAATTGGCAATCAATTCACCAGTATTCAAACAACTGAAATTCATTTATAAGTTTAACCTGGCAATACAAATTGGCAACAGTATATTGCAGAAAATAGTAACTCAGATTTGAGCAAGTTATTCTGTTTATGTCTTAATGCGAGCATAGCATCACAGTTTATTTCCTGATGTTCTACTGTGCATTATAATTCAGCTGCGACACCTCGTACAATTCAAATTTTCTGAAGATCAAATAACATTTACACATTCTGCAAACGAAACGAAATGCTTCCCAACCCAATCAACCCACGCTGAAGAATTTTGTTCATCCTGTTGCACAATTGTTCCTTCCCGTACACCTGTGTGGGTACTTTATGAAATAACTGGAAGAAGCTATTGTTTTTTTGAAACACTTGCACATGTATAGTGCAGTCTGAAGAAGTCTAGTCGCAGTTTCAAACTTTTCGAAACTCCATTGGGCATCATGCAACACTTTACGCAGATTACAGCTGCATCTAAGCAAAAGCAAGTTGGCTATGCTATAAGTTTGGAGTTGAGTAGGGAAGCAATCAATGATAGGAAGAAAATAATAGCCACTACCACTTTCACTTCCCACCTTATAAAACAAATGAAACATCACCATGGAATGTATCACTGGAATTTGTGACAAAAGTGAAGTGCAAACAAGTTATATATTCAAGTAAATAACTCGTCATAGGATGGCTAGAAAAACCTGACTAATCTTACAGACATACACACTTTGAAAAGCTATAATGGATTAACCAAAAAAAAAAGCCATCAACATTAATTGCACAAGCTGAAAACCACCAGCATCTCCCATTCAAATCAAGCAAGCAGCATTTCAGGGCCTGCAAGTGAGTGATTCTGGTTAGTCTGACAAGGGCTAGAGGACAAATTAGAAGCATCTTGCTGCATTCTCTATTTGAATTATAAACACATGACTCAGCATTACTTGTTCTGACCTGGTTTTTGTATCTAGTTTGACTGAGGTTGTAGAGCTGGCAGAGTCTTCAGATATCGAACGCTGCAGGAGAGACGGTCGTTCATTGGTCTCCATTTCTGTAAGGATATCCTCCTCCAGTGAGTCATCTTTAATGTCTGTTAAGAAAAGTAAACCAAACAGTTCCAATGGTATCAAATGACCACCCAAGCTATCCAGTATATTTCCACTGACAAAATACAATCCATAATTCGTGTTACCTAGAAGGCAATATTAGATAGTAGCTTAAAAGTACTAGGCTTTGTTAAAATGTAGCACAACATAGATTAATGACCCCATGTACTAATGGAGAAAGTGCCTTCCACTCTACCCACAAGCCTCGCGATCTTATATGCATTAGTCAGGACTCTCACAACCATCGCTCAAATTAAAGAGGTAGACAAGTTACAAAAGGATAAGTACACAACTCTGGAATTAGGAGTTTGGGAATCAATGCCTGTCATTGAAGCATTTTTTTAAAACAAGTAGAAAGCAGAATAGTAACCATTTCAACCAACAAGCAACAATTGTGGTACTTGCAGAGGACAATGTCTTGATAAGATTATAAACAACTGCATTTTTGAGAGATAGCTGGATCTGACAATGCTACAGAATCTGGAGATAAGGTGTAGACTCGATGAACACAGTAGGCCAAGCAGCAGAGGAGCAGAAAAGCTGACATTTCAGGCCCCGTCCCTTCTTCAGAAATGGGGGACAGGAAGGGGGTTCTTAAATAAAAGAGGAGATGGGGGAGGTGGATAGAGAATGGATAAAAGAATAGGTGGAGAGGAGACAGACAGGTCAAAGAGGTGGGGTTGGAGGCAGTAAAGCTGAGTGTGTGGATGGGGAGTTAAGGAGGGGATACGTCAGCCCCGGGAGGATGGACAGATCAAGGAGGTGGGATAAGTCTAGTAGGTAGGAGATTGGGGTGCGGCTTGAGGTGGGAGGAAGGACAGGTGAGGTAGGCGGGGACGAGCTGGGCTGGTTTTGGGATACAGTCAGGGAAGGGGAGATTTTGAAGCTTGGTGAAGTCCACATTGATATCATTGGGCTGCAGGGCTCCCATTAGATCTTTGTTTGAGAGAGACCACTTAATCTGGCACCCGAGAAGTTGACTCAAATCCACAGATCTTGGCGCAAGTCACAAACCTGAGCATCATTCTTATCTAGCTTTCTTATTTGCCAGTATCTTCCATGCAGTCTCTCAATAGAACGCATAACTGGTAGGTGTCAATATGAGGGAGAAAATTTAGATAAATCTTTCCAAACATATTGCCATTGCTAAATTTATTTGGCATAAGATTTCAACAATCACACTAAAGATCCAGGACAGCTGTTTTTAAAAATCAATCATAACCACCTACCTTCATGCCACATCTTTCATTCTTTTCTCATCCAAAATATATCCAATTACACTTTCTATACAGATAGACTGAACTTTTGCAGTAACTTATTCCATACACCTTTCACTGTTACAAAAACTATTTTATCTTGTTTTCATTTCTGTAAAAAAAAATCACCTACTATTTGCACCTCATGTAGTAACAAACAAGATACAGGGATAAATTGTTCTTTGCATAGTATTTCCCATTAGGAATGGGCAATACACGTGTGAATAGCAGGCAAGGCCAACATCTTATCAATTGTGTTTTTTTATTTGAATCCACAGCTACATTTAAGAATTTCCTTACAACTCTTAATGAGATTCATTCCTGTGACTCAAACTCACATTTAAAAAGGAATTGTTAAATGAGCTCCCTTTCCTCAATGGCCTAAATTGAGAAATTGACCAGAGGATTCTCTACGACCAATCTACCATATACGTACACGTTGGTATGCTCGTTGGGATCCATACAATTCAATTCATTAGATATTTTTAAACAACCCATTCAGACATGTCATGACACACCTCTGCAGCAGGATTTGAAACAGGATCTTCTGGTTCAAAGATAGGGACATTACCACTGTCCCTTCCATTCATTTCAAGATTGGCCTCATTGGTAACCTCATACACAAGATCTGAGCCAAATGCTAATTTATGATGGCGGCAGCAGCAGCAGAGCAGCATGTGGGCTCCTCAGCCTAGGAACCCGTAGCTCGTGTACTCCATGCGCTTTTACAGGGTTTTTTGTTTTCTTGATTTCCAATTTTTACAGTTAACATTAAAACATCAAAAATTCATTGTACTTTCATTTACAACTTATCCGGTGACAGAGTGACTTCTGATGCTGTCTTGCGCTGACATGGTGGTCTTGGCCCTGTGGAGCGGTCTCCTAGCATGGCAGTTTTGTCCCTGTGTTGAGGTCTCGTCAGCAGTCTGGCTTAATCACTGGTGAATACTTCTGGCCCAGTGTTCTGATAGCCCGGCATGGTGCCTTTGTCCACTTTGGCGGTCTTTTTCCCGTGGCGTTTTCTTATGTAGATGCTTTCTGCTCAGTGTTCCCATGCCCCGGCGTGGCATTTTTCGTCCAGGGTAGCGGTCCTGTCCTGGCCCCAGTTTTCTTCAACAGAGGCTTTGGCCCAGTTTTTCTGGTGGTCCAGCATGTCTGCTTCGTCCTTGCATTTGCATTCCGGCTGGGTGTTTCAACTTTTGACTGTTTTTTTGTGAAACCACGAGCCGTTAACTGGACTGTGTTGAACTTTTGTCTTAAATTTACTTTTTATTGTTACTTATGAATTTACTTATGACTTCTGTCATTAATATAGGTGCCATGCTAAAGCAACTTATAACACTTTTCATTTTAGTTTTCTTGTAAAAGTACACATGACAATAAATTCTAAACGCAATTCAATTCAGTTGTTTACCATGCAGGTTTGATGTCAAAATCGGGCAAATCAACATCACCCGCAGTTGTATATTGTGCAAACTCATGGAAGGTCCTATAGGGTTGTCTTGATTCTGATGCTCAGATTAATCTGGAAGAGTAAGGAATCTTAAATGTTTAAGCAGAGGTAAAACTGGCTATTTCATGCTGCTCTGCAGCAAAAACACAATGGGTGTTTGACACTGACAGGATGCTACTCTCAAACTAAAAAGAGACATTCTGCTTATCATTCAAATGAGTCATACAGTATAACCAGTTCAGTGCCACCGTGATGCCAGATACGTAGATTGTATGACCTAGAGGATGGTGGATCTCAACAAACAGCATCTCCTTTTGGTTCTTCTCAATAAGCAAAATACTGACTGCTCCCAACAAGCCCGTGCTTGCAAAACTCACGACTGTATCTAAAGTTAGAAGTGATTCAACAACTGGATAACATTTCCTGAATAATGCTGAATGCCTGAGGAATGACAGTGACAACTATCAGTTGGGTTCACAATGTGGCACATGTGTCTCTACTGGAAACTATAAAAGGTTAATATACAGGGTTCTGTTCTTTAGAGTCAGAAGGAATTCAACCAAATTCAATTTAACAAAACAGGTAACTGGTTCAGCACTTAGGGAAATAGCCTCAAATCAGTCAAACCTGCTTGGTTTAACATTTAAATAAAGCCTGGCTGTTAACTGGCAATTAATATTAATATATGCATTCTTGATGGTTACACCTCTACCGATCAGTACTTAGAACATAACAGCAAAGGCCCTTTGGCCCTCGATGTTGTGCCGACCTGTCATACCAATCTCAAGCCCATCTAACCTACACTATTCCATGTACGTCCATATGCTCATCCAATGACGACTTAAATGTACCTAAAGGTGTCGAATCTACTACCGTTTCAGGCAAAGCGTTCCATTCCCTTACTACTGAGTAAAGAAACTACCTCTGACATCTGTCCTATATCTTTCACCCCTCAATTTAAAGCTATGCCCCCTCGTGCTCGCCGTCACCATCCTAGGAAAAAGGCTCTCCCTATCCACGCTATCTCACACTCTGATTATTTTATATGTCTCATGCTTTCTTCTCATGCATGCTTGTTTTCCCTTTGAATTTATGTTTTTATGAAACATTCTCAAGAGTACACAGAAACTTTGACAAAACATGTCTTTCAGCAAAACCCAAGTCCTATTCTACCAAATGGTCATTAATTTCCTTTTTTCAAAAGGAAACAGCAGACTCCGAATGGTCTTTGAAGACAAACCAAGGTTTCAAAAGGCAAATCTATAATTGTACTGTCAACAAACCAGCACTATCATGGTTCACTGAATTCCTAGACAGAAACAAGGCAGGTTCTCTCATGTGAGCCCATGCAGAACTATAAGGTTAGAAATCCAGAGCTGCCAAGCAGAGCAATTTAAAATGTCAGTGAAGATCATGAAGGAAATGTCAATCATAAAAAACCTTCATTTATTTACATAAATTCGGTAATACGGTTTCTTACTGGTCATTTCAACTGCTCAATATTGCACAAAGTTAGCTTCAATTTCAATAATTTAGACAATTATTACTAATTAGGCAATATTATTTAGAAAATATGGCATTTCAGTAACAGGCAACTAAAATATGAAATTTAACCCAATCTTCACCCTTCCAAAATTCAACTTGGATTTAAAAATTCAACCATATTGTGATTACTGCTACTGAGGATTCCTTTATGTGAAGATTTGAATTAATCCTGTTACTTGAAATATTGCCAAATACAGAATATAAATCACTTGAAGAAACTCTCCCAAAAGCATTCTACAAACTCATTCAGGCTAGTATAACAAATCTAATTTTTTTGTAAAATAAAGTGATTATTGCCTTCACTTTATCACAAACAGCCAATATTTCGTTTTGCATACTTCATTTATTTATCATGGTTCTTGTGAGGGACCCATAGATCATTCCCACTAGTGGAAAGTCTAGCATCATTTACCATACCTCATCTCCCAACAGTACAGATCCCATTTTCCCCAGTGTTGGTGCCAGTTCCCCACAACCTGGAACCCAGTGGTCCCATATCAGGCTTTCCTTGCATTTGTTTTTCTAATCTTAACCGCCCAATGCCATTTTCAGATGCGTCAAGCAGTAATCCAGAGGTACTGCTGTCTAATTTAGCGCCTGGTTTCTCATGTTCTCCTAACACAAACTCTTTTCTAGCACCACTGACATAGGTGGGATTTTGTCATAATGCCTCTATGCCATTGGTACGAACATCAATCAGACGTTACTAGCAAATATTTAGCAAACTAACAGCACAGTTCAGGAGGACATAAACAGCAAAGGACAGACGCTGATGTAGGCTCAAATGTGAAGAAATGCAATTTGGGAGAAACAAGACACGAGGCAGAATGATGCAAATAGTACTGTTTTAAAGGAGGTACAAGTAGAGATTGAGGGTGCATATTGATCAATACAGAAGGGTGGCAGGGCAAGCTGATGATATACTTAAAGCATATCAGGTACTTGGCTATGGTAACTGAATACGAAAACATGCATCTATGATTAGACCTTGACAGATCACCAACAAAAGATCAGCTGAAGTGTTATTTGGCACCTCAACTGAGGATGAATATCAAGCCCTTAAAAAGGGTAGAGTTTTAACATTGTGAAGGCGATACCAGGGATGAGGGATTTCAATTGTTTGGAGACACTGGAAGTCCTGGATTGATCTCCCCAGTAGTTAAGACAAGGCCTGATACAGGTATTCAACATAATGGGCAGTTTTGACACAGCAATTATGGAGAAACTGGTCCCTTTTATAAATACTGCAAAGGTACCCACAGGAACAATGAGGAATATTTTATTCACGAGGGTTAAGATCTAGAACACATTACGTGTAGGCATAATCAAAATCCAGAGTTTTAAAAAATCATGGATTTGAAGAAGTCTGATTTGAAGGGATTTTGGGAGAAGCTTGGGGGGGCGGGGGAGGTGCTAAACTGAACAACTTTTTCAAATATCGTGCCACAGGGAGGTAAAGTGGAATGGCTTTCACTTCTCCTGCACACCAGAAGAGGACAACAGCACCCCATATAACATCTACAGAATACAAGTAGTTATTGTATTCATAAATCTTATGTGGGAAGTTTAAAATGGTGATTTGTTTAAAATCAGGCAAACTAGTAAAATCGTGCATTAAAGGAATAGAATGCAGTTGTCTCTTTCCAGTCGAGCTTCAACAAGATTTTCTGACAAGCTAGGTTCATAATCCAAACAGTACAGAGACAAGTTTAATTCAGAAGTTAAATCCCTGGAATATTTAGATTATGAGCCTATTTTGTCAGAAAATCTTGAATCTGAACCCTTCAAAAGAAAATAGTCCTTCAATTAAAGAATCACAAGATAATTCCTGAATATATTCAAATCAGGGATCAGCAAACCTGATGCAAGAGGGAAATAATGTATCCTGATAAAAATCGTAAAGGCAGGTTGAGGATACTCAACATGATCCAAGTGGGAACTCCACTTCAAAGTCTGCAGTTGGCTCTAATTATGGATTTACTTAGGCACCACAAAAAGGTCACTCACTCTGCACAGCTTCCTGTTTTAAACCACAGAAGGCGTAAATCAAGGGCATACCAAAATAAAAATCAGAACTAATGTGTCATTAATGCTTCAGAAAAACCAAGCAACCAGAGCTGATCAACAGTAATTGATGTTTTGGTTAGAGAAGAGTAAAGAGCACTTGATTTTCTATTTCACTTATTAGTAAGCACTATAAAAGCCATATCGTTTCAATATCCGAGATAATGGGAACTGCAGATGCTGGAGATTCCAAGATAATAAAATGTGAGGCTGGATGAACACAGCAGGCCAAGCAGCATCTCAGGAGCACCTTCTCCCCTTTGGTCCAGGAACTCCCCACCTATGTCCGTGACACCACCCACGCCCTCCACCTCCTCCAGGACTTCCAATTCCCTGGCCCCCAACACCTCATATTCACCATGGACGTCCAGTCCCTGTACACCTGCATTCCGCATGGAGATGGCCTCAAGGCCCTCCGCTTCTTCCTGTCCCGCAGGCCCGACCAGGCCCCCTCCACCGACACTCTCATCCGCCTAGCGGAACTCGTCCTCACACTCAACAACTTCTCTTTTGACTCCTCCCACTTCCTACAGACTAAGGGGGTGGCCATGGGCACCCGCATGGGCCCCAGCTATGCCTGCCTCTTTGTAGGTTACGTGGAACAGTCCATCTTCCGCACCTACACAGGCCCCAAACCCCACCTCTTCCTCCGGTACATTGATGACTGTATCGGCGCCGCCTCTTGCTCCCCAGAGGAGCTCGAACAGTTCATCCACTTCACCAACACCTTCCACCCCAACCTTCAGTTCACCTGGGCCATCTCCAGCACATCCCTCACCTTCCTGGACCTCTCAGTCTCCATCTCAGGCAACCAGCTTGTAACTGATGTCCATTTCAAGCCCACCGACTCCCACAGCTACCTAGAATACACCTCCTCCCACCCACCCTCCTGCAAAAACTCCATCCCCTATTCCCAATTCCTCCGCCTCCGCCGCATCTGCTCCCACGATAAGACATTCCACTCCCGCACATCCCAGATGTCCAAGTTCTTTAAGGACCGCAACTTCCCCCCCACGGTGATTGAGAACGCCCTTGACCGCGTCTCCCGCATTTCCCGCGACACATCCCTCACACCCCGCCCCCGCCACAACCGCCCCAAGAGGATCCCCCTCGTTCTCACACACCACCCTACCAACCTCCGGATACAACGCATTATCCTCCGACACTTCCGCCATTTACAATCCGACCCCACCACCCAAGACATTTTTCCATCCCCACCCCTGTCTGCTTTCCGGAGAGACCACTCTCTCCGTGACTCCCTTGTTCGCTCCACACTGCCCTCCAACCCCACCACACCCGGCACCTTCCCCTGCAACCGCAGGAAATGCTACACTTGTCCCCACACCTCCTCCCTCACCCCCATCCCAGGCCCCAAGATGACATTCCACATTAAGCAGAGGTTCACCTGCACATCTGCCAATGTGGTATACTGCATCCACTGTACCCGGTGCGGCTTTCTCTACATTGGGGAAACCAAGCGGAGGCTTGGGGACCGCTTTGCAGAACACCTCCGCTCAGTTCGCAACAAACAACTGCACCTCCCAGTCGCAAACCATTTCCACTCCCCCTCCCATTCTCTTGATGACATGTCCATCATGGGCCTCCTGCACTGCCACAATGATGCCACCCGAAGGTTGCAGGAACAGCAACTCATATTCCGCCTGGGAACCCTGCAGCCATATGGTATCAATGTGGACTTCACCAGTTTCAAAATCTCCCCTTCCCCCACTGCATCCCTAAACCAGCCCAGTTCATCCCCTCCCCCCACTGCACCACACAACCAGCCCAGCTCTTCCCCCCCACCCACTGCATCCCAAAACCAGTCCAACCTGTCTCTGCCTCCCTAACCGGTTCTTCCTCTCACCCATCCCTTCCTCCCACCCCCAGCCGCACCCCCAGCTACCTACTAACCTCATCCCACCTCCTTGACCTGTCCGTCTTCCCTGGACTGACCTATCCCCTCCCTACCTCCCCACCTACACCCTCTCCACCTATCTTCTTTGCTCTCCATCTTCGGTCCGCCTCCCCCTCTCTCCCTATTTATTCCAGTTCCCTCCCCCCATCCCCCTCTCTGATGAAGGGTCTAGGCCCGAAACGTCAGCTTTTGTGCTCCTGAGATGCTGCTTGGCCTGCTGTGTTCATCCAGCCTCACATTTTATTATCTCGTTTCAATATCCAGTGCTTTGTGTAGGCTAGAAGTGAACTGTAGTACTGAAGCTGTAGCTCTTCAGGGGAGGAACACCAAACTTGCACTGGGAAGTCTGTAGATTAAATGCTCCAAAAAAACTGCAAATAGGTCAAAAGGGGACCATCATTTAAAATTCTCATGAAAACATATACATGTTGTGATAGAATCTGTTTTAGGAAATAAAGAAAGATGTTTTCTTTAGTTTGAGCTGCGCTTTTGTGATCTAAGGCTACAATTCTCACTAAGCCCAGGGCTCTTTCAGAGGTTCAAAGAGTAGCAGAGGGACAGGCCACTCATGCAGGAAGGACAACCTGAGGCATCCTTTTAACTGAACCCTGACCACAAAATCTGGCGAGATAGCCAGAAAAGCTTGCTCACATCATGGTATGTCACACAAAGCTACGACCCACCAGTGACATGTGGCGGGGGGAAGCTTTCCTGCTCCTATGATGCTGCTTGGCCTGCTGTGTTCATCCAGCTCTACACCTTGTTATCTCAGTAGGAACTGCAGATGCTGGAGAATCTATCTCTGAAACAAAGATTCGTGTGGTACTGGTTTCTAACAGGATCTTAAAAACAATTGTAAGTTTTGTCAATGACCAATATTCATTTCTAATCAATCTCTTGACTTTGCAGAGTATACTGATCTGTGCTAGGTGTGCTACAATGTCCTCAGCAAACCTGATAAGAGATATGTTCTTGTTAAGTAACCCTTTTTGAACAAGCATAGAGATTGGATTAAGCTACTCAAAAAAGCTTTTCAGATGACACCCACCATCTTGGCTCTTATTTGAGTAATTTTATTCTAACAGTTGGGTGAATGGTATTTACACTGCATTTTAAATGACATCACAGTTTTCCATTCCCCAATAATTAAGTTTGGTGGCAGCCACTACTGTACTTGACCTCAAATGTCATCTGCTCAAAGGATTACATGCACCAATTGAAGATGTGCAGTAAACAGTCTAAACTATCAAATTGTTAGCAACCACTCGAACTGATAGTACTATAAACTAGGATACACATGACTGTAGATATTGGAACTAATTCAGTATGGTATTAGCAAGGTTTGAGAAGATTTATAGCTCAGGTTGAGGTGCTGGATGTGAGTTTGCTGGCTGAGCTGGAAGGTTAGTTTTCAGACGTTTCGTCACCTTTCGAGGTAACATCATCAGTGAGCCTCCGGTGAAGCGCTGGCGTTATGTCCCGCTTTCTATTTATCTGTTTAGGTTTCTTTGGGTTGGTGATGTCATTTCCTGTTCTTTCTCTCAGAGGGTGGTAGATTGTCTCCAAATCAATGTGTTTGTTGATGGAGTTCCAGTTGGAATGTCATGCTTCTAGGAATTGTCGTGCGTGTCTCTGTTTGGCTTGTCCTAGGATGGATGTGTTGTCCCAATCAAAGTGGTGTCCTTCCTCATCTGTATGTAAGGATACTAGTGATAGTGGATCTACATTGGACAAACAGGCAGAAAGCTAGCCACCAGGATATACGAACATCAACTAGCCACAAAAAGACATGATCCACTATCACTAGTATCCTTACATACAGATGAGGAAGGACACCACTTTGATATGGGACAATACATCCATCCTAGGACAAGCCAAACAGAGACAAGCATGAGAATTCCTAGAAGCATGGCACTCCAACCGGAACTTCATCAAACACATTGATTTGGAGCCCATCTACCACCCTCTGAGAAAAAGAACAGGAAATGACATAACCAACACAGGAAACGACATCACCAACCCAAAGAAACCTAAACAGATAAATAGAAAGCGGGACATAATGCCAGCGCTTCACCAGAGGCTCACTGATGATGTTACCTAGAATGGTGACAAAACATCTGAAAACTAACCTTCAAACTCACATTCAGTATGGTATGTATTAAAATGGTATGATCTCCTTAAATACCAACAATAGCATGTTTATTATTGCCAGAATGAGGTTTTATACCTAGGTCAGTGTTTCAATTCAGAGGAAATCATTCTGAAGATGTTGGATATAGTCAAATCTTGTAAGCCTCAAAAGATTCTTCTCATAACTGGGGGTTAACTTATACACAGAATACAAAATGCAACTTGCTATTGTTTGTATAGGTTGCTTGTAATTCACATTAGATCAGTGACTTATTTAATTGAATGAATTAATTCAAGGAGGATTCCCTAAACCACACAAAGAAAAATTAGAACTGTCAAATTCTGTGTCTTCACTGTTCAATGCAAAGTTATTTGAATTCACTGCAAGTCACATCAGTCCTGACATCATAAAAATCCAATGGATCAGATTCGGCTCTTTTGTCTTCTGAATCATTCTTCCCCAAGAAAAATTCCTCACCATCCACTGAACTGGTTATTGCGCACTTTTTCCCCCTATGATCCAATGTTTAATACCATCCCCTAATCTGATGAACAATGCACACAAACATCAAGCGGGAAAGCACACTATTTTCGGAGAGGTATCTCCTCTATTGCAATCAGCACAAACACTATCTTCAAACAGCTTCTTCAAACAGCTTCTTCAAACATACACAGCATTTGTACTACAGATGTTAAGACCCTCTGGCACAACTGCAATTTGGATGTCATTTCTTAACTACACATTTTTCAACTCATTTATACAGGATCCAAACATATGTTCCACTAATAAATGGTGTTCTTTCTGCAGGCCACCAATTCGTGTTATTGATCCACAACTAGCACAGATGTGCACAAAAACACCATGAATCTTAGCTTCTCACTTCCTGTGGTTTACACCAATAATGTTTTCAAATCTTTCCAGAGTTTGATCACTAGGCATGTGGAGATGCAGAATTATTTTATCCATGCTGCTAATGCAATGCAATGGGTATTGCCACTGTCAGATGAGAAATAATTAGAACATGCTAAATTTTGGATTGAGATCTTGGTAGTCACTGCACAACCGTAATCTTCTGCACAACACTAGACATTTTCATCTCATAAAGCAACTACGCCAACTGGGTGTGCTATGAAACCTTTCCTGTACTTTGGGGTTTGATCTGGCCTGTTCAAGTGCCTGTACATGCGTTACATTTCTGTTTATGATGAAACCATTCTGACAAACTTTAAGGACGCAATTTGATACATACTTTTCAAGATCAGACCAGACCATTGGCTAGGCCTTCTTCTTAAGTCACATTTGGTCTTCGGTACTTCCTTCAGGACTGATTTCTTCTTCCATTTTCAAACCAGATTAGTTATTTAACAAGTTAGAAAATATAATTTTTAAACTTAAAACCAACATGTCCTTCACTCTGTTTTCTGAAGGACTCATTCCCAATAGTCATTCACTATGCTCTCTGTGGGTGTCTCTAAAACTCCCATCACCTGCCTGGAAACATAGTAACACCATTTAATTGATTCAACGCATGAAGAACTGGGACTAAAGATCCCTCCTGGGATGGAAAAATTTGATTACAAGAGAAAAAAAATTACTTGTTCACAAGTTTTAAACCTACTTACTAACTCAGAGCTAACATACTGGATTGGAACTTGTACCGAAGTTGCCTCCTCTTGAAGAAAGGGGCAACAGCACTGTCAACATGAACAGGGCTAGTCTGGTACTGTCGAGGGGATATTTTACTATCTGCTGCAGTCTTGAGGATGTATTTACTTGCAATGCACTAATGCGTGTGTTGGCAAGCCTATGCCCCTAACTGGGAAAAAGCATTTCTGCTGGGCCAGGCATCAAAAGAACTCAATTGATTTACGTTGTGATAACATTTTTGACTGTGTGTTCTTCAATATTGTTTGTACTAACATAAAAGTATCTATACACTCTGGAATGATCCTAGCAGATTGGAAGTTTGAAAACGTCACCTTGCTATTTAAGAAAGCAGCAGGGAAAAAAATAAAAACAGGGAACTATAGACTATTCAGCCCTGTATCAAATGAGGAAAATGCGACAATCATAAAGAACATGATAAGAACAAGGAAAATTACAGCACAGGAACAGCCCCTTCGGCCTCTAGGCCTGCGCCGATCGAGATCCTCTGTCTAAATCTGTCATCTATTTTCTAAGGGTCTGTATTCCTTTGCTCCCTGCCCATCCACGAACCTGTCCAGATACATCTTAAAGGACACTATCGTGTCTGCGTCTACCACCTCCACTGGCAATGCGTTCCAGGCACCCACCACCCTCTGCGTAAAGAGGTTTCCACGCATATCTCCCATAAACTTTCCTCCTCTCACTTCAAACTCATGACCCTGAGTAAATGAGTCCTCCACTCTGGGGGAAAAAGCTTCCAGCTATCCACATCATGATTTTGTAGACCTCAAATCAGGTCCCCCTCAATCTCCACCTTTCTAATGAAAATCATCTTAATCTACTCAATCTTTCTTCATAGCTAGCAACCTCCATACCAGGCAACATCCTAGGTGAACCTCCTCTGCACCTGCTCCAAAGCATCCATGTCCTTTTGATAATGTGGCAACCAGAACTGCATGCAGTGCTCTGAATGTGGCCGAATTAAGTTGAGACTTAGATAAAATGACCTGACCGGGCATAATCAGCATAGATTTGTAAATGAAAAATCATTTGGTGAACTTGTTGAGTGTATTTTTTTGGAGGTATATTACTCATCAAATTTATAATGGGAAATCGACGGATGCAGTGAATTAGGATTTTCAGACGACCTTTTGATGCAGGAGTAGAAAGCTAGTCTGCACTACAATTCAATAAAATCATGGATGATTTGATAATCCTCTATCTCACTTTTCTAACTTATTCCCATAACACTTGATTCCCTTATTGATTAAAACTTTATCTATCTTAGTGTTATACTTAATGACCCTATGGTAAGGTCCACCACAACAGGCTGGTTGACAAAATTAAAACACATATAGAAAGTGATGTGATAATGGGAACTGCAGATGCTGGAGAATCCAAGATAATAAAACGTGAGGCTGGATGAACACAGCAGGCCCAGCAGCATCTCAGGAGCACAAAAGCTGACGTTCCCGAAACGTCAGCTTGTGTGTTCCTGAGATGCTGCTGGGCCTGCTGTGTTCATCCAGCCTCACATTTTATTATCTTAGAAAGTGATGTACTGGCAGGGATTAAGGATTGGCTAACAGATTTTTAAAAACAGAATAGAAATGAACAGATTACACTTTGTCAAATTGTGACTAATGGAATACTACAAGGACCATGACTTGAGAGCTAGCTGTTCACAAGGTGTACTAATGATTTGGGTGTGAAGATCAAATGTAACAGTTGCAAATGATACAAAGTCATGCGGGAATGTGCGCTATGAGAGATTTTCAGACGACCTTTTCAGGATTTAGGCATGCTTAGCAAATGCATAAAAATATGACTGATGAAATACAAAGTGGAAAAATGTAAGGTTTGGTAGAAAGAACAGTTGTGCAGAATACTTCTTCAATGATGAGGCAGGAAAATGTACATGCGCAGGGACTTTGGTGTCCTTGTTAACAAGTCAGCCAAAATTAATATTTTGATGCAGCAAGCTATTAAGCCGGCTAATGGAATCATACAATCATTATGGTCCCGAAGGAGGAAATTTGGCCCATCAAGCCCACCCCCAAACACCACGCCCCCACCCCCACCTCCAACCCTATCCCTGCAACCATTTATTTCCCAAGGCTAATCCACCGCTACTGCACATCCCTGGACACACTGGGAAATTTAGCATGGCTAAAACAACTAACTTGCAAATCTTCGTACCGAGAGGGGGAACCAGAACGTTGGTGGAAACCCTCACAGGCAAAGGGAGAATATGCAAACTCCATACAGACAGATATCAGATTAAGGGTGGAATAAAACCCAGGTCCCTGGCACTGTGAGGCAGCAGTGCTAACTACTGAGCCCTGTTAGCCTTTACTGCAAGAAAATTTGAGTACAGGAGTAATAAAACCTTGCTGCTGCATAGTAATCCATGTGTGGTCTCTCCTAGTTCCTAAGTGTGGTTTTGGTCTCCTTTTCTTAGGGAAGATATGATAAGCATGAACTGCAATGAAGGTTCACCAGACTTGTTTCCCTGATGACAGTTATGCTATGATTAGGGAAAACAGGCTCAGTGTTCTTCAGAGATTCAAAGAATGAGATGTGACCTTGTGGAACCCTACAAAATATTTAAAAGGGCGTACAACTTTTTCCAAATTTATTTGTTCATGGGACATGCGAGTCACAGGTCAGCATTGATTGCCTGTCCCTGGCCCTCGAGAAAAGTGGCGGTGAGCTGCCTTTTTGAGCTGTTACACTCCCTGCACTGTAGGTTGACTCTCAATACCGTTAGGGAGAGAATTCCAGGATTTTGACCCAATGACAGTAAAGGAATGACAGTAAAGGAATGACAGTATATTACCAAGTCAGGATGTTGAGTGGCTTGAAGGGAAACTTGCAGGTGGTGGCATTCCCATATATCAGTGGCCCTTGTCACACTAGATGGAAGTGGTCGTTTGGAAAGTGCTGTCTAAGAATGTTTGGTGAATTTCTGCAGCGCATCTTATAGATAGTACAAAAACAGAAAGTGTTGCAAAAGTCAGCAGGTCTGGCAGTATCTATGGGGAGAAAGCAAAGTTAATGTTGAATTCAATGATGTTTCATCAGATGTTCTGCCAGCCTATTCACCATCAATTCTGTATTTCTTTTTCACACCTCCAGGATCCGCAGTTATTTGTTTCATTGTAGATACTGTGCACTGCTGTTGCTGAGCATCAAGGATGGTGGGAGTGGGTGTGGTTCCAATCAAGTCGGCCACTTTGTCCTGAACACCACCAAGCTCCTTCAGCGCTGTTAGAGCTACACTCATCCAGGCAAAGGAGGTGTATTCCATCACACTCTTGACATGTGCCTTGTAGATGGTGGTCAAGCTTTGGGGAAATCAGGTGGAGAGTTACCTGCGAAAGTACTGCTAGCCTCTGAATGCTGTTGTAGGTATACTTATAGGGCAGTCGAGTCAAAGTAACCCTCAGGATGTTGACAGCGATGGGAATACCACTGCATATCAAGGGGTGGTGATTAAATTCTTATTGAAGATGGTCAATTGTGTGGCACGAATGCTACTTGTCAGACCAAGCTAAGATATTGTTCAGATCTTGGTGCATTTGAATGTAGATTGCTTCAATATCAAAACAGTGCTGAACACTGTAAAATCAGTGGCAAAGATTCTCATTTTGTGAGAGAGGGAAGGTCATGAATGAAGTAGCTGAAGGTGGCTGGACCTAGGACACGACCTTGAACTCCTGCAGCAACGTCCTGGAGCTGCCATGACTGATCTCTAACAACCACAACTATCTTGCTATGTCAAACATGACAACAATCTAGCAGAGAGTTTGCTCTGATTCCCAATGATTTCAGTTTTAATAAGGCTCCATGATGCCACATTTGGTCAAATGTGGCCTTCATGTCAAGGGACATCACTCTCACCTCACCTCTGGAATTATGGCTCCTTCTGAACCCAAACCTGGTGACACTGAGCAAGTTGTTGCTAGGAAGGTGCTGCTTGACAGCACTGTTGATCATACCTTCCATCACTTTACTGACATTCAAAAATGCATTCATGGGGCAGTAATTGGTTGGATTGGATTTGTCCTGCTTTTTCTGTACAGGACATAGTAGGTTAGTAGGTAGGAAATTGAGGTGCAGCTTGGGGTGGGAGGAAGGGATGGGTGAGAGGAAGAACAGGTTAGAGAGGCAGAGACAGGCTGGGCTGTTTTTGGGATGCAGTGGGGGGAGGGGAAGAGCTGGGCTGGTTGTGTGGTGCAGTGGGGGGGGGGGGGGGGGAACAAACTGGGCTGGTTTTGGGATGCGGTGGGGGAAAAGGGGAGATTTTGAAGCTGGTGAAGTCCACATTGATTCTATTGGGCTGCAGAGTTCCCAAGTGGAATATGAGTTGCTGTTCCTGCAACCTTCGGGTGACATCACTGTGGCACTGCAGGAGGCCCATGATGGACATGTCATCTAAAGAATGGGAGGGGGAGTTGAAATGGTTCGTGACTGGGAGGTGCAGTTGTTTACTGCGAACTAAGCGGAGGTGTTCTGCAAAGCGGTCCCCAAGCGTCCGCTTGGTTTCCCCAATGTAGAGGATGCCACACCGGGTACAATGGATACAGTATACCACATTGGCAGATGTGCAGATGAACCTCTGCTTAATGTAGAAAGTCATCTTGGGGCCTGGGATGGAGGTGAGGGAGGTGGTGTGGGGGCAAGTGTAGCATTTCCTGCCGTTGCAGGGGAAGGTGCCAGGTGTGGTGGGGTTGGAGGGCAATGTGGAGCCAACAAAGGAGTCACGGAGAGAGTAGCCTCTCCGGAAAGCAGACAAGGGTGGGGATGGAAAAATGTCTTGGGTGGTGGGGTCGGATTGCAGATGGCGGAAGTGTCGGAGGATGATGCGTTGTATCCGGAGGTTGGTGGGGTGATGTGCGAGAACGAGGGGGTATCCTCTTTGGGCAGTTGTGGCGGGGGCGGGGTGCGAGGGATGTGTTGCGGGAAATGCGGGAGACGCGGTCAAGGGCATTCTCAACCACTGAGGGGAAAGTTATATAACTGGGGTTTTAGAACAAGGATTAAGGACATACATTAGGATATTTCAGACTGAGCTGAGGGAAAACATCTCCATCTCGGAAGTGGTTAACCTGTGGAATTCTCGACCACAGAAGGCTATAGAGGGCAAACTGCAAGACAATGAGCTGTACAAAACAGAAAAGACCCTCCATGGCAACTCAACCATGACAACTAGATATTCTAAATTAATCTAGTCCCATTTGCCAGCATCTAGGCCATTTCCCTCTAAATCCTTCCTACTGATATACCCATCCAGACGCTTCTTACACATTGTTTATGTACCAGCCTCCACCACATCCTCTGGCAGCTCACTCCATACACACACCACCCTCTGCATCAAAAAGTTGCCCCTTTAGGTTCTTTAAAATCTTTCTCCTCTCACAAACTTATGCCTTCTGGTTCTTGATTCCCCACACCTTGGGTAAAAGATCTGACCAATTACCCAATCCATGCCCCTCATTACTTTCTAAACCTTTATAAAAGGTCATTCCACAGCCTCCTGCACTCCAGAAAAAATAGCCACAGCCTATTCAGCCTGTCCATAAAGCTCAAACTCCCCAACCCTAGCAACAACTTTTTAAATCTTACCTGAACCCTTCCTAGTTTCACAACAACCTTCCTATTGCAGTGAAGCCAGAACTGCACACAGCTTTCCAAAAGTGGCCTAACTAATGCACTGTATAACCGCAATATGACCTCCCAACTCCTATACTCAAGGCAGTGGCCAATACAGGCAAGCATACCAAAGATAATCTTCACTATCCTGTCTACCTGCAAGTCCACTTTCAAGGAACTATGAACCTGCACTCCAAGTCGTCTTTGTTCAGAAACACACCCCAGGACCTTACGATTAAGTGGTCCTGCCCTGATTTGCCCATCCAAGATACAGCACAGCACATTTATCTAAAATAAATTTTACCTGCCACTCCTCGGCTCATCTGAACTAAAGGTGTCAAAAAGGGTCTGCGGAAAGTGGAGAATGGTACCAAGATGCATGATGAGCCACAGTCATGCTGAATGGTGCAGTTGGATTCAACTGGTTGAAAGACCTACTCTTCCTCCTATGACTCCAACCAGTGGAGAGTTTTCCACAATTGCCACAACTTCAATTTTGCTTCACATCCTTGGTACTTTTTGGAGGTGATGGCCTAGTGGTATTGTCACTGGACTGCTAATCCAGAGACCCAGATAACGTTCTAGGGGCCTGGGTTTGAATCCCACCATAGCTGTTGGTGGAATTTGAATTCAATAAAATGTCTGGAATTAGGAGCCTAATGATGACCATGAATCCATTGTCAATTGTCAGGAAAAACCCATCTGATTCACTAATGTCTTTCAGGGAAGGAAACTGCCATCCTTACCTAGTCTGGCCTAAATGTGACTCCAGACCCACAATGCTGTTGATTCTGAACTGCCCTCTAAGCAATGAGGGATGGGCAATAAATGCTGGCCGAGTCAGCGACGCCCTCAACCCGATAATGAATAAAAAGGACCACACCCTGAAATGCTACTTTGGTATCAGGGCCCTCTTTCATCTATATTTTTACCACAGCTGTAATGTAGTGTGGAGCCAGGAAGTCCTGACAGAATCAATTTGCTACACCAATTAAGTAGCAATACATGTTATCAGTTGGCTGGCTAATGCAATAAGTAAATGCATTTTGAAAAGGTTCTTTTGAGTTATTTAAAGTACAAGTCAGTCATCTCTGGTCTTAAACAGAAAATCATGAACAAGTGCAGTCTTCAGGACAAAATTATTACGATGTCACACAAACAAATGCAGAATTCAAGAACACTCTGCACTGTGTTACTAAAAAGTGCATAACCTGGTAATATGCCAGATTTGGCAGGTAGCCTGGAGGATGCAAACTGGAGACAATTCAAACTATTTGCCATGCATCAAACAAAAAGGACACATTGCACAACAACAGCTCAAAAGCAAAACTGGTTATGAATGATTTCTGGAAAATAAATCTCAACTGATTCATGCCAAAAACTGGTGAAAAGCAAAAAAGGCTAACATGGGTTTTTTTAAAAAAGCATCAGGATTAATTGCTTGACATATTCAATTTTTGCACTCGCTCATATGAAGTCTTGTTTTGAGAGATGTCAAGCAACACAAGGTTTAAATTTGCTGTTGCCTGAACTTGAACCAACCAACAAACATTTTTCTTCTAAAAGCAAGTTTACAGGATCGCCAAATCTAAAACATCGATGGTAATATTGGAAATTGAGCTTATGGAGAAATTTTCAGAACTTAACTTCAATCTGTACGAAAAAGGTCAAAATATATCTTTCCAACTGAATCATCCAAGTAAATTCACAAAACACTCCCCCCTTTCCTCCATCACAGTCTTCATCGGAAAAAAAAAATCAGAATTAACACACGTACTGGGTGGTCTCCAGCATGGTAAATTCCACAAACTTGAAGTCATCCAAAAATGCCTCTCACAGTAAGTCTCATTCCTTTTCACTCCTGCATTTGCTGACCTACACCAGGTGCTCAGCTGAACATCGTTTTTTCTTAAAAGGATTCTCAATTTTTGTTTTCAAATCTATTGCCTTTTTTCCCCTTATTCATTCACGGGATGAGGGTAACAGTGGCCAGCATTTATTGCCCAGAGTAAAGTTCGGAGTCAACCACACTGCTGTGGGTCTGGAGTCACATGTAAGCCAGACCAGGTAAGGGTGGCAGTTTCCTTCTCTAAAGGGCATTCGTGAACCTGATGGGCTCTTCTGACAGTCAACAATGGATTCATAGTCATCATTAGATTCTTAATTCCAAACATTTGCCAAAGCAGATGGTGGAATTCGAATTTGATAAGATTCAAACCTGGGTCCCCAGAACATTAGCTGGGTCTCTTGATTATCAATCCAGCGATAATACCACTATGCCGTCATCTCCCTTTATCTCTGTAATCTTCTCAATCTCAACACCTCAGACATCTGTGCTTCTCAAATTCTGGCCTCTTTTGTGTTCTGAATTTTAATTATTCCACCAGTCACAAAACCTTGGAATGAGATTTTTTATGGCATGGAAAGTGATCCTTCAGCCCTTCATGTCTGTTCTGATCAAACATCTATCTTTTCTAATCGTATTTCCCAGCACTGGACTCAGCTTTGTAAACTGTGGTATTTCAAGTGTTTATCTAAATTGTTTTCAATTATATGTAGGGTTCCCACTCCCACTACATTTTACAGGTAGAATGCTCTGGTTGCCCACAATGCTTAGTGTGAAATAAAAACGTTATCAAATCCCTGCAAAATAGCTGTCCCTTACCTTAAAGTGAGCCCGTTGTTACTGACCTCTCCACTAAGAGGAAAACGTTCTCCTTACTTACCACAAAAATGCCACACATAACTTTGTATACCTCAAGCAGGTTCTCCATCAGACTTGTGTGTTCCAGGGAAAACAATTCCAGCCGATCAAACATCTCTTAATAACCGAACCACTCTAACCCCAGCAACACCTTGGGAATTCTTTTTCACCCCCTGCAGCCTCTCTCCTCCAATCCCTTTACAGGATTAAATCCTATCTGCCAGTGTTTTTCCAATTACTATTTACCACACGATCAATTTTCACATCATCCGCAAACTTATTGTTCAGACTTCATATGTTCATGTATAATCACCATCGAACACAAAAACAGCAAGGAACCCCAACAAACCCAAAGGTACTCTGCTGGGCAGTGGGTTCCAGTCACAAAAATCACCCTTCAACCATCTTCCTAATAAGCCAACTTTGGATCTAATTTGCCAAAATGTCCAAGCTCCCCTTAGCTCCTAGCCAGTCTGTCATACATAATCTTGACAAAATATATCATGGAATCCATGTAGACAACATCATCCTCATGGTTGTTTGTATCTTCAGTTTGCCTAGGCTCCAAGTTCTGGAATTCCACTTCTACCTCACTTTTCCCCACTAAGATAGATATCAATTTTATTTGGAATTCATTCACAGGATGTAGGCATTTATTGCCTTGCCATAACTTAATGCCACTCTTGAGAGTCAGCCACACTGTGGATCTGGAGTCACATGTAGGCCTAATCAGGTAAGGATGGCAACTTCCTGAACCAAATAGGTTTTTCTGACAATCAGCAACAGCTTCATGGTAATCACAAAAACATTAGACTCTAATTCTAGACTTTTATTGAATTTAAATTCCTCCATTGACCATGGTAGGATTTGAAGCAGGGTCCCCAGAACATCACTTGGGTCTCTGGATTAATAATTTAGTCATAATACCAATAAGCCATTGCCACCCTCAAGGATTCTGAATAAGCCTGTGATTATTTGTCCTCATACCACACAGCTCAGTATTATCCTTATTGTTTTATAATACTTTTCTAAAGTTCCTTGGCATATTTTATTAAGTTAGAAGTGCTACAGAGAGATAAACCGCTGCTGGACTTGGTGCATTTGCACTCTCAACACACTTTCCACCAAAATACGTTGCCAGATCAGTATCTGTTGTTTAATTTAATTCTATTCAAAGTTCCTTTCTCAGGGACCCGAGATGTTGGCACTGATGCCAACTTATGTATGTTTTAATTAAGCAATATTTTTCCATTGGTTTAATATGCAGCAATCAAATATCAATGAAGATGGGCTTTTCTTAAAAAAATGCTCCACAAAAAAAAGGCAGTATCTAAATAGGATCAGGGATAGCAGGAACTGAAGATGCTGAAGAATCTGAGAAAACAAAGGGGTAGAGCTAGACGAACACAGTAGGCCAAGCAGCACAGAAGCTGGAAGGCTGATGTTTCGGGCCTAGACCCTTAGAAGACACAACCAATACTCACTCATCTCAATCCACATGGATAAGGAGAACCACCACTTCGACTGGGACAACACCAAGATCCTGGGACATGCTAGGCAGAGACAAGCACGAGAATTCCTGGAAGCATGGCAGCCCACGAAGCAGGCTATTAATAAACACATTGAACGCGACCCCATGTACATTCCACTCTGGAGGAAACCCAGAAGTGAGGCAATCCGTTGCAACGGACCCCAGAGTTTAAAAACCAGGCAGGAAAGCACACCAACGCTTCATCAGAGGCTGCACTGAGGATGTTACCAAGCACGGTAACGAAACATCTACAGAACGACAAACCAGCTTGGCGAGCGAACCAACCTCAACACCCACAACCCGAGCTACAGATCTACTACAAAACCACAGAGTTAAGAAACAGGGAGTGTATGCAGCTAAACACATGGCTACAGGGCTGGTGTAGGAGGGAAAGCGTCCATTATGTGGATAATTGGAGCTTATTGTGGGGAAGGTGGGACCTGTACAGTAAGGGCAGATTGCACCTGAACCGCAAGGGCACAAATATCCTGCCGGGGTTTTTTTTGGGGGGTGGGGTGGGTTTGCTTGGGCTGTATGGGATGGTTTAAACGAGATATGCAGGGGGAGGGGAACTGGATTTGGAATTCAGAGGATGAGGTATTCAGCCTTCCAACAGACAACAGGGAGTGAGGATGTTAATTTTAAAAAATGCGGTCGATGGAGTGTAATTGTGGACACAGATGATTTGAAGTGTGTACACTTCAATGCTATAAGCATCAGAAATAAGGCGGATGAACTTAGAGCATGGGTCAGTACTTGGAATTACAGCAACTTGGGTAAATCAAGGACAGGAATGGTTGTTGGAAGTTCCAGAATTTAGATGCTTTAAAAGAAATAGGGAGGGTGGGAAAAGGGGTGGGGAAGTGGCATTGCTAGTCAGGGCTAGTAGAGCAGCTACTTAAAGGCAGTTTGAGAATGATATGTCTACAGAATCAGTTTGGGTTGAGGTCGGGAACAAGAAAGGAGCACTTTGTTAGGACTACTTTTTAAAAAAAAACCCTTAATAGTTGCTGAGAAGTAGAGGAGCAGGTTGGGAGGCAGATACTGGAAAGGTGTAGAAGTCACAGGGTTGTAGTCATGGGTGACTTCAACTTTCCAAACATTGATGGGCAACATTTTAGTTGTAATAATTTAGATGGAGTGGAGTTTGTCTGGTGTGTTCAGGAAGGATTCCTGACACAATATGTAGATAGGCCAACATGAGGAGAGGCCACTTTGGATTTGGTACTTGGCAATCAACCAGGCCAAGTTGGTAGGACTGCATTTTGGCAGTAGTGATCATAACTGTTACTTTTACAACAGTCATGGAAAAGGTTCGGTACGGAAAGACAGGGTAAGATTTATAATTGGGGGAAGGGTAATTACAATTCAGTTAGGCAAGAACTCAGTAACTAAAATCAGGAACAAATGCTGTCAGGAAAGAGCACTATTGAAATGTGGAGATTGTTTAAGGAATGCATACTGCATTTGCTGGATATGTTTGTCCCTAGCAGACAGAGAAGATGCAGAGAAGTGAAGGAGCCTCGGTTCTCAAGAGAGGTCGAACGACTGGTTAAGAGGAAAAAGGATGCTTAAGTAAGGTTTAGGAAACAAGGAACGGAAAAGGGTCAAAAGGGATACAAGTTATCCAGAAAGGAGGTGAACAAAGGGCTTAGGAGAGCTATAAGGAGGCATGAGAAAACCTTGGCAGATAGGAGCAAGGAAAACTGTAAGGCTTTTTACACGTATGTGAGGAATGAGAGAACGACCGTTTCAAGGATTGTAAAGGGAATTTGTGCACAAAGCCTAAAGATGTAAGAGAGGTCCTGAATGAATACTTTTCTTTAGTATTCACAACTGAGAGGGACCTAGTTGTAGGGGAGGACAGTGTGAAACAGGCTGATAGGCTGGAGGAGGTGCATGTTAGTAAGGAAGATATATTAGGAATTTTGAGGAACTTGAAGATAGATAAGTCCCCTGGGCCTGATGGGATTTATCGAAGGATTCCATGGGAAGCGAGGAAAGAGATCACAGGGCCTTTGGTGATGATCTTCTCATCCTCATTGTCCACAGGTATAGTACCAGAAGATTGGAGAGAGGCAAACATTATTCCCTTGTTCAAAAAAAGGGAATAGGGATAACCCTGGAAATTACAGGCCAGTTAGTCTTACGTCAGTGGTGGACAAATTACTGCAAGGGCTCAGAGGTAGGATTTGTGATCACTTAGAAAAGCACAATTTGATTCGTGATAACGAAATGTGAGGCTGGATGAACACAGCAGGCCCAGCAGCATCTCAGGAGCTCTCTGATGAAGGGTCTAGGCCCGAAACGTCAGCTTTTGTGCTCCTGAGATGCTGCTGGGCCTGCTGTGTTCATCCAGCCTCACATGTCGTTATCTTGGATTCTCCAGCATCTGCAGTTCCCATCATCACTGATACAATTTGATTCGTGATGGTCAGCGTGGATTTGTGAGGGGTAGATCATGCCTCACAACCCTTAATGAATTCTTTGAAGAGGTCACCAAACACACGGATGAAGATAAAGCAGTGGATGTGATATACACGGATTTAAGAAAGGTGTTTGATAAGGTTCCCCATGGTGGGCTTACGCAGAAGGTAAGGAGGCATGGGATAGGGGGAAAATGTGGCAGATTAGATTCAGAATTGGCTGACCCCTAGAAGACAAAGGATGGTAGTGGACAGAAAATATTCAACATGGTACTCAGTTATGAGTGGTGTACCACAAGGATCTGTTTGGGACCTCTTCTATTTGTGATTTGTGTAAGTGATTTGGATGAAGGGGTGGAAGTGTGGATTACTACGTTTGCAGACAATACGAAGGTGGGTTGCACTGTGGACAGTGCGGGGGAATGTTCAAGGTTACAAAGGGACATTGATAGGATGCAGAGCTGGGTTGAGAAGTGGCAGATGGTGTTTAACCCTATAAAGTGTGAGGTGATTCATTTTGGAAGGACAAACTTGAAAGCAGAATACAGGGTTAACGAAAGATTCTCAGCAGTGTGGAAGAGCAGAGGGATCTTGGGATTCATGTCTACAGTTCACCGAAAGCTGCCACCCAGGTGGATAGAGTTATTAAGGCAGCGTTTGGTGTTTTAGCTTTCACTAATAGAGGGATTGAGTTCAAGAGCTGTGAAGTTATGCTCCAGCTGTACAAAAGCCCGGTTCGGCCACATGTGGAGTATTGTCTAGTTCTGGTCACCTCAGTACAGGAAAGATGTGGAGGCGTTGGAAAAGATGCAGTGGAGACTTACCAGGATGTTGCCTGGAATGGAGGGAAGGTCTTATGACGAAAGGTTGAGCGCGCTACAGCTTTTCTCTTTACAACGACGAAGGATGACAGGTGACTTGACAGATGTACAAAATGATTAGAGGTGTAGATAGAATGGACAGCCAGAGACTTTTTCCTACAATGGAGGTAGGTGTTACTAGGGACACACTTTAAGTGAGTGGAGGTAGATATAGGGGAAACGTCAGCGGTAGGTTCTTTCCTCAGAGTGGTAGGGGTGTGGAATGCATTGCCAGAGAAGGTAGTGGAGTCGGCCTCATTCCGGGCATTTAAGAGGCTATTAGAAAGGCATATGGATGATAGTATAAGGTCGGGGAGGAGGTTAAATAGATCTTTGAGTTAGGGTAAAAGTTCAGCACATCGGAGGCCAAAGGGCCTGTACTGTACTGTTCTATGCTCTATGTAACCTGGTTAGCTCTGAACCACCCTCTGAATTAGCTTGGAAAGCCAATTCAGTTCAAAGGGAATTAAAGCTGGGCAACAAATCTCAGCAACACTCACACCTCTTTCGAATAATGAATAAAAGAAAATTGGCAACAGCTAAAGAAAAAGTAAAGTTGCCACTGTCCTATCAGATTCTAGGGCTAATAGTGGTTTAAACAGATAGTCACATCTCCGATGAGGGGACAGTTTGAGGTAGTGTCCTTCATAGTAACTTCAGCTGTTGCAGGAATTGAACCCATGCTGCTGTCACACTGCACAGCAAACCAACTGTCCTTCCAACCAATCAACCAAGCAAACAGAATGGAAGCTAATGTACAGCCTTGTTCCATGTCACTGGTGACAGGAAATGCATCTAATAAGGCACTATTCCGCACCACATTAGTCATAATACAACCAAGAATGACCACGGTAAAACATGGCTATACAGAAAAATTAAAAACAGCATCTTCTGCAGGCCTTAAAAGTTCCTGCAGCAAGGGACTAGCGGTATTCCACGGGGATCAGTGATAGGATCACTTTTGTTTGCTATTTACATAAATGATTTAGAAGAGACAAGAAGAAGACGGCACTTACTAAGTTTGCAGATGACACCAAAATTGGTGGTATACTCAACAGTGAAGAACAGGTTATCTAAGATTAAAACAGAATGTTGATAAATTGGGTCAATGAGCTGTGGGATTGTAGCAGGGGTTTAATTTGGATAAACACAAGATATTGCATTTTGATAAATCAAACAACAGTAAGGCTTATACAATGGTAGGGTCCTGGGGTAGCATTGTTGAATTCAGACCTAGGGGCTCACGTATTATAATTCTTTGAAATTTGCATCACAGGTAGACAGAGTGGTTAAGATGGCTTTTAGCATGCTTGCCTTTATTGCTCAGTTCTTTGTGAAAAGGAGTTAGGATGTCATACTGAAGTTGTACAGGACACTGGTGAGGCCTTTTCTGGAGTAATGTGAACAGTTCTGGCTGTCCTGTTACAGTAAGGATACTATTAAGCTGAAGAGAGGTCAGAAAAAGATTTACCAGGATGTGGCCGAGGATGGAAGGTTTGAGTCATAGGGAGAAGCTAGATAGGCTGCGACTTTCTCCACTGGAACGTAGGAGTTGAGGGATGGTCTGACTCAGGTTTATAAGATCAAAGGTATAGATAATGTGAATGGCAGGTGTCTTTTCCCGAGGGTGATTTCAACACTATTGGGCATATTTTTAAAAGGTGAAAGGAGAAAGATTTAAAAATGATGAGGTTCAACATTTTTACAGAGTGGTTTTTGTGTGGAATAAACTTCCACAGGAAGTAGGAGATGTGGGTACAGTTAGTGTTTCAAATGATATTTGAATGAGTATGTAAATAAGTAGTGTTTGGAGACATATGAGCCAAGCAGGTCTCATTTAGTTGGGGACTACGCTCAGCATGGACTGATTGGACCAAATGGTCTGTTTCTTTGCTGTATGACTATGACTATGACTCTATACTTTACAACACTATTTTTCCAAGTTGAACAGGAAAGTATTCGTCTGCCAGAAATGCACAGGTGGGAAGTCTCCATTCTTAAAAAGTCAAGGCAACAGTTACACCCACTTGGACCAAAAAAAAGTGAGGAAGATCAGTCATATAGAGATCAGAATTATTAAGCTTCTTCCAATTTGGTGAGAAGAGGTGAACAAGAATATTCAGGCAAGGAGGAACCGGTTTGGTTTGCTGTTTTCTTGGCAGTATGTCCTCAATGAGGACATATCTTGGCAGATAGTCAGTTACAGAAATATACACACTATTATTTCAATTGAAGCATGCTGTTGAAACCCCAATGCTGGATTTTCCTGCTGCATTAACCACAGAATGTCACCTCAAGGCAATTTTAAAAATTCTCTCTCTCATTCAGTCACTTTTAATATATCTTTTATCCCACCCCGTGCCACCGCCCCCCCCCCCCAAATATAACCACAAAAACCAGGTGTGCTTTTTCAATTACATAAAACAGAGCTGTACAAGGTCAGGACTCTCAATATTAGGTTCTCATCTAACAGGTTTATTTGAAATCACAAGTTTTCATAGCACTGCTCCTTCATCAGGTGACCTCCGAAAGCCTGAGATTTCAAATAAGCCTACTGGACTATAACCTGGTGCCATGTGACTTCTGATCTTGTCCACCCCTGTCCAACAGCAGCACCTCCATATTATAGAACTCTTCAGCACAGGTACAGGCCCTTCAGCACACAATGTTGTGCTGAACATGATGCCAAATTAAACTAATCACCGTCCTCCCACCCATTTCTACCCATTTCTACCTTTCCTTGCTCCATATCCCTCCATTGACCCATAATTTAACATTTCATCCAACGAACAGAACCTCACAAAAGCAGTGTTACAACGAACTGTGAGACTAGATTATTTGCTCAAATCTTGAAAACCTCAGCACATAACAGCACCTTCCTTTTGCAAAGAGTCGAAATAACTTGGGCAGAACTGTATCTTTGCCAAGCACATCTTACAAAATAAAAGTGCATGTGCACAGGCATTGGAATCCAACTACCCAGGCTGCAATTTCTAAAAAAAAACAGAATCGATGCAATAAATTCACTGTATCAACATGTCTGGAACAGGGACAAGACTCAGGAGACAAAACCACCTGGTCTGATGGTCTGCTGAGAATAACTCTCTGCGAGTAAAAAGTTTTGAACACGACTTCCAGAAAACAAGTGGTACAACACAACTCACTGACTTCCCGCTTATGCCAGTGCAAGATATTGAACGTGCCAACTTTTCGGACTGTTCTATTAACTGTAGGGTTAATCATACTGAAAATATATCCATCAAGGCAAAAAATGCATTTGAAAACAAGGGCCTGTAAGCAACCACAAGAAAATGCATTTAAATGGAATCTTGCATTATTTAAAAAAACTTTTTCAATATTTCAGTTCTGCTGTGGGACTTGGAACAACATTCTTAAATTCTCAGACCATGAATTCAAGATAAGACAAGGTAACATTCATGAATAGGAGTTAATCAGTCACATGAGCGAGCAAAATTTAGGTCCTCAAATAAATTTAATGGAGTTCTTTTAAAAATGGGAGCTAGACATATATACATACTTACATTACATATTTATGGAGAAGTCTTGAAATTAGCTGTTCATACAAAAATCTACTAAAACCTGTTAAAAAAGTTCTTCAGAACAAATGTAATTGTGGATGGACGGACAGACAGACATTAAGGAAGTCTCATGTGGATAGGAGAGAGAACAAAAGTGGAGGAGTGGACAGAAATCATTTTTGACCAATCTACCAGATTGGCCAGAGGAAGCAACAGATAAGGAGGATAAAGGGTAAACTGAAAATGCAGTACACTTGGATTTCTGAAAACATCTAATTAGATGCGACACCAGAGAAGAATTCATGGTGTAGGGAGTATTATATTAGAACGGATCATGAATTGGTTAGGTAACAGAAAACAGAGCAGGGAGGAGGGGACCACTTTTAGATTGACTGAATTTATCTACTAGAGTGCCTGCCACAGTGATCAGAGCTGTTGTCTCAAACATTGACAATCTATTTTGCTCTGACATCGGCTGGAGGAGTGCACTGACACTTTCGTCCATGGATTGCAACATAAAGAAATACCAAGTTACCAAAAAGACCAATTAAATACCTCATCCAAACCAGGTTTTAAATGACAAGACTGACATCAACAAGGTGCCTTAATAAGCAACACTATGGGTTTATTATCAAAACAAAGCTCATTCAAAGAAGATGCAAAAATTGGTTCTTGCAATCAGTAACTGAAGTTTAAATGCCTATTCCAATAAATAACCCAGAAACACATGCAAACACTTCATGAAGAGAAGAAAAAAAAACTTATATGCAGAGATTTTTTTCTGATAACAAAATATACTTTCGCCAATGGGTTTAAGACATAGGATAATCTAGAAGTCTATTGCTCTGATGTTCTGGCACGTGTAGCCAAATCATTACAATGCACAACTGTCTAAGGTCTTGCAGACACAGCTTGTTCAGGATATACAATCAAGAGATATTCTTTCAATCACTCTTTCAAGCAAACAAATGGTTTTCACCCAAACCTGATATTGAGGGTTTTCTTTTCATGAAATTGAAGACATCAGTGGGGTAGCTTGTTCATAGTAAGCTTTCCCCCAACTCAGCCTGTTCTTAGATAATGGGAACTGCAGATGCTGGAGAATTCCAAGATAATAAAATGTGAGGCTGGATGAACACAGCAGGCCAAGCAGCATCTCAGGAGCACAAAAGCTGACGTTTCGGGCCTAGACCCTTCATCAGAGAGGGGTCCAGGCCCGAAACGTCAGCTTTTGTGCTCCTGAGATGCTGCTTGGCCTGCTGTGTTCATCCAGCCTCACATTTTATTATCTCAGCCTGTTCTTAAGCAGGTTTCTTGCCAACTCAACCTGATAAAACACTCCAATCAGTCACTGTTCATAGAAAAACACTAGGGTCTACAGCAAAGCAATCACCAATCATATTTAAAACTTCATTATCTGTAGAACAAAAGGCAGAAGATTTGCATATGCTGTAAATCAGAAACAAAAACAGAAGTTGCTGACCAAGGGTCACCGGACTCAAAACATTAACTCTGATATTTTCTTCACAGATGCTGTCAGACCTGCTGAGCTTTTCCAGCAACTTCCGTTTTTGTTTAATATCTGCAGTGCACTTCTGATGACCTATTAAAAGATGTTTCTCCTCACGTTCCCTCAAACATTGAAAATAATTCATTTTTCCACAATTCTTCAAAACTTATGCAACATTCAATACAGATCCATTTGTAAAAATATCAATTACATATTGCCTTCATCCATATCTTGGATGCAACAAATAATATTGGATCTAGTACTAAGTAATGAGCCTGATTTAACTAGTGACCTAATTATTTATGAGCACTTGTTATGATCACTATTCAACATGATTAAATCTCATGCAGCATTTGCAAGAGACAAGCAAAGATCCGACACTAGAATTTTGGATATAAGGAAGGCAGACTTTAATCGATGAGGCAGAGATTACCCACAGTAAACTGCTAAGTTCTGCAAACAGATAAAACAACAGTGAAGGGTGTTCAAAGAAACATTTAGTTTAAAAAGTTTAAGAATGGCCAACTCAAAAATATAATCAGAATTTGCCAAAGTCACTATGGAGATAGTAAAAATTTCATATGTCATCTTATTAAATAGGCAATAAATCACTAACTATTTTTATTCATCCACAGGAGTAGATGATCACCGGCTAGGCCAGCATTTATTGCTCATCCCTAACTGGACTGTGGGCAATTATAAAGAGTCAACCATTGCTAAGAGTCTACAGTCACATACAGACCAGGTGAGGATAGCAATTTCTGCCCTAAAGGACTTTAAAGAAAATGACAAATTTTTTTCCAACAATCAGCAACAGTTTCATGGTTAGCATTAATTCTAGATTTTTACTGAATTCAAATTCTATCATCTGCCTTTTAAATCTTTCTTAATTTTTATTTAAAACCTATGCCCTATAGTTTTGAACTCTGCTACCCAGGGGACAAGACCTTGGGTATGCCCCATATGATTTTATAAATGTTTATAAAAAGAAAACTGTCAGCCTCCTGCACCCGGGGTGGGGAGTCCCAGCCTACCCAGCCTCTCCTCATAACTCAAACTTTTCAGTCTTTCAGGTCTCTTCCTGTCCCGCAGGCCTGACCAGTCCCCCTCCACCGACACACTCATCCGCCTAGCTGAACTCGTCCTCACACTCAACTTCTCTTTTGACTCCTCCCACTTCCTACAGACTAAGGGGGTGGCCAGGGGCACCCGCATGGGCCCCAGCTATGCTTGCCTCTTTGTACATTACGTGGAACAGTCCCTCTTCCGCACCTACACAGGCCCCAAACCCCTCCTCTTCCTCCGGTACATTGATGACTGTATCGGCGCCGCCTCTTGCTCCCCAGAGGAGCTCAAACAGTTCATCCACTTCACCAACACCTTCCACCCCAACCTTCAGTTCACCTGGGCAATCTCCAGCACATCCCTCACCTTCCTGGACCTCTCAGTCTCCATCTCAGGCAACCAGCTTGTAACTGATGTCCATTTCAAGCCCACCGACTCCCACAGCTACCTAGAATACACCTCCTCCCACCCACCCTCCTGCAAAAATTCCATCCCCTATTCCCAATTCCTCCGCCGCATCTGCTCCCACGATAAGACATTCCACTCCCGCACTTCCCAGATGTCCAAGTTCTTTAAGGACCGCAACTTTCCCCCCACAGTGATCGAGAACGCCCTTGACCGCGTCTCCCATATTTCCCGCAACACATCCCTCACACCCCGCCCCCGCCACAACCGCCCAAAGAGGATCCCCCTCGTTCTCACACACCACCCCACCAACCTCCGGATACAACGCATCATCCTCCGACACTTCCGCCATTTACAATCCGACTCCACCACCCAAGACATTTTTCCATCCCCACCCCTGTCTGCTTTCCGGAGAGACCACTCTCTCCGTGACTCCCTTGTTCGCTCCACACTGCCCTCCAACCCCACCACACCCAGCACCTTCCCCTGCAACCACAGGAAATGCTACACTTGTCCCCACACCTCCTCCCTCACCCCTATCCCAGGCCCCAAGATGACATTCCACATTAAGCAGAGGTTCACCTGCACATCTGCCAATGTGGTATACTGCATCCACTGTACCCGGTGCGGCTTCCTCTACATTGGGGAAACCAAGCGGAGGCTTGGGGACCGCTTTGCAGAACACCTCCGCTCAGTTCGCAACAAACAACTGCACCTCCCAGTCGCAAACCATTTCCACACCCCCTCCCATTCTCTAGATGACATGTCCATCATGGGCCTCCTGCACTGCCACAATGATGCCACCCGAAGGTTGCAGGAACAGCAACTCATATTCCGCCTGGGAACCCTGCAGCCATATGGTATCAATGTGGACTTCACCAGTTTCTAAATCTCCCCTTCCCCTACTGCATTCCTAAACCAGCCTAGTTCGTCCCCTCCCCCCACTGCACCACACAACCAGCCCAGCTCTTCCCCCCCACCCAGTGCATCCCAAAACCAGTCCAACCTGTCTCTGCCTCCCTAACCGGTTCTTCCTCTCACCCATCCCTTCCTCCCACCCCAAGCCGCACCCCCAGCTATCTACTAACCTCATCCCACTTCCTTGACCTGTCCGTCTTCCCTGGACTGACCTATCCCCTCCCTACCTCCCCACCTATACTCTCTCCACCTATCTTCTTTACTCTCCATCTTCGGTCCGCCTCCCCCTCTCTCCCTATTTATTCCAGTTCCCTCCCCCCATCCCCCTCTCTGATGAAGGGTCTAGGCCCGAAACGTCAGCTTTTGTGCTCCTGAGATGCTGCTTGGCCTGCTGTGTTCATCCAGCCTCACATTTTATTATCTTGGAATTCTCCAGCATCTGCAGTTCCCATTATCTCCACCTTCTACTACTACCTTCTGTCTCCTACCATCAAGCCAACTTTGTATCCAATTGTCTCATTTTCCCTGGATCCCATGTGATCTAACCTGACCAACTAGTGTAACATTTGGAACTTTACCTGCCTTCCTCAATTATCTTGGCCACCTCTTCAAAAATTCAAATAAATTGTGAAGACATTTTGCTAGCATTAAGTAATACCTAATACTGCATCTCACATTCTACATTTTCCTCGTCCACAAAACAGTCCACAACTAAAACAAATGCAGCTGAGCCAACACCAGGTACACTGCACTGGCTGCCACCAAGACCATTAGTTTCATGTCACTTAGAGGGCTCTCATGTCAGTACGTGTGGTAGATACAGAGGGCAGAAAGACTTAGAGGAGACTACTCTATACTCCTGACCTGTGCAGTCACTAAATAAGATCATGGTCAATCTGATTGTGGTCTCAACTCCACTTCTTGTCTGCTCTGGCCATGCCTAACTATCAAAACTCTAGTCAACTTTACAGTGAATAAATACAAGGACCCAACATTCAACAATTTCTGGGAAATAGAATTCCACAGATCAATGACTCTCTGGTTAGCACAGCAGGCTGGACAGCTGGTTTGCAATGCAGAGCGATGCCAGTAGCATGGGTTCAATTCCTGCACCAGCTGAGGATACCATGAAGAACTCTCCTCCATGTTCTTCTCTCACCCGAGGCATAGCAACAAGCAGTACCAGTCATGTCTCTAATAAGACAGCAGTCCTTTCTTGTAGGACCACAGTAACTACTTTTCACTTAAATAAGGAGTGATACAAAGAATACCATCCATTTGCCCTGTACCAAGGGAGCCCTTTGTCCTGTCATATTCTTTTGGAAAATAAACTGACATGCTCTTCAGACTAATGTTTCATTTTAAATTTTCTTCTCCTCCTAACAAGTCATCGTAAGACAAGGTCAAGTTAAAGAACAGCAACCTCAAACCCTTCTCAAAAACATGTACAGCTTGTTTTTCTACAGCACATTTAGCTCAGTGATGGTCCCAGGCATTGCACAGAAGAGTATGACAAAATGTTACATCATGTTCCACAATGTGATATTCAGGCAGATGAGTGAAGGTTTTGCTAAAGAGGTGGTTTTAGTGAATATCATAGTCAGAGACAGGTAGAGGTCGAGAAGTTTAGAATACAAAACTTGAGGATCCAGGTAACTGAAAACATGGTTGTGCACTGATTAGCGGAAATATTCATTTAGAATACCATTGACTACACATACAGCGAGAGCTTAAGCATATTGATTAGCTGCAGGACGGAAAATTATTGCTTTCAAAAAGAACACAAGCCACTTGATTGGAGTCAGTCTACAATATTTTCAGAGAGGTCAGATGACCCAGTTTGGCAATATAATTAAGCTACTGGATGTCAATAGGCAGACAGGTAACTGGCTTCAGAGCAAGTCTTTACCCCTTCTCACTTTATCAGAAAACATTCAGGTGGTGAGAGTTGAAAAGTCATCAGAAAGTCTCATCACTGCAAGTAGAGTTCCTAATATAGAATTCAGAATTAACTGTACAATCTCATGATTTAAAAAAAATTCAGCTAGCAGAATTGGTCCAGCTGGTCCAGAATGAAATTCAAACGATAACAGCTTGCTTGTATGTAAAGTGACTTAGGCTGCAGATTACCATCTCAGACAACCTGTAATTAATTATATTTTCTGAAATTCAATGTTACTTGGCCATGCAACATTAAAATAATACTCTGCAGTGGTTTTATATTTTTCTTCTGACTTGGAGGTCTGTGTGCTTCTTTTCAAAAAAAGTAATTTGTATATATTTGCACCGTTTAATACTGTCGTTACCAACATTTAAATCTTGTATAGGATTGTTTACAACATTTTTGCTTCTGATGAACTATATATAATGTGATAAAAATCATAATTGCGAAAACCACCTTTTTAAATTAGACTTCATTGTGACTGGTGGAGGAAAGCAATCCATTCGCCCCATTAACATATGTAACAGCAGTCAATGGTTTTTTTTAATTAATTGTTTCATGGCTTGCAGGCATCACTGAGAAGGCAAGCTTTTGTTGCCCAGCTCGAATAGTCTTTGAACAGAGTGGCTTGCTAGGCCATTTCAGATGGCATTTTAAAATCTAGGGTCACATGTGCATCAGACCAGGTAAGGATGGCAAGATTTTCTTCTCTAAAAAGGAGATTTGTGAAACAGATAAGTTTTTGTGACATTTGATGGCATTCCAAATTTTTAGTTCAATTTAAATCCTATGTGATAGGACTTGAACTAGTGTTCCCTGGCACTGGCCTGAGCTAATGATTACTCATCCAGTGATAATACAAGGGGATGTGCTCTAAAGGTCATATTCAAAACAGCTCAAATACCTAGGAATTCTGGAGCTAGAGGAGGAGAACATAAACATTGGCTCTTCCAGTGCCTCAATTTAAGTCCGCATACATGGGGGTGATGAGTAAACTCCTCCAAGTCCAGTTAGGGGACAGCAGAATTTTGGATGGCCATGCAACAGGGAAGCTGGAGGTGGCCATTCAGTCCATCATGTCTGCTCCACAATTCAATGAAATCATGGCAGATCTGATAATGCTCAATTCCACTTTCCTGCCTTTACCCCATTACTGCTGTTGCCCTTACTAATTAAAAATCCATCAATCTCAGCCTTGAAAACACCTACTGCCAGCCTCAATAACCCTTAGAGCAAAGAATTCCATCGATTCACTACCTTCAATGAAAAAATTCCTCATCTATATCCTAAACATGCCACACGTATTCTGCGATTATGCCCCCTAGTCTTCTACTCTCCCACAAAAGAGAGCAACCTTTCCACATCAACCCTATCAAGATCCCAAAGAATCCTGTACGTTCCAACAAGGGCGTCTTTCTTTCTTCTACATTCTAATGAGTATAGGTCCAATCAACTCAACCTCTTCTCAAAAGACAGCCCATCCATACTTCATATCAGCCAAATGAGCCCGCTTTGGATTACATCCAATGCCAGTGATCTTTTAGTCCACAACTGGTCACTGTATTACAGTTGTGGTCTGATTAGTGCCATGTACAGTTGTAACAAAACCTAGATACTTTTACATTCCATTCCCTTTGAAATAAAGACCAACACTCCATTTGCTGCTGGGGAGATGCTAAATTGATCTGGTGGGGGAGGGGGCAAAAAGTTGATGCAAGGTCACAACAATGCCTCTTCCTCAGACAGCTCAGGAATTTTGACATGTCCATAATGTCCCTCACCAACTTCTATAGATAAATTACTGAAAGCATATTGTCTGGTTGAACAACAGCCTGGTATGGCAATTGCTCTGACCAGGACTGTAATAAACTACCAAAAGTGGTGTGCACAGACCAGACCATCATGGAAGCCAAACTGCCATCCACAGACTCCATTTACACGGCTCGCTGCAACGGAAAGGCAGCCAACATCAAAAGCCCACTAAACCCTGTTAATGACCTCCTGCAACCTCTTCCGTAGTCAGAAGACACGGAAGCCTGAACACGCACAAGGTTCAGCAACAGCTTCCTTCCAGCTGTTATGAGGCTGTTGAATGGAAACTAGCCTCAAATTAAAGAGCAAAAGCAGAATTACAGCACAGGAACAGGACCTTCAGCCCTCCGAGTTGCGCCGATCATGCCCAGACTAAACTTAAAAAAAAAACAAACCTTCTGCCCTTACTTGGACCATATCTCTCTATTCCCTCCCTACTCGCACTACCAGCCAGATGACTCTTAAATGTTGCCAACATGCCTGCTTCCACCAACTCCTCTGGCAGAGTATTCCAGGCTCCTACCACTCTCTGTATGAAAGGCTTTCCTCGTACATCTCCCTTAAACTTTTGTCCTCTCACCTTGAACTTGTGCCCCCTTATAATTGAAACTTCAACCCTGGGGAAAAAGCTTCTGACTATCCACCCTATCTATGCATTTAAATTTTGTAGACCTCTATGAGGTCTCCTCTGTCACCATCTTTCCAGTGAAAACAATTCTAGTCTTTTTAACCTTTTCTCATAGCCAACGCCCTCGAGACCGGGGAACATCCTGGTGGACCTTCTCTGCACTCCCTCCAAAGTTTCCACATTCTTCTAGTAACATGGCAACCAAAACTGCACACACTACTCCAAAGGCGGCCTACCTAACAAGGGTTTTATATAGCTGCAACATGTTTTCCCAAATCGTGTACTCCATGCCCCAACTGATGAAAACAAGCACGCCATGTGCCCTCTGAACCACTCTGGCCACCTGTGTACCTGCACACCCAGATCCAACTGTATGTTACATGTTCCTGAGGGTTCTGCCATTAACAGTATAATTCATACCTAAATTTGATCTTCCAAAATGCATCAGCCACGTTTGTCTGAATTAAACTCCACCTGCCATTTGTATCCAAGTTGTCAATCTATCTATATCATGTATCTCTCCACAATTGTCAGCACCATAGCAACTCCAATCTTGGTGTCTTCTGCAAACTTACTTATCAGACCACCAACATTTTCCTCCAGATCATTTATATATACACACACCCGAAACAACAGAGGACCCAAGACTGATCCCTGTGGAATATCACTAGTTAGCAGTCTCCATTCTGATAAACACTCTTCCACCCTCTGTCTTCCATGACCATTCAAGTTTTCTATCCATGTAGCCAGCTCACCCTGAACCCTGTGTGATTTTAGTTTTTGTACCAACCTGCCTTACAAGGGTTTTTTAAATGTCTTACTAAAGTCCATATAAACTACACCTACAGCTCTTCCCTCATCTTTTTATTTTTTGAAGAGCTGACAATCAGGTTGATGAGATATGACCTTCCCCTACAAAACCATGCTGCCTGTCACTAACCAGTCCATTTTCTTCCAAATGTACATATGACTGTCTCTCTGTATCTTCTCAGAGGGCTTCCCCACCACAGATGTCAGACTCACCAGCCTAGAGTGTCCTGGATTATCTTTGCTTCTTTCCTTAAATAAGGGAACAACATTGGCTAATATCCAGTCCTCTGGAATGTCACCTGTGATGAAGGAGGATGTGAAGATATCTGCTCATGCCCTAGCTATTTCTTCCCTTGCTTCTCTCAGCAACCTGGAAGCGATCTCATCTGACCCTGGACACTTGTCTACCCAAAACTTCCTCCTTTAATATACTTACATTCTCCGGAATATTCTCACAAACATAGAACATTACAGCACAGTACAGGCCCTTTGGCCCTCGATGTTGTGCTGACCTGTCATACTGAGCTGAAGCCCATCTAACCTACACTATTCCATGTACGTCCATATGCTTATCCAATGACGACTTAAATGTACCTAAAGTTGGCGAATCTACTACAGTTGCAGGCAAAGCATTCCATTCCCTTACTATGTCCCTGATCTTAACATCAGTCGCATCCTTCTCCTCTGTGAATGCCGATAAAAAGTACTCATTAAGGATCGCTCCAACTTCCTGTGGCTCTGTGCATAACTTCCTCTTTTGTCCTTTAGGGGGCCTACTCTTTCCTTTGTTAACCTCTTTCTTTTAATACATGCATTAAAAGCCTTGGGATTCTCCTTGACCCTGTTTGCTAAAGACATTTCATGGTTCCTATTAACGTTACTAATACTGCACTTCAGTTCCTTGCTCATTTCTCCATACTCAAGAGCTTTGACAGTTTGTAGCTGACCTAGACCTACTGTATGCTTCCTTTTTTCTTTTGACTAAGTTTACAATTTCCTTTGTCATCCATGATTCCTGGATTCTGCCATTCCTATCTTTCAGTTTTGCAGAGACATGCATGTCCTACACTTTAAAGCAACTGGTCTTTAAAAGCCTCTCACTTGCCAGACATAGATTTGCCCTCAAATAACTGCTCCCAATCCCTATTCCCCAGTTCTACCCTAATCTGGATGTAATTAGCTCTTGCCCAATTAAACATCGTCACCCAAGGGCTACTCTTGTCCTTGTCTAGGATGACTTGAGATCTTATGGAGTTATGGTCATGTCAGGTTCGTTTTCAGAGACCCTCACAGGCTTGATGTAATAACAAGATACTGGCCTGGCTACAAAAACACAATCCTTCATTATTAAGCAACTACTAGCCTTACAGGATTGCTGTACACAACCTGGCACAGAGTGCCGAGTTCCATAAGCGATTCTCCCCGAACAGCGGGCAGTCCCCGCTTTTTATATTCTATGTATGAATTGACTAATACAAAAAACCAATTACTACATTCGGAACCTAAAGAGAACAGGATACAGTATTAGAGATAATGGGAACTGCAGATGCTGGAGAATCCAAGATAACGAAGTGCGAAGCTGGATGAACACAGTAGGCCAAGCAGCATCTCAGGAGCACAAAAGCTGACGTTTTGGGCCTAGACCCTTCATCAGGAAAGGGGGATGGGGAGAGGGTTCTGAAATAAATAGGGACAGAGGGGGAGGCGGACCGAAGATGGAGAGAAAAGAAGATAGGTGGAGAGGAGAGTATAGGTGAGGAGGTGGGGAGGGGATAGGTCAGTCCAGGGAGGACGGACAGGTCAAGGAGGCAGGATGAGGTTGGTAGGTGGGAAATGGAGGTGCGGCTTGAGGTGGGAGGATGGGATAGGTAAGGGAGGCAGGGTATTGATCGTTTGCAAAGTGACTGATAACAGCAGGATGCATTTTCAAGTCAAAGTGACAGAATGCGATTTCAAGCCACCGAAGTGTCTGGCTTGAACAAAAAGTCACTGACCTGGCCACTTCAGTATAAACAGAAGTTTCATTCCTTTACAGAAGTTTCACCCTCTTATAGAATTACAGATGTCCCACATCTTTACAAAGGTTTCCCACCCAATCCTATTCAGGCAGGAAGTTTAAGACAGTTTCCACTTACCCGTGTGTAGGAAGATAGGGAGCATAACTATTAATGGGATGTTATCCCATTAACATCTCAGTCACTAACACCAAATTGCCCTCCTACTGAAACATCAATCACCTGTCCTGGCTCATTCCCGAATGTGAAGTCTAGTATAGCCTCCTCTCTCGAGAGATTGCCAACATATGGTCTCAAAAAGCCCTCCTGGACACACCTAACAAAGTGCTATCCATCCAAGCCCTAGGGTCTAAGGGAGTCAGAGTCAATATGAGGAACATTGAAGTCACCCACAAGCACCCTGCTTTTTTCACACCTTTCTAGCATCTGACTACGTATTTACTCCTGTCTCACGTGGGCTTTCGGAGGTCTAGAGAAAACTGCCAGCATTGCAATTTCACCCTTCCTACTCTTGAGCTGCACCTAATGCCTCACCACAAGATTCCTCCAATGTATCCTCCCTCAACACAGCTGTGATGTGATCCCGAGTCAGCAATGTAACCTGCCAAATAACCTGTATGCACCAAAGTCTTTTTGATCTGTACATCCTTTGCTTGCTGTGATCTGCCTGCGCCGCTTGTAAATAAAGCTTTCTACTGTTTTTCGGTACAAGTGACAATAAAATCAAATCAAAGCCAGGTCTAAACAGATACAGAATGCTAGGACAGTCTAGTAGGCAGAAAAGACACGGGTAGGATAAGGCACATAGGAGGTCTAGAAGGCTGAACTGTATCTATTTTAATGCAAGGAGCTTGACTTGTAAGTCAGATAAACTTGAAGCATTGATCAGCACTTGTAAATATGGTCTTGTTACCATCACTAGTACATGGTTGAAGAACAGGACAGGACAGGCAGCTCAACCTTTCAAGGTACAGAAGTTTCAGGCATAATGGAGCGGTGTGTAAGAGTGGTGAGACATTGCACTATTGATAAAGGATATCATCACTGCAGTAATGAGGGAGGATATCCTCACATGGTCTTCATGAGGTCATCTGGGTAGAGCTTAGAAATAATAAAAAAAGGGTGCTTACCTTGCTGGGATTACACTATCTCCCTCTGACTGAGGAAGAAATATGTAAGCGAATCATAGAAAGGTGCAAGAGATACAGGGCTATATTTGTAGGGGACTTAACTCTGCTAACATTAACTGGAAACACCTTAGTGTGAAAGGATTAGATGGGATAAAATTTTTTAAGTGCACAGAGGAGAGTTGTGTGTGTCAGCACATGGTACCTAATCCATTAAACTGGTCAAGTGGTCGAATTTTCAGTGGGTGAGCATTTTAGGGATCGTGACCGTTACGCTGAGTTTCAAAGTCATTATTAAAAGGGATAAGGACAGCGCATACGTATCTAAACTGGAGGAAGGCCAATTTTGATATCATTAAGCAGGATCTGGAAAACAGACTGGAGCAGCTATTCACTGTAAAGTCTACATTTGGAAGTGCGAGCCTTTTAAAAAGTAATGTGAATTCAGAGTCAGGTGTTCCTCTTAAGGATGTCAAAGGTTATTGAGGGTTATTAAAGAAAAAGGAGGAAGCATATGTCAGGTACATCATATTCAAACAGGGGAGGCCCTTGAAATTTAGGGAGTGTAGGGGTTGCTTAAAATTAAAATTAGGAAGGCAAAGATGGGCCATGAAATATCTTTGGCAGACGGGTTCAAGGAAAACCTCAAATATGTTTTTTTAAAAAAAAGAATTTAAGGGGAACAAGGATTACCAGGATAAGAGTAGAACCTATTAGAAACTGTAGGGGAAATTTGTATGTGAAGCCAGTGAATGTGGGGAAGGAATTAAGTGAATGTCTCTCCCTTCTGTGAACACAGATAAGAAGCATTGTAGCCAGGGAGTTCAGTTAGGATGGTGAAGTTCTAGAACAGGCCAAGATTAAGTAGTAAGTATCAGATGTTTTAGTAGGCATAAAGGTGCATAAAGTCCCAGAGTCTAATGAGATGTGTTCCAGGCCACCATGGGAGGCACAGGAGACTGCTGGGTGCCAGACCATAGGCAGAAGTGCCAGATGACTGGACAATAGCTAATGTGGTTCCTTTGCTCAATAACGGCAGCAGGAATAACCATGGTAATTACAAACCAGAGATAGTAAGGGCTTCCAATGCTGGAGTCAGAGATAAAACAGTGTGGAGCTGGAGGAACACAGCAGGCCAGGCAGCAAGAAAGCAGGAAAGTTGACTTTTCAGGTCAGGATCCTTCTTATCCCAACCTAAAACATCAACCTTCCTGCTCCTCTGATGTTGTCTGTATTCCCCCAGTTCCACACTGATTTATCCGTAATTATAGACCAGTTAGCCTAATAAAATTGTTAGGCGAATGAATGGGAAGAAGTCCTGAAGGCTAGGGTTAATCAATTCTTGGAAAGTCAGGGATTGATCAAGGATAGGTCAGCACAAATTTGAGAGAGGGAGACCCTGTCTGACTAATTTAGTTGATTTTTTTTTAAAAAGGTGACTAAATTGATGAGGGTAGCACTGTTCTCATGTTTTACATGCACTTCAGTAAGGCCTTCGATAAAATTCCACATAGAATGCTGATCCAAAACGTAAGGGCTCGTGGGATCTAAGGCAAGTTGGGTCCAAACTTTGCTTACAAATAGGAGGTGAAAGATGGTAGAAGACATTTTTCCCCTAATTGTTACAATGGTATACCACAGGATTCAGTGCTGGGACCCCAACAATTTCTAATGTACATTAACGACTTGGATATGAATAATCATATGAAGATATGATTAGTAAGTTTGCAGATAACATGAAAATTGGGGTTGTTGTTTTTGATACTGAGCAGGATCTTCTCTGGCTACAGTCTGATATTGATGAAACGGTAAACTGGGCAGAACAATGGTACTTGGAATTTAAACCTATGTATTTTCAGAGGTCTAATGAAGGAACTGTAATGATTATAACAAGGTCAGCTGGACAGACCTCATAGAATGAGTTACCTGATTGGACCAGATTAACAGCCTAAAAAGGGATCCCTGATTGACATATGAACTGAATGTCAGTCAACTTGTTCATTCTGAAAGCTGACTGCACCAAGGACTCTCCACGTGTAAAGAAAGGGTGACTGTGATGGGATACTGGCCTCTGAAGTTACTTCAGGAAGAATACAATATATGGTGGACACCCAGTGAATATTCAGGAACAAAAAAAGGGACCTTGGTTTACAAGTTCCCTAGATCCCTGAAGGTGTCAGCATAGGCAGACAGGGCAGTGAAGGAGGTATGCAGGATACTTGCCTTCATTAGGCTGCGTACAGAATATAGGAGAAAGTAAGTCTTGTTACAACTTCATTAAATATTGGTTAGGCCACAGATGGAATTACTGTGCAAAAGTTTGATCGCCACCATGTCAGAAGGACGTGACTGCACTGGTCAAATTGTAGAGGAGATTCACCAGGATGTTGTACAGGATGAAAAGTCTTAGTTATGGAAGAGACAGGAGAGGATGGATTTACTTTTCTTGGTGCAGAGAAGGCTGAGGGGAGCATCTGATGTATGCAAAATTATGAGAAGCACTGACAGGGTAGATCATGACGATCTCCTCCCCGTGGAAGATGAGTCTAAGACTGGGGGCATAAGTTTAGATTTAAAAGTAATTTAAAAGAAATGAGAATATTTTTCATCCAGACAGTCGGTCAATATACAACATGCTGTTTGAGTGTGATGAAGGCAAAAATTCTCGCGATTTTAAAGAAGCGTCAGGATGAGCACTTAAAATGCCAGGGCACAGAGGCTAAGCCAAGTGCAGGTAAATGGGATTAGTGTTTGTTGATCAGCAAAAACACAGTGGCCCAAATGGGCCTGTTTCTATGCTGTACAACTCTAATCTTTTTGGACTCATTATCCCACTCCTGACGTCAGGCTGACTAGTCTATAATTCCCAGCACTTCTCTTTTTGCCTCATTTCTTAAACACAGGGATTCCATTAGCTAGCCTCAAATCTCCAGAGTCTTGTCCTACAATCTATCAAACCTTGGAAGATGACCACCAATGCATCCACTATTTCTACAGCCACTTCTAAACTTGAGGGGGAAACTGGCCTATTCTGTTCAGCCTTTCTTCCTAAGGCAATCATTACTGTATTAAACCTTCTCTGAACTACTATTCCAGTAAGTTAACATCGTTCTGTAAATAAGAGACCAGTAATATACAAACAGTCCTGATGCAATCTTACCAAATGTCCCGTATAACTGAAGCATAATCTTCCAACTCTCACTGAACCTCTCCAACCATCTCCTCTTAAGCTTCATTTCAGCCTAATAATGCAGTCAACATATAGTCCCACCCACCAACAGCCTTTACAAATTATAAAACATTCAAAAATAGTGGCTTCATTAACATATTCTTCAACAACTATACTCCATTCAACCTTTGCTTCAGCAGTGGTAGAGTACTGTTCCTACTGATTCACAACACTGTTGAAATTCTGCTGCTTTCCTGGCTCAAGCCTATAACCTAAGTGACCATGATTGAGTAGTACGGCTAGAGTTCACACAGCCAGATATAGTCAAGTTTGCAAGCAATATCAATCTGCAGTCCCATTTTACCTTAGAATCACAGAATTTTACAGTGCTGAAGGAAGCCAATTGTGTATGTTGTGTCTCCTGAAAGAGCTACCCAGCCAATCCCACTCTCCAGCCCTATCTTCTCTAAATTTATCACTTCCAAATGGTATGGAAATTTTTTTTTTAAACTTCATAAGCTTGGATAACTGAACTCTTGTATGAAATGCCCTTGTAGTAAGTGGAATTTTGAAACATGTCAAAAGGAGTTATTTTGTGACCCTCTAAATTCATCACTTTCAACTATATATCTCCAGCCCTCTTGAGAAACCTCCTATGGAGCCCATCTCCATCACTCTCCTAGGCAGCACATTCGAAATGCTAACAACCCTCAGAAGTTTCCCTTTGTCTCACTCATTGCTCTCTTGATGACAACCTTAAAATTGTGACCCCTAGTTCCTGACGTACCAATTTGTAGAAACAGAACATCCTTCTTTAGCCTGTCAAAATGATTTTTAAATTTTCAACATCTCTATCAAGGTCACCCTTAATCTTCCCTGCTCCATGGAGAATGAGCTCAATTTCTCCAATCTTTCCTTGTATTTAAAATCCCTCATTGCTGGTATCATTTTCGCAAATTTCCTTTGGGCCTGCTCCAGTGCTTTAAAATCCTTCTTTAAATTGGGTGCCCAGAACCAAACACAATACACCAGATGTAGTCTGACCAATGATTTGTGGAGGTGTACCATCATTTCCTTGCTTTTATACTCTTATTAAATCCAAGGATCTTGTAAGACTTTTTAATAACTGTTTCAACCTGCCTGGCCACCATTAGAGAATTATGCACATGAACCTCAAGGTCTCTCTGCTCCTGTACTTCCCTTCAAAGTTGGACCAATGAGCCTGTATTACTTTCTCTTGTTTCTTCTACAAAGATGCATTGCCTCACATTTCTGTCCATTGCAATTCACCTTCCAGGTGTCTGCTGATTTGGCCAACTTGTTGGTATCCCTCTGAAGTTGCTTAGCATCATCCTCACAATTCAATATTCTCCCTAGTTTAGCATCATCAGACTTGCTTGCTGAGCTGGCTTGTTCTCATTCAGACATTTAATCACCCTGCTAGGTGACATCATCAACGGAGCCTCCGACGAAGCAATATTATTCTATCCCACTAGGAATTTATACAGTTTGGTCCGTTATGGTGAGTATGTAATTTCTAGTTTTGTTCTGTATGGATTTGCACATGGTATACTACTCACGATAATAGATCAAACAGTATAAATTTCAAATGGAGTAGAATAACATCGTTTCATCAGAGGGTCCACTGATGATATCACCTAGCATGGTAACAAAATATCTAAATGAGAACAAGCCTGTTCAGCAGCAAGTCAACAGCCTCATCCACAATCCAAACTACAGATCATCGCCGGAACTCTAATTAATAGTGCCAAGGACCCATCAATCCTAAACATTTTTAATTTACTAACCAGCATGTCATGTGGCAGCATATCAAATGCTGTCCGAAAACTCAAAACATATCTACAACACTACCCTCATACACTGCCTGTTGTCACCTCAAACAAATCTGGCAGACATGGCCTGCCCTTGATATAGCCATGCTGACTGTCCAGTATTAACTTGTTTTTCTATAAGTGTATATTTCTCATGCTGGACAGATAGTGTTGAGGAGGGAGGCTGCAGAAGGATTTGGGCAGGCGAGAAGAGTGGGCAAAGTGGCAGATAGAATACAAAGTGAGAAAACATGAGGTTATATACTTTCAAAGGAAGACGAGACTATTTTCTAAATGGGAAAAGGCTTCAGAAATCTGAAGCACAAGGGGAGTTGGGAGTTCTGGTTCAGGATTACCCTAAGGTTAAATGCACATTTAAATTGCTAACATTGTATTTGCCTTCCTAACTGCCAAAGAAATGTCATTTCTAGAATACAGGAGTAGGGATGTACTGCTGAGGCTGAATAAAGCTCCAATTCAGTTCACAATTGGAACATTGTGAACAGTTTTGGGCCAAGTATTTAAAGGATGATGTGCTAGCCTTGGAAGAGGATTAGAGGAGGTTTACAACAATGCTCCCAGGGCTGAAGGGCTCTTCAACTGAGCAGCAGTTGAAGAGTCTAGATCTGCTCAATGGACTTTAGAGGATGAGGGGGATTTCACAAATATTCAGAATCCTGAAAGGCCTGCATACAGTGGAAACATGGTAATAAAATGAGAGGCTGGATGAACACAGCAGGCCAAGCAGCATCTCAGGAGCAACAAAAGCTGACGTTTCGGGCCTGGACCCTTCATCAGAGTCCAGGCCCGAAACGTCAGCTTTTGTTGCTCCTGAGATGCTGCTTGGCCTGCAGTGTTCATCCAGCCTCACATTTTATTATCTTGGAATTCTCCAGCATCTGCAGTTCCCATTATCTCTGATACAGTGGAAACATGTTCTCCATATCCACTAAGTAGAAGAGAAACTAGGAACTACTCAACTGGTGGTGGTGCGATGTTAAAAATACTCCAGGATTTTAACTCAACAACGATGAAAGAACACCAGGGGCCCTTTGGTAGGGGGGCCTGGTATAATTTAAAATAAATGGCAGACAACACTTTTGTCCCTTTTTCTACAAAAAAGTTTTCTATTTGTGTACAAGCCAAAGGACCTGTTTCCACACTGTAGGAATTCTATGAAATATGAAGTTCGGTTGACTTTCATTCCTGTCTCTTTGCCAAAGCTTTTCTTATTCTGACAATATAAATAACAATCAGCTTAATCCTCTGAGCTCTCAGCAAAAAATTTGGCTGATGCATAATCCAAAGTCATCTTTTCTTAATCACAGCATCAAAACACTTAAATACTCTAATCAATCCACTCAATATTTTCTGCTCCGATTAGTTTAGATCTCAAATATCCATTAGACTGGCACACTGTGGACAGCAAATAGCCGAAAACATTGTTAACATTGAGTACTGTGACCTTTCTTCAGAAGAAAGGTTTGTTCTGAAGAGGAGTCACAGGACTTGAAACATTAACTCTTTTCTTGCCACAGGTGCTGCCGGAACTGAAGTTTTTGTTTTTTGTTTGTTTCAGATCTCCAGATCCAGTTTTGCTTTTATTTCAGCTTAAAACATTTGGCTGAGGACAGCTCTGTTATTAAATTATTCCGAATGAGCTTCAACTTGATGTTTGGTATTTTCCAGTTCCACTAGCAAATTCCAAGCCTAAGATGCATCTTCTGAACACATGAAGAAAAACAAAATTCTCAATTCAAAATTATCAGAAAAAGTAATTTCTTACCTGCTTCCATCGCATTTTCTGTTGTCTCCAATCCATCCATACTGTCATCATCTTCAATAACCGTCCTCCCCCTGCTCCGAGACCTGCGATTAAGAGTTAGCAAGCTTGAGGAATGGATCCAACTTGGAAACAAGTAGGTACTTTTTCATCTGCACATGCATTTCTAGAAGGCTGACTTTGAGAAAGCTCCCGTGTGAAGGAACACGATTCTTTAAGAGCACCCGGCAGCAAGGAAATGCACAGAAAAGAAACCGAAGGAAAGAATTTCAACGATCTCAAGGTCAAGAACCAACTCCATCTCAAGAAAAACCTGTGATTGCAGATGCAGCTCTAGGATTAGGCTCAGAGGCACAAGGACCCACAACTCACGTGGAACATTGTAAGTGGACAATCATACTCGTTATTGAGTGATTGTCAATGAGGACAATTGAAATAATTTACATTCAGCTCACTACCTCCCATTAGAATTTTAAGCCACATTAATCAGCTGTAGAACGTTGGAACATCTGACTGGAAAGATGCTGGACTTCCAAAAATGTGATGGAGTTGATATTTTTATCTCAACAGCATTCAGGGGAGCAGTCTTTTTATCCCCAAAATATCAGGCTCAATATCCAGGCTTGAAAACCAAAGTGGCAAATAATATTCATGCCACACAAATGCCAAGCAATGACTCTCTCTAATAATAGCTGATCTTACCAATACCCCACCACATTTAATGGAGTTACCATCACTGAATTCCCCATTATCAACATCCTGGGGGGTTACCATCGATCAGAAACTCAGCTGGGTTCACCATGAACACAGTGAATACAAGTACAGGTCAGAGGGTAGGAATACTGGAGCAAGTAGCTCAAATCCTGACTCCCCAAAACCTGTCCACCACCTACGAAGGTCCAAGTCAGGAGTGTGATGGGATACTCCCCACTTACCTGGATCAGCACAGCTCCAACAATAATCAAGAAGCTTGACATCAAGGATGACATAGCCCACTCAATTCACCACACTCACACAGACTCACTCTCTACATTACCAACACTCAGTAGCTGCAGTGTGTATCATCTACAAAATGCACTGTTGAAAATACTCGAGGATTTTAACTCAACAATGATGAAAGAACACCAGGGGCCCTTTGGTAGGGGGGCCTGGTATAATTTAAAATAAATGGCAGACAACACTTTTGTCCCTTTTTCTACAAAAAATGTTGTATTCACCAAGGATCCTTGGACAGCATCTGGTAATTTCTCAACCATTTCCATACAGAAGGACAAAGACAACAAACACGTGGGAACACCACCACCTACAAATTCCCCAATCAATTCAACATCCTGACTAGGAAATATATTGACATCCCTTCACCGTCATTGGGTCAAAATCCTGGAATTCCCTTCCTAACTGCATTTGGGCATACCTAGTGCACACTAACTACAGCAGTTCGAGGCAGCAGCTCACCACTTTCTCAAGGGCAACAAGAGACAAGCAATAAATGGCAGTCTAGCCAGCAATGCCAATGTCCAACAAGTGAATCAAATTAATGACAGTTGACAAGCAGGCAAAATTCACTGAAAAATATATTGGCTTACTTAATAGTTTCAATTTTTAACATATTCAATAGAATTTCATAAAACATTAAATGAATATATGTGCACTTCCAATTTAGGAGGAAAAATAAATTCTCATTTATTCAAGTCTCGCTCTGACCATAATTTCACTGTAGGACAGCACTGAATATTCCTTAATTGGAGCCATGTGACAATATTACCCTTTGACTAGTCATAATGAAAGGCCCAAAAATTGTTTTCCATTTTTGTGTGTTGTGATGTGGCTAATACTGAAAGACACAAGGACCCACAACTCTCATGGAATATTGTAGGTGGACAATCATACTCGTTATTGAGTGATTGTCAATGAGGACAACTAGTCTCTCAACCATAAAGTGTCAACAGTTGAATCCAGAATTTTGATATTTGGGTCATGTTCAATGAATAATTTCAAGTGCTCAGTTGGGTTCTAGAAAGGAAAAATATCTAACAAAAGCAATCACTTTACAGAACTATAGCAATCTTGTAACTTGATATAATTGGGCCACAACTGCATTGATTAATATCTAATATAGACACATAAAAGATGATCAGAGGATTAGACAGGGTGGACAGTGAGGGCATTTTTCCTCAGATGGTGATGGCTAGCACGAGGGGATATAGCTTTAAATTGAGGGGTGATAGGTATAGGACGGATGTCAGAGGTAGGTACTTTACCCAGAGAGTAGTAAGGGCATGGAATGCCCTCCCTGCAACAGTAGTAGACTCACCAACTTTTAGGGCATTTAAATGGTCATTGAATAAACATATGGCCGATAACGGATTAGTATAGGCTAGATGGGCTTCAGATTGGTTTCACAGGTCAGCGCAATTTCGAGGGCTTAAGGACCTGTACTGTGTTGTAATGCTCTATGTTCTACGTACAGACCTGCAAATTACCTCACCACAGTCTTCACTCTGAAGGCCTTATTCAAATGTCATGTAATTCCTATTTTGTGTCCAGTGACATACTAATACAAATCTACAATATTGGACCGACGTGTACATAGAACATAGAACAGTACAGCATAGGACAGTACAGCACAGAACAGGCCCTTCAGCCCACGATGTTGTGCCGACCATTGATCCTCATGTACGCACCCTCAAATTTCTGTGACCATATGCATGTCCAGCAGTCTCTTAAATGTCCCCAATGACTTTGCTTCCACAACTGCTGCTGGCAACGCATTCCATGCTCTCACAACTCTGTGTAAACACCCAAGCAGAATTCTATGTCAATGACTGCTATTACCTCAACATCTTCTATTCTTTGCTATGCTACTCACCTTCTAGTCAAGGGAAGCAATTTTCAAACTTGCTTGAAGTGGTAAACCATCTCCCAAGACACCAACAATTTGGCCTGCCCTCAACATACAATATGTAATGTGTGTCTGGAACTGATTATCGTGCAACTTTAAAAAGGGAAACTTGTGTGATAAGTGAACTAGCATTACAGTAGGCTGTTTTGTGAGATGATGGACATCACTTTCTTTAGCAATTTGACATTTAATGAATGGAGTGCACTTGGCACATTCATTTACATGAGCAATTAAGTTGCTCTTTCATTAGCTAGACTTTCAGATTTAAAAGTATAGCTTTTTTCACAATTTATTTGATGTGGAAAACATGACTCAAACAGAAACGTATTTTAAACAAATACCAAGACAAGACATCAGCACATATTGAATACTGCAGGTTATCTGTCGCAACCTATACATCTAAGTGACTCAAGCACCTGCTACATAAAGAAGTACTTGCACAACTTCTGGCTCAAATTCTCTGCCTAGAAATGAGTGCACTGACCGCTAATCACCCTTAAAGATTACATAAAGACAACATGTGTACCAAATGCCTTTTATTTGAATTTGCTGCTATCAAGCAACTGAACAAATGGCACCCATTCTGACTGAGGGAATTTTCTGATTGTTCCTTCAAGTTCCTCATATGGTAAAGTCCACCAGATATTTTGCAGCACCTCATGAACACCATAGCTGATGACCAGACGATTCAGCTATTCTTTATTCTTGAGATCACAGCAAACTAAATGCTTTTTCTCACAGACAGATTCTTTACAAATCCTTTGTTTACTTGTAAGTATAATTTTTCTTGTTATATCATAGACCAACTAAAATCTGAAGTTATCAGAAGTCACAAGTTCAACCAAGGTGAAGTTGGCCCCAAAAGCCCACTACAAATCATTGCTCTATTAATTTCAATAAGTGACAACTCCAAGCAGCACCAAAGGTTGAACTCTAATGGAGGTGCAGTATTCTTTTACTGATTTTCAAAAATTGCCTTCATAGTAAGTGATTATATATTAAATGCAAATTTTCCCTTCTTTGGTAAAACTATGCTAACTTTTGAATGAAGGTAACTCACGTCTCTTGAAAAGCATCAACCTGAAAAACTGAGATAACAAGGTGTAGAGCTAGATGAACATAGCAGGCCAAACAGCATCAAAGGGGCAGAAAAGCTGATGTTTCGGATCTAGACCATTCTTCAGAAATGGGGGAGGGGAAGGGGATTCTGAAATTGAGAGATGGGGGGAGGTGGATGAAAGACTGATAAAAGGACCAGATAGGTGGAGAGGAGACAGACTGGTCAAGGTGGTCGGGATGGAGTCAGTAAAGGTGAGGAGACAGGATGCGGGTAGGTCAGTCAAGGAAAGACGGACAGGTCAAGGATGTGGGGACAAGCTGGGCTGATTTTGGATGCAATCGGGGTGGGAAGACTTTGAGACCATTGGATCACAGGGTTCCCAAGCGAAATATGAGGTGCTGTTCCTGCAACCTTCGGGTGGCATCACTGTGGCACTGGAGGCAGCCCAGGATGTCATCCAAGGAGCAGGAACGGGGAGTTGAACTGGTTCGCAACTAGGAATTGCAGGCTTTTGTCGCGAACCAAGCATAGGTGTTCCACAAAGTGGTCTCCAAGCTTCCGCTTGGTTTCTCCGATGTAGAGGAAGCCACTTCAGGAACAGCAGATACAGTACACCATATTAAACACATGCTAATGTGGAAGGTTTTCTTGGGGCCTGGGATGGGAGCGAGGGGGGAGGTGTAGCACTACCTGCAGTTACAGGGAAAAGTGTCAGTGATGGTGGGGCTAATGGGGAGCGTGAAGCAGACAAGGGAGTCATGGAGAGAGCAGTCCCTCCAGAAGGCAGATAAGGGTGGGGAGGGAAAATTGTCCTCGGTAGTGGGGTCAGATTGCAGGTGGCAGAAGGGGCAGAGGATGATGCACTGGATCCGGAGGTTGGTGGGATGGAGGATATGGGGAATTTTGTTTTTGTTGATATTGCAGGGAGGGTGTGTTGTGGGAAACGCAAGAGATGTGGTCGAGGGTGCTTTCAACCACAACCACTGCGGAGGGGAAGTTGCGGTCCTTGACAAACGAGGGCATCTGGGAAGTCCAGGGGTGGAATGTCTCATCTTGGGAGCAGATGCGGCGGATACAAAGGAATTGGGAGTCGGGGATGGCATTTTTGCAGGAAGGTGGGTGAGTGGAGGTGTATTCTAGGCAGCTGTGGGAGTCAGTACACTTGAAACAGGTATGTGTTTCCAGGTGCTTGCCAGAAATGGAAACAGATGGGTCCAGAAAGGAGAGCGGGGGGTATCGGAGATGGTCCAGGTGAACTTAAAGTTGGGATGGAAGGCATTAGTGAAGTGGACAAACTGTTCGAGCTCCTCATGGGAGCATGAGGCAGTACTGATACAGTCATCGATGTAACGGAGGAAGTGGTGGAGGTATAGGGCCAGTGTAGCTTTGGAAGAGGGACTGCTCCGCATATCCTACAAAGAGGCAGGCATAGCTTAGGCCCATGCAGGTGCCCCTGGCCACCCCCCTAGTCTGTAGGAAGTGACAGGAATTGAAGGAGAAGTCAGTAAGGGTGAAGATGAGCTCAGCTAAGTGGACAAGGGTGTCAGTGGAGGGAAACTGGTCAGGCCTGCAACACAGGAAGAAGCTGAAGGCAAGTAGACTGAAGACTGGACATCCATGGTGAAGATGAGGTGTTGGAGACCAGGAAATCAGAAGTTTTGGAGGGGGTGGGTGGTGTCACAGATGTAGATGGGGAGTTCTTGGGCTGGGGGATAAAATGGAGTCAAGATAAGTAGAGGTAAGTTCAGTGGGGCAAGAGCAGGCGGAAACAAAAGGTCGACCAGTGCAGTTGGATTTGTGGATTTTGGGAAGGAGATAGAAGCAGGCGGTGCTGGGTTGGGGAACGGTGAGGCTGGACGCTGTGGGTGGGAGGTCACCTGAGGTTGTGGATGGTCTGGGAGATGACATTTTGGTGGTTGGGGGTGGGGTCATGATCCAGGGGGGCAGTAGGGCATGTCAGAGAGCTGGCACCTAACCTGAAAAAAGTCTGTTTTTCTTCATAATGATGTCTGATTTGCTGCGTACTTCCAGCATTTTTGGTTTTTAAATTTATACATATTTCCCAATCCTTGGCCTACAACTTCGGAGTGGTTATCTAGATTTACCTTTGGCTGACAATGTGCACCACTATAACATCAAGTTTCATACCAGAATCTAAACTAACTTCTCTAGGAGAATGCAATAAATTGGTGACAACCAAAAGACAAAAAAATCAGGAACAAAAACAAGGTTGTTGGAAACGCTCAACAGGTCTGGCAGCATCTGTGAAGGGAAAAAAAAGCAAGAGTTACATTTCAGGTCTGGTGACCCTTCTGCAATGTGTGAAATTTATGCACGTTATAAGTTTTGTTTTGGATTTTGTGAAATTCAAGGCACAAGTTTTGTGTGTATCTGAAGGAATTCAGCTCAAGTATTACAGTGGTGGTGGTGACTTATTTTAAAAATGTACCATTAGAGGGGAACTTCATGGAGACTACTGGAGATTTGTTTATGTAAAGAAACTTAACCAGTGAAGAAATTAAATAGTGGAATGGTTCAGGATCCCACATAAAATATTCCAGAATTTTGGGGGGGCTTAGAAATGATGTGGAAGAAAATTTAAGTTTCAGTTTGCAGATGTCTTGGCTGAATCTGGTGTGTAAACTATCGTTCCCAAGAAAGGGAGGTAGTTTTACGGCTGTTATCTCAATTGATGGAGTTTGGTTCAAAGTTCCAGTCTGGTACTGTTTGGCTAAAACTCTGATGGGGTTACTTAAAGCTAAGAAAGCCTAAGCTCAGCTGCATTAAGGGTCTGGAAAAAAACCATCGGATTCACAAATTGGGAATTAAAGCCATTGTTAAAATAAGCTCTATAGATATGAAAGAGAAGGAAATTCTCTCTGGTGAGAGTATGAGAAGGGCAGTCTTTTTGGAATTAATGGGATTATACTTTGTTGAATGTTTCGCAATCTATACATTTGTGCAAAATGTAAACAGTTTGCTTTATGCTATTTTATCTCAATTTCTTTTGCGTAATAAACTTCTGTTTGATTGTTAAACACAAGGGCAGGGCTGCAGATTTGCATGTTTCAGGAAAAGATCACTTCGTTAGATCAAAATAGAAAGAAAATATGATCAATCAAGCCAGATTTCAGACTGCAATCTGACTTTTCCCAGAACAGTATTAGCTGGAATCCTAACACAATACGCCATCTTACAATAATACTGTTTTAAACTGTTAAGATTCCAATCACATTCTTATACCCAAATATCTGTTTACTCAGGCTCTCTCCTAAGTGAAATACACATTACTTGGAAGAGAGAAAATATAGGCTTACAGAGCAAAATTGATATAGTAGCACTGCAGTGTGTGGCAGGATGGAACAGGAAGGGACAAAACGTATAAACAGAGAAAAAGTGCAACAGTTAGGGTGAAAGGGGGCAAAAATGATGAAAAAGTGATGGAAAAAGTAAGTTTTTCACTAAAATACGTATAGTATTTGAAATAAAACTTATTAATAATACAAATAAGGGTAAATAGTGATGATCTTACAGCCAATACAGACACAGTTAGAAAAAAGATCAAAAAAAACTGAGAACCAAATACTCAGGGATATATGACTTCTCAAAAGGACAAATAGGAAAAAAGGGGTGGTGGGAAACATTTATTTGTAAAAGATGGAATGAGTATGATAGCAAACAATGATACTGGATGGGGAGGTGTAGAATTCATGTGTTTGCATGCAGAAGAAATAACACGGGGAGAAAGATACTGGAGGCAGTAGCCTACAGCCACTTAACAGTAGCTGGTCTGTAGGGCAGGGAATAAATCAAGGGACAGTAAATGTATGCGAAAAGTAACAGCAGTTAGAACATAGAACATAGAACATAGAACAGTACAGCACAGAACAGGCCCTTCAGCCCACAATGTTGTGCCGACCATTGATCCTCATGGATGCACCCTCAAATTTCTGTGACCATATGCATGTCCAGCAGTCTCTTAAATGACCCCAATGACCTTGCTTCCACAACTGCTGCTGGCAACGCATTCCATGCTCTCACAACTCTCTGCGTAAAGAACCTGCCTCTGACATCCCCTCTATACTTTCCACCAACCAGCTTAAAACTATGACCCCTCGTGCTAGCCATTTCTGCCCTGGGAAATAGTCTCTGGCTATCGACTCTATCTATGCCTCTCATTATCTTGTATACCTCAATTAGGTCCCCTCTCCTCCTCCTTTTCTCCAATGAAAAGAGACCGAGCTCAGTCAACCTCTCTTCATAAGATAAGCCCTCCAGTCCAGGCAGCATCCTGGTAAACCTCCTCTGAACCCTCTCCAAAGCATCCACATCTTTCCTATAATAGGGCGCCCAGAACTGGACGCAGTATTCCAAGTGCGGTCTAACCAAAGTTTTATAGAGCTGCAACAAGATCTCACGACTCTTAAACTCAATCCCCCTGTTAATGAAAGCCAAAACACCATATGCTTTCTTAACAACCCTGTCCACTTGGGTGGCCATTTTAAGGGATCTATGTATCTGCACACCAAGATCCCTCTGTTCCTCCACGCTGCCAAGAATCCTATCCTTAATCCTGTACTCAGCTTTCAAATTCGACCTTCCAAAATGCATCACCTCGCATTTATCCAGGTTGAACTCCATCTGCCACCTCTCAGCCCATCTCTGCATCCTGTCAATGTCCCGCTGCAGCCTACAACAGCCCTCTACACTGTCAACGACACCTCCGACCTTTGTGTCGTCTGCAAACTTGCTGACCCATCCTTCAATTCCCTCGTCCAAGTCATTAATAAAAATTACAAACAGTAGAGGCCCAAGGACAGAGCCCTGTGGAACCCCACTCACCACTGACTTCCAGGCAGAATATTTTCCTTCTACTACCACTCGCTGTCTTCTGTTGGCCAGCCAATTCTGTATCCAAGCAGCTAAGTTCCCCTGTATCCCATTCCTCCTGACCTTCTGAATGAGCCTTCCATGGGGAACCTTATCAAATGCCTTATCATAACATCAGAGTGTTTAATTGCTATGTGGATTAGGAAAGTCAAATGGGCAGATCTAGCTACAAGGAAAAATACTTGAGCGTTCAGGTAGTTTCCTAGAACAATATATTGCAGATCCAAATCAGGAATCAGGCTATTTTGGATTTTGCAACATATGTACCTTTATAGAGACATGTCTAGTGAAAGTTTGATCTGAAGGGGCAAATTTGAAAGGCGGTGTCCCACCTCATGGTGACTTCTGTTGTATGAGAATTGCAATGTGCTATTGGTGTCACTCTGCATTGTAAGCCAGCCATCCAGCTGACTGACCCATTAATATCCTTTGTTTTGTGTTTTCAGGAAGTATGACCGGACCCGAAACGTTAACTGTTTTCTCCTTCACAATTGTTACCAGGCCTACTGAGCTTTTCCAGCAACTTTATGTTTCAGCCAAATATGCCATATCAGCAAAAGAGCTAGCTAGGATTATGAAGTACAGAAGAACTTTAGAATCAAGGGTACATTCCAATGGAAGAAGTGCAGAGCAAGAAGCCAGATTAAAACAATTGTAACTATCTCAGCCAAAAGTGCCATTATTTCATACACAATTTTACAGGAACAGAGTGCCAATTAATTTTTGAGCATTTTACAAATCATTTTGGTCATCTGCCCTTTTTCAAACATTATAAATTACTTCTAAAAACTTTTATTCTTGACTGTTAGCTTCAAAATATACAGACTAAAGTGGAAAATTCTGTGGTGATTGGAATACAATGAAAAGGACAAGTCTATTGCATTAACACTCTTTCTCATCACTTTTCTCCACCCCTACCATGTAGCAAAAAAAAAGAAGCTTCTCTCATTACTGGAGAACCTGCTAACCTTTCCCTTTCTATCCTACTACCCAAGCTGCCTGTCTCATCTGAGTTCGCAATTTAGAATCTGACAGAATTTGAAAAGTAGCAGCACTACATCAGCCAGCCATCGGGAGACATATGACCTTCAAAAAAGGGGGAATATCAACAGACTGCACTTGAATAAACCGGAACACTCACTAGTATTTTCTTGGATACGAAGACAGACATTGGCGATTTGATTGATAAATTACCAGTCACTGGACTCAATACAAATCATAGCGAGCTTTTTTTGAATGTTCTAAGAAAAGAATCCTACATTAAAAGGAAGAGTGAACATTCCTTGAAGCTTGCTGGAAGCTGTTTGCATTGCCTGGTGACTCTGGACATCAAGCAAAATACAATCCTATTGCCTGTAGCATAACACATTGTTCAAGGAATTTCATAAAGGCTTGGTACTTGGTCAATAAAATGGTTATCAAACTAGCAATATATATATCCCTTATTTTCTTTCTAATTTATCCCTTAACAGTGGCCTGTCTGATAGAGACTTTAGGGGATACAAAGAAAACAGGGTTTAAATCAGAGATATTAATTATATTACCTTACTGTTTAGATTTAATCACCTGAAGTTACATATTAATACAATGCTAAATTCTGTTTAAATTGTAAACTTGGCACCTAATATCCATTATTCTTAAAAACTGGTTAAGAACAATTGGGAAATTTTATTGGTCATCAAAAATCTTTTGCTTTGCTTGTTGTGAATCCAGGGTTGGTTAGTCTGATTTGGGCTGGATGACTATCGCTGTGTTGTAACAATTTTAATTATACACTACAATGCTCTTCTATTGATGACATTGTGCAAACGAAAGCAAAATGCATGCGTAAGTGCAGCAGTATTACAGCAAAAGCACAGAAACAGAGGGACAAGATGCAGTGGATTCTGATCCTGATCAAGTAGCCATCATGAATTAGTCAACACTACCGGCTTACAATTCCAAAGTCTAAAGTTTCTCGACACCAGATGATAGCCCAACAGGTGTATTTGCAATCACAAGCTTTCGGAGCACGGGCTCTACTTCGCCTGATGAAGGGATTGCACTCAGAAATCTTGTGATTTCAAATAAATCTGTTGGACAACAACCTGCTGTCATGTGACTTTGTCCACCCCAGTCCAGCACTAGCATCTCCACATCATGGTTATAATTTCAAAAGAATCTACATCACAAGAAATTTAAAAAGCCTAATGCTCATAGGACTGGAGAAGGTTAGTACTATACAGTTAAGTGTTATTTAATCACCAGTAAAACAGGTTACACAGACTTTATAATCAGCTACTTTGTTTCCCAATTAGCACAACCTTTGAGTATTTTGAACAGCAACACATGTAATTGAATAAATAAAACTTTAAAATACCATTTGGGACAGCACAGTTACAGAAGATATAAAGTAGTATCTAAGCATTACATCATATTCATTAATTTGATACAAGAAATTCATCCAAAAAAGTGCATGTTACCACCATAACTTGACATTTCCATTTCAACTTTGTTATTATTCTTATCTCAATCTACAAAATTTCTTCTTATTCATTCAATGACTGGACCAGCATTTATGGTCATCCCTAGTTGTCCTGGAGAAGACAGTAGTGAGCTACCTTCTTGAACTGCTGCAGTCCATTTTGTGTAGGTAAAACCACAATGTTGCTGGAGAGTTCCAAGACTTTGACTCAGCAACACTGAAAGAACAGTGTGATACATTTTCTAAAGCCAATGACAGATATGCAAATGTCCAGAAATATATAACAATACACTGAAAGCAATGGCTTCGCAAATCACAATGCAGCTAATCTTATAAGTGAAGCAATCTTGATCCCATTCTTCATAATTAAAAGGAATGATACAGAAAAGGATAAAATGACCACTCTCACGTCTGGGACATGCTAAACAATGTTTCAACTAATCAGGACTACTTATCTGGAGACTATAGACTAGATTAGGACTTAAAAGGGAACACATCAGTAGCTTTAAAGGTTATAAATATCAATGCACCTAAAGCAAATTTCGCTGGATTCTACTTGACAGGAACAAATCATTTTCTACACTTTGTCCCATGCACAGTTTTTTATTATCATATTTACACCTGCTGGTGATAGATATACCCACCCTACTGCAAAATTTTGCCTTTACCAACCGGGTAGCTATTTTAACAGAACAGAAATAGGAAAGAGAGCATCCTTAGATACAGCATATAGAAAACTGCAACCTTAGATAGGGTCCAAGAAGTTGTAACCATGTTGCTGGAAGAGTTAGTGAATGAGTGAGGTACAAGGAAATTATCAGACAGAACAAAATGACTTAACTCTTGTTCTCAATGTAGATTACTAAAACTATGGAAAGAGTAATAACTTCAGACTTATTTACAATGTCATAGAATTTATTATTTCAGGAGTTTTAGAACGCATGGGAAGCAGAAATCTTCCCAATAGTTTTTTTTACAAACACAGCAACAGCTTCCAAGAAGGTAGCATAAAACACAAAACTAGCCAGCTACAGCATCCGCCAATGACTAATGAGCACTATGTTCCCCAAAAATAGCAAGCATGATTGCAAATCATTATAGGAGGCTGAATGACCAATTTATGCAAAAAACCAATATATTACACATATGCAATCTCACACACACACACACACACACACACACACACACAAATAGGTATAATTCGTGATAATTCAAACAAGGACAATAAAATAAAAGAAAAAAGATGTTAAAAGGAGTGAGGGGCAAGTTTTCTTTTAAAATGCAGAGGGTGGTAGATGCCTGGAAGAAGCTGCCAGGGGAAGTGGTAGAATCACATACCATAGCAATATTTAAGCAGTATTTAGACAGAATATGAACTTGCAAGAAACAGAGGGACATGCAGGCAGATGTAATTAGTTTAGAATGACATTGTGGACAGCACAAACATGGCGACCAAAGGATGTGTTCCTGTGCCGTACTGTTCTAAGTCCTAAAACTGTAAGGCCATAAGACATAGGAGTGGAAGTGAGGCCATTCAGCCCATCAAGGCCACTCCACCATTTAATCATGGCTGATGGGCATTTCAATTCCACTTCCCTGCACTCTCCCCATAGCCCTTGATTCCTTCTGAGATCAAGAATTTATCGATCTCTGCCTTGAAGGCATCTAACGTCCCGGCCTCCACTGCACTCTGTGGCAATGAATTCCACAGGCTCACTACTCTCTGGCTGAAGAAATGTCTCCTCATTTCCATTTTAAATTGATCCCCTCTAATTCTAAGGCTGTGGACAAAGGTCCTAGTCCCCCCGCCTAACGCAAACAACTTCCCAGCGTCCACCCTTTCTAAGCCATACGTTATCTTGTAAGTTTCCATCAGATCTTCCCTCAACCTTCTAAACTCTAATGAATACAATCCCAGAATCCTCAGCCATTCATCGTACGTTAAATCTACCATTCCAGGGATCATCCGTGTGAATCTCTGCCGAACACGCTATAGCATGTCCTTCCTTTGGGGCCCAAAATTGGACACAGTATTCTAAATGGGGCCTAACTAGAGCTTTATAAAGCCTCAGAAGCACATCGCTGCTTTTATATTCCAACCCTCTTGAGATAAACGACAATATTACATTCGCTTTCTTAATCACAGATTCTACCTGCAAGTTAACCTTTAGAGAACCCTGGACCAATACTACCAGATCTCTTTGTACTTCTGCTTTACAAATTTTCTCACCGTTTAGAAAATAGTCCATGCCTATATTCTTGTTTTGAAAACTTTCAATGTTGCAGGGTGGGGACTTATCAAACTGGTGAAATGATTCCTCAGAATTCATTTGACTACAATGAATAGTATTTTGCCTACTTGTGACATTTGGCTCACAGTTTAGTCGTTATGTGGGCAGGTGTGTGTGCACATGCGCATGTGGAAGCGTAGGGACAGGTGCTACACTTTTGTAGTAGCAGGGTAAGGTTCCAGCTATGGCAGAGAAATTGGTGGGAATGGAAGAGCTGACAAGGAAGTCATGGAACAAACTGTCCCTGCGCAAAGCTGACAGGGGTGGGGAGGGAAGGACCTTTTTGGTGATCGGGTCTAACCACAGTTGGTAAAAATGTCAGAGAATAATGCATTGGATTCAGAGGTTGGTGGGGGTATGAGGGGACTAAGGGGACTCTATCTGTACCAAATTTGAGGGTGGGTTGCAAGGTGTCAGTGAAGTTGATGAACTGCAAGCTCCTCGTGGAAGCACAAGAATGAGCCAATGCAGTCATCAATATAGTGGAGAGAGAGGTATGGGATAGTCCCTCTTCTGAAATTACACCGGCACTATTTCACAAAATCCTACAGAGGCAGGCATAGCTTGGGCCCATGGCCACCCCTTTGGTTTGTACAAAGTGGGAGAAATCAAATGAAAAATTGTTGAGCGAGGACCAGTTTAGCCAAGGGAATGACTGTCAGCGGAGGGGGACTGGTTGGGCCTAGAGGACAGGAAGAAACTGAGGACTTTTAGGTCCTCAGTGTGAGGGATACAGGTCTTCAGGGACAGTACATTCATGGTGAAGATGAAGGGTTAGAGGCTGGGGAATTGAAAGTTTTGTAAAAGGTGGAGGATATGGGATGAGTCATGAATGTTGGTAGGGAGTTTCTGGAGCAAACGAGCAAGAATAGACTCAAGGTAGGATGAGGTGAACTCAGAGGCAGGAGCCGGCAGAGACAATGGGTTTACTGAGGCAGTCAGGTTTATGGATTTTGGGTCGGAGATAGAAACGGGTGGTGCGGGTTGGGGAATTATCAAACTGTAGACTGGTGCTCTTCTAAAATAATGAGGTTGTTGATAGTCTGGGAGATGCTGGCTTGGCAATCAGAGGTGGGATCATGATCAATGGGGTTGCCCATGTTTAACCTGAAGCCATGAGATTTGAGATCCAGAGTCAAGATTGAGAACTCCCTCCCAACTGTATCCCACTGTCCTGCTACCTCTGTTGGGTCTATCCTGCTGGTAGGACAGGACACATCCAGGGATGGTGAGGGTGGTAGACGGCACATTGTCAGGTACGATTCTATAATTATGACGTCAGGCTATTGTTGAACAAGCTGGTGAGCCACTGTCCCAATTGAGCCCCAGATGTTACTCAGGAGTACTTTACAGGATAGACAGGGCCATTTCTGCAGTTGAATTTTTTGGTGCCTCTATCGATACCAGGTAGTTCATCCAGTTTCCGAACTTTGTAGAGACTTAGTAGTGACTGATATAACTCAGTGGCTTGCGAGACTATTTCAGAGGGCAGTTGAGTATCAACAACATTGCCAAGGCTCTAGGGTCACAGGTAGGCCAGACCAAGGGAGGATGTTATATTTCCTTCCCTGAATAGCATCAGTGAACCTGCTGAAGCATGTGCAAACTCCACACAGAGTCACCCAAGGCTGGAATCAAACCTGGGTTCCTGGTGTTGTGAGGCAGCAGGGCTAACCACTGAGCCACTGTCGCCCAATATTTCCCAAATGTTGTAATGTTACGAATTTCATTTATCTACATCAGAAAAACATGAAGGGTCACTGGACCGGAAATATTAACTCCGATTTCTCTCTACAGATGCTGCCAGACCCGCTGAGATTTTCTAACAATTTGTTCAAGCAAGTCTAGGTGGTTAGAACCAGTTAACATTTGAACCAGTAATTATTCTCACTTTATCACTCCCCTTTCGGGAAATAGTCGACATTTGTTACAGAATTAAAAGCTTAAACAATTGAGAATTTTAGAACTTCAGCATGCAAATGTAGAGGCCTCGTTTGGAAATGAAAAACGTCATAGTGCTGTCTCTCCGGTCTGTAGTTGAACGTGAGTGCTGGTTATTGTACTATGAAGATACTGAAGAAAGGTTAGTAGCTAATTGGTATGAACTATAATTATTGGCCACATAGGCTAGTTTCTGATCTGTCTGACTAACCTTGCAGTCACTCCTGAAATGTCACTGAACAATTTTGTTCCTTGAAACAAACTGACTGCTTGTGCACCATATTTCACAAGCTTACACAACAGTGCTGCACCTATACCGAACTCGTGTAACGGTTAGCTCTTTGAAATGTTCAGCATTAATATCTAAAGAAATTTAGATTATTGCTTCAAAATCGGCAAAAATAATGGAGCACACATAACAAAAGGGTGCTAATGCACCCTTGCAATTTTTGTTTCTTTTCCCCCTCCCAAAAGTCCCATGGCGAAGTCAGTACGACAAAGGAAGTTTCATGTTAGAAAACGGAAATAAAATTTATATTCACTTGTTGCATTCCAACAGGTTTTTTTTCATTTTTTCATAGAATGACTATGTTACTGGATAGCCCAGCATTTATTGCTCATCTCAAAGAGTGGTTAAGACTCAACCACATTGCTGAGAGTACGTGCAGTCCCAATCACGTAAGGATGGCAGTTTCCTTTCTGAGGGACATTAGTGAACCAGATGGGTTTTTCTGACAATTGACAGCGGTCATCACTAGACTCTTACTTCCAGATTTGCACTGAATTCAAATCCATCACCATGGCAAGATTTGAACCGGGTATCTGGATTAATAGTCCAGTGATACTTATGCTCAGTATTCACAAGTGAACAAGCATGGAGCATGTACCGCACAACAATACAGTCCCCCTTGTCCTCACTTTCCCCACCAACCTCTGCATTCATCTCCAACAGGATGCCTCCAGACACATACTCCATCTCCTCCCCCCACCCCCCACCCTCCAGCCCTGTCAGCATTTCGCAGCAACCATTCCCTCCAGGACACACTGGTCTGCTTTTCTTCTACTCTCAACACCTCCTGACACCATTCTATGCTGTCACAGGAGTGGCACTTGTCCATTTACCTCCCTATCCAAGGCACCAGACTCTCATCCAGCGAAGCTGAAATTTCCCTGCCCTTCACTCGAACAAGCCTTTTTACACACCCTGCTCACGACATGGTTTTCTCTATATTGAGATAAAACACAAACTTGGTGTCTGCTTTGAGGAACACCTATGTTCTGGTCCATGTTAATGATCCCCAGCTTCCAGTTGCCTGCTGTTTCAACACATCTGTGTTCCCATAAGGGCAGGCGATGGCCTAGTAGTATTATCCCTGGACTATTAATTCAGAGACCCCAGGTAATGTTCTGGGGACCCAGGTTCAAATACCACCACAGCAGATGGTAAAACTGGAATTCAATAGATATCTGGAATTAAGAATCTAAAGATGACCATGAATCCATTGTCAATTGTCAGAAAAACCCATCTGGTTCACTAATGTACTTTAGGGAGGGAAACTGCCATCCTTACCGGGCCTGGGCTGGCCTACATGTGACTCCAAACCCATAGATTCTTAACTGCACTCTGGACAATTAGGGATGGACAATAAATGCTGCCTGGCCAGCGACGCCCTGATCCCATGAATTCATTAAAAAAAACAAAACATTCCTGCCTCAGACCTGCTACAATGCTCCAGCGAAAACAAACACAAACAGGGCAAAGAATGCCTCACCTTCTGCCCAGGCAACTTGCAGCCTTCAAGAATCAACACTGAGTTTAACATTTTCAAAAGGTGAATGTCTGCATTCAAATTTGTGACCCATCCTCAATTTCTGTTTGGTATGGCTTGCTCCCAGCAGAGCCAGCTCACTCAACTGTTCACACTTCCCATCAACACTGGGCTCTCTTTTTCTCTCCAGAGATGCTGCTAAACCCATAAAGTTCTCCAGCATTTTGGTTTTGTTTCCCGCTTGATCATTATTGACTAGGATGCATATGTACTTTTCAGATTAAAAGTATGGTAGGAGTCCATTAGGAATCATTAAACCAAACTAAGAACTGCAACAGCTGAAGGTGGCACACTACCACCTTCCAGTAATTAGGAATGGCCAATAAATGCTGGCTTTTTCAGAGATGCTCTCATCGAAGGTTGAATGTAAGCAAAAATATTACGTTCCCATGTGCTTTGGCACAGGACCAAGTGGAAAGGTTTAATCCGAAATATTCACATCACTTGTAAACTGAGTTAATGTAGAATTTGTTACTGTACTGTGAATAAGCATTTGATTGGGTACAGGTCCAAATGAGAAAAATTATTTCTACTTCCAGACTCTCGTGAAGTTGGTTAATTTTTTTAAAATATGCCTGCTGTCTGGTGTATTCCACCTGTCAGTCTTTATTTTAAAGAAAATAATTTTTTGTTTTGTTCCCCATTGTCGAAATTAAGTTTCTTCATAAAAAGTTGCAGTATAATTCCATTTTATTAACAGCAACCTTCTGTCTGATATGATAGTTTGCTCTATGGTGGTCAACTCAATTGAAGATCATCTAATGTAGTTTAGGAGCCCCATTCTGGCATTGCAGTCCTTGCTTTTGCTGCAGAGGAAGACCATGGTCTGATAATGTGCAGTTATCTCTGGTTGCTTGGGGATGTACTTGGTGACCTGAACTTTGCAAGGAGGAGGAGAAACTAGCAAACAAACATCCAAAAATACCAGCCATCAGCAAACGTATCCCAGTTTTCAGTTGGTATCTACCTGCTTCAAATTACCGAACAAGTGTCCCTGTAGTAGACACATGAAGGTCAAGAAGTCATGACACAGTGGCCGAGCCAGCACAGGTATTGTCGAGATAAGGTGGAGAGCTGGATGAACACAGTAGGCCAAGCTGCATCAGAGGAGCAGAAAGCTGAAATTTCAGATCTAGATCCAAAATGTCAGTTTTCCTGCTCCTCTGATGCAGTTTGGCCTGCTGTATTCATTCAGCTCTACACCTTGTTATCTCAGATTCTCCAGCATCTGCAGTTCCTATTATCTCTGAAACAGATAATGTTGACTTTGCCATGAACGTACGCTGATGGAATGAGCATCCTCCATCAGGGACTGAGTTCCAATCTCTTACCCCAGTAACAATGAAGGGATGGCAATATAGTTCCAAATCAGATTTCTTTTTTAACAAGTTTGGACAGGTCATTTCAGGCAGCTTTCCTACACAGTTGTTGCCCTTGCCCTTCTGGATAGTACAGGTGATGCATTTAGAAGGTGCTTTCAAAGAAACCTTGGCAAGTTGACGCAGGGCATCTTAGAGGTAACATACACTGCTGCCACTGTGCTTCGATAGCAAAGGTAGGAAATATTGAAGGTGATGGATAGTCAAACAGGCTGCATGGCCCTGGATGGTGCGAAGTTTTTTGTGTGGTTGAAGCTGCAGCATGCCAGGCAAGTGGAGAATATTTTACCTCACTCCATCTTGCATTTGGAGGACAGACACTAGGGAGACAAGAGAGAAGTCACACTTCCAAGCCTATTCAGTAGCCACGGTATTTGTAGGACTTGTCCTGATCAGTTTCTACTCACGTACCCCAGAGGATGCTGACAGTAGAAACTCAGTGACAGTAATACCACTGAATGCTATAACAGAGCGATGGTTGGATTCTTTCATTGGGGATGTTAATTGCTTGGTACTTGTAGGGCACAAATGTCACCTGCTGCTCATCTGCTAAAGTCTTGATGTTGTCCAGATCTTATCGCACTTGGAATGGACTGCTCCACAGATTACTATTCCCCATTTGTGATCTTTAAGGGAGAGAAGATCACCCACAAAGCAGCTGGAGATGGTTGGGCCTAAGACATTATCCTCAGTAACTTGCGCATTGATGTCTTTGGATTGACGTTTTCTCTTGGGAGTAAGGAAAGTGTGGAATACTAGAGAGGGCTATCAAAGCTGGGCCATTAAGTAGAAATCTCTCTCAACCTTGAGCATAATCAGTAAGAGAATTGACAGTTGTGGGGAAAGCACAGAAAAGTAGAGTTTAAGATAATTAGAGCCGTTGCAATCCCAATGAATGACGGAGCAAACTTGATGTGCTGGATGACTCACGTCTTTTTCTACATCTTCGATTCAAATAAACAACCAACAATCTCAATCATCTTCCTCTCCTCTAGCTGTGGCTTCAATAACTGAGCAGACAGACACCACCACCATCCATCTCTCCCCCCCGCCCCCCCCCCCCCCCCCCCCCCCCACACACACACACACACACACACACACACACACAGGGATCAATTTCTCAGCTCAATGGTAATGCTAGAGTGGACGATATGCCAGTCTACGAAGTTACATGTTGTGACTGAATAAACTCTGATCACAGCCTTCAATGCCTCATCGATGCCCACTTTTGAGTTGCTTCATATGTTGAAATGCTGTCCTTTTTAGAATGATGGTAGTTCCACATAACACAAATGAACAGTATCCCTAATGCAAAGATAGGGCTTTGTCTCCACAGTGCACAGTGGTCACTTCTACCAATAATGGCACTGGCAGAAGCAGCAGCAGACAGACAGACTGGTGAGAAGATAGTCAAGTATGTTTTGCCCTTTTGTTGTTTCCCTTACAACCCATTGCAGATCTAGTCAATGTCCCTGAGTAGCCAGCTAAATCAAAGATGGTCGGCACCAAGTGATTTTTGACAACAGACAATGAAGTCCTGCATACTATGTGCCTATACTACCCTTCGTACTTCTTCCAAGCAGTATTCAACACAGAAGCATTTATTCATCATCTGGGGAAAAGGCAGTGGCAGCTTAGGTGATGATTAACAAGAGGTTCCATGCTTGTGTGACACAATGCCATTAGATTTCATTGAGTCTGGAAACAATGTGAAGGACTCATGAGGCTCCCACCCGATTACTATGCGGTCACCTCTGGTGGATTTAACCTGCTGATTGGACAGACAAAACCAGGAATAGTGGTGGTGGTGCCTGGTACATAATCATACTTTACAGACAATTTCAGACCTTTGCTTGACTAGTCTATGGGACAGCTTTCCTAATTTTGATGGAAAGCCAGTTCCAGGAGGACTATACAGAGCTGACAGCCTTGATTGATACCAGGTGTGCATCCAATTTCATTCCTTTCTTTAGGTTTGTGGCAGTTTGATGTAACTGAGTGGTCTGGTCATGATTTCACAAAGCAGTTCAGAGTCGCCCAGAATGCTGTGGGTCTGGAGTGACATAAGCCACACCAGGGTAGCTTAATTCCTTCCTTAAAGGGCATTTGTGTATCAAATGGGTTCTAAAAGTGGCAATGGTTACACCGTTACCATTGATTTAGCTTTTAATTCTAGATATCACTTGAATCCAAACTTTGCCATTAGCTGACGATTGAATTTGATTTGCCTGGGATTTGGATTGCTAACCACTGTCCACTGGCATTACACTAACAAGCACCTCTACCCCATTTGAAACATACAACAAGATAAAAGATATTTTAAAAATCCATAGTGCTTCAAAGTCATCAGCTAATCCATATGCTATTCTGGCCTCTTTTACAAGTTGCACTGTGTTTTCTTCAAAATTGAAAAAGATGGCCATTAGATCTCATAACATTGATCATTGTTGGTCAGGAGTTTGATTCCACGTCTCTCTATTCTATCATGCTAGGTTATGATTCATCCCTGGCAAATAATACCATGTGATTAGTATGGAGTGGTCAGGAGCAACTCCATAAGCATCATGTACATAGATGAATAACACTCAGATAATTATTCACGTGTATTAACATTTCATGAGTTTCGTCCAGTAATACTGCAAATGAATGGTTGGAAAGCAACATTCAAAGATTAAACGCAAACTTAACCTTTCACTCGAAAACCCAATTCTAGGATAGTGTTCTCACTACCTTCTTTTATACCATAGTACCTTGAATGTGGATTTGAGATATGCCATTCTTTAGAAATGAAAATAACAGAACACTTAGGTTTAAATTTGATTCATATTTCTTCATTATGTATTGAATAGGGCTTTAGTTTCAGTTTTAGTTTCATTTCAGTCTTGAGTGTAGCACAGGCAGTCTAGAAATTTGTCAAGCAATAATGGGAACGGCAGATGCTGGAGAATTCCAAGATAATGAAATGTGAGGTGGGACGAACACAGCAGGCCAAGCAGCATCTCAGGAGCACAAAAGCTGACGTTTCGGGCCTAGACCCTTCATCAGAGAGGGGGATGGGGTGAGGGTTCTGGAATAAATAGGGAGAGAGGGGGAGGCGGACCGAAGATGGAGAGAAAAGAAGATAGGTGGAGAGGAGAGTATAGGTGGGCAGGTAGGGAGGGGATAAGTCAGTCCAGGGAAGACGGACAGGTCAAGGTGGTGGGATGAGGTTAGTAGGTAGGAGATGGAGGTGCGGCTTGGGGTGGGAGGAAGGGATGGGTGAGAGGAAGAACAGGTTAGGGAGGCAGAGACAGGTTGGGCTGGTTTTGGGATGCAGTGCGGGGAGGGGAAGAGCTGGGCTGGTTGTGTGGTGCAAGGGGGGGGGGGGGGGAGAAGAGAGAGAGGAGGAGATTTTGAAGCTGGTGAAGTCCACATTGATACCATTGGGCTGCAGGGTTCCCAGGTGGAATATGAGTTGCTGTTCCTACAACCTTCGGGTGGCATCATTGTGGCACTGCAGGAGGCCCATGATGGACATGTCATCTAAAGAATGGGAGGGGGAGTTGAAATGGTTTGCGACTGGGAGGTGCAGTTATCCCCCCAAGATGACTTTCCATATTAAGCAGAGGTTCACCTGCACATCTGCCAATGTGGTACACTGTATCCATTGTACCCGGTGTGGCTTCCTCTATATTGGGGAAACCAAGCGGAGGCTTGGGGACTGCTTTGCGGAACACCTCCGCTCGGATCACAATAAACAACTGCACCTCCGGTCGCGAACCATTTCAACTCCCCCTCCCATTCTTTAGATGACATGTCCATCATGGGCCTCCTGCAGTGCCACAATGATGCCACCCGAAGGTTGCAGGAGCAGCAACTCACATTCCCCTTGGGAACCCTGCAGCCCAATGGTATCAATGTGGACTTCACCAGCTTCAAAATCTCCCCTTCCCGCACCGCATCCCAAAACCAGCCCAGTTCGCCCCCTCCCCCCACTGCACCACACAACCAGCCCAGCTCTTCCCCTCCCCCCACTGCACCCCAAAACCAGCCCAGCCTGTCTCTGCCTCCCTAACCTGTTCTTCCTCTCACCCATCCCTTCCTCCCACCCCAAGCCGCACCTCCACCTCCTACCTACTAACCTCATCCCACCTCCTTGACCTGTCCGTCTTCCCTAGACTGACCTATCCCCTCCCTACCTATACTCTACTCTCCACCTATCTTCTTTCTCTCCATCTTCAGTCTGCCTCCCCCTCTCTCCCTATTTATTCCAGAACCCTCAACCCCATCCCCCTCTCTGAAGAAGGGCCTAGGCCCGAAACGTCAGCTTTTGTGCTCCGGAGATGCTGCTTGGCCTGCTGTGTTCATCCAGCTTCACACTTTATTATCTTAGAAATTTGTCAATATGTTTTAAATGTGGCCTTTAAAATGTTCTCGCTGAACTTGTTTCAGTGAACATTCAAAATAGAAGTAGGCCTTTTAGTCCTTCCAGCCTGCTCATTCAGACAATAAGATCCTGGTTGACTTGTCTGTACTCCAAACTCCACATTCCCATTACTACTCAAAAGCATTTCATTCCCTTGCTTAAGAATCTACCTCTGCCTTAAAAACATTCATTCAATGTCCCAAATCCTACCACCTTGAGGCACAGAATTCCAAATTCACACAACCTTACAAAACATTCCCCCCTCATCTCTATCATAATAGGGTAAATGTTAACTTTTCAACAGCACACCTTAGTTGTGGATTTACCTACAAAATTAAGTGTCCTTACTGGGTCCATTTTTTCAGTGACCAGTGGTGTTCCACAGGGATCTGTTCTGGGACCTCTGCTCTTTGTAATCTTTATAAATGACTTGGATGAGGAAGTGGAAGCGTGGGTAAGTAAGTTTGCTGATGACATGAAGGTTGGAGTAGTTGTGGACAGCCTGGAGGTTCTGTTGTATAAAATCCATAGTGTGGAAACAGATCATTCTGCCTAACAGCATCTTACACATTTCAATCGAGTCAGCCACTGCAGCAAGTCCGATCTGTCCAACCTATCCTCACAGTAACCCAACCATTCGAGGTATAAACCTAGTCAGTGTCCTTTGAACACCTCCAATGCATTTACACCATTCCTTAAATAAGGAGATCACAATTGTAAATGAGATGTATTCTCACCAACATTCTGAACTATAATATTCTCTTTTGTTCAATTTTTCTCACAATAAAGGCAAGTTTGCCTTCCTGATTGTATGGAGTATCTGCATACTAACCTTTCACAATGCAAGCAAGGGGTATGAGAAAACCTTGGCTGGCAGGGTCAAGGAAAACTCCAAGGCTTTCTATACCGATGTGAGGAACAGGAGGATGGCCAGAGTGACAGGAGGGCCAATCAGGGAGAGAGAACTTGTGTGCAGAGTCAGGGGAGATAGGGGAGGTCCTGAATGAATACACTGCTTCAGTATTCATCTGAGAGGGGGACCTTGATATTTGGGAGGACAGCATGATACAGGCAGATATGCTCAAACAGGTTGATCTTAGGAAGGAAGATATGCTAGAAATTTTGAAAGACATTCAGCCAGATGAGATGTACCCAAGGTTACTACAGCAAGCGAAGGAAGAAATTACCACCCCAATGATCTTTGTGTCCTCACAGTCCACAGGAGTAGTACCAGAAAATTGGAGGGTGGCAAATGCCATTCCCTTGTCCAAGAAAGGGAAGGGGGATAATCCTGGAAATTACAGAGTGGTCAGTCTGTCTCCTGTGGTGGGCAAATTATTGGAGAGGATTCTGAGAGACAGTATTTATGATTATTTGGAAAAGCACAGTTTGATTAGAAATAGTCAGCATGGCTTTTAGAGGGGCAGGTCATGCCTCAAGCCTTAAATGAATTCTTTGAGAATGTGACAAAACACACCGATGAAGGTAGAGCAGTGCATATGGCACGTATGGACTTTAACAAGGCATTCGATAAGGTTCACATGGTTAGCTCAATCAGAAAGTAAGGAGGCACAGGATTCAGGGAACTTTGGCTGCCTGGATACAAAACTGGCTGTCCAAAAGAAGACAGTGGGTGGTAATAGATGGGAAGTATTCAGCCTGGAGCTCAGTGACCAGTGGTGTTCCACAGGGATCTGTTCTGGGACCTCTGCTCTTTGTAATCTTTATAAATGACTTGGATGAGGAAGTGGAAATGTGGGTAAGTTTGCTGATGACACGAAGGTTGGAAGAGTTGTGGACAGCCTGGAGGTTCTGTTGTAGGTTGCAACGGACATTGACAGGATGCAGAGCTGGGCAAAGAAGTGGCAGATGGAATTCAACCCAGAAAAGTGTGAAGTGATTCATTTTGGAAGGTCGAATTTGAATGCAGGATACAGGGTTAATGGTAGGATTCTCAGCAGTGTGGAGGAAGGAGGATCTTGGGGTCCACGTCCATGTCCCTCAAAGTCGCTACCCAAGTTGATAGGGTTGTTAAGACAACATATGGCGTGTTGGTTTTCATCGGCAGGGAAATTAAGTCTAAGAGCTGTGAGGCTATGCTGCTGCTCTACAGAATTCTGATTAGACCACACTAGGGATGTGTGTGTTCAGTTCTGGTCACCTCATTATAGGAAGGATGTGGAAGCTTTAGAGAGAGCGCAGAGGAGATTTACCAGGATTCTGCCTGGGCAGGTCTTATGAGGAAAGGTTGAGGGGGATAGGGCTTTTTTTCATTGGAGCGAAGGAGGATGAGAAGTGACTTGATAGAGGCGTACAAGATGATGAGGCCACGGATAGCCAGAGACTTAGTCAGGGCGTTAATGATTATTACGAGGGGGCATAATTTTAAGGTGACTGGGGATAGGTTCTTCACAGAGTGAGTGGTGGGCTTGAGGAATGCGCTGCTAGCAGTGGTAGTGGAGTCAGATACTTTAGAGGCTTTTAAGGAACTCTTGGATAGGCTCATGGAGGATAATAAGATGAAGGGTAGGCTGATCCTATTAGGACAACAGGTCAGCACATCAGAGGCTCTCTCAAGAAGGGTCTAGGCCCGAAACGTCAGCTTTTGTGCTCCAGAGATGCTGCTTGGCCTGCTGTGTTCATCCAGCTTCACACTTTATTATCTTGGATTCTCCAGCATCTGCAGTTCCCATTATCTCTGATACAATTTCCTACCCATTTGTGTATGTTACCCTCTACTCTGAGCTCCTCCTTTACATAAAAAGCTTTAATGTAGTAACATTCCAAATGCTTTCTAGATAACAAAGAACAGTACAGCAATGGCTCCTCTTTATTCACAGCACAGCATAATTTAAAGCATTCCAATCGATTGGTTAAACAGGATTTCTCTTTCAAAAAGAACCATGCTGATTTTTGACTATTACCTTGTTTCTGGCATTTAGAAAAGCTCAATCTCTTAAATTATTCATTTTTAGCTATGACATGTGTCAGTCTGACTGGTCTGTAGTTTCCTGTTTTCTGCCTCTTTCCCAAGTGAATAGAGGGTTACATTTGCTACTTTTCAGTTCAATGGAAACTCTTCACAGAATCTACTAAATTTCAAAAAAATTAAGATCAATGCATCTTCTACTCATTAGCCACTCTTTGAAAAATCAACAGGACATAAGACTTAATCTGTTACTACAACAGTTTGCTTAGTACTGCTCTTTCTTCATCCTCCAAAGTAATAGGTATCACTGAACTAGAGCAACTTAGAAAGACAGGGATAGGAGAGAGAAAAGCACTGGACTGATGCCTAGTGGTATGTACTATGACAGAGCAAGACAGGTAGAAACAAGTTTTTTAGAAAGGTAGAACCATCTTTAAAGTCAGGAAACGTGCTTCTCTCTAGTTTAAAACAAGTCATTCATTCAGAAGTATGAAGGCCTGTAGCAGCAGCTGGTTGGATAGTTGGTCTGCAAGGCAGTGTGATGCCAACATCACGAGTTCAATTCTTAAACAGAGGTCACCGTAAAGGTCCCACCTTTTCAACTCTGTACCTTGCCCAAAGCAAGGTGACCATCAGGTTAAACCAATGCCAGCTGAACAGTCCTCTGGGACAATGCCAACGATCATATCACAGTTTAAAAGTCTCCGAAACAATCACAGAGGAGGAAATTAAGCTCTGAACGGCTGAATGTCAATAAGAGAAAACCTCCAGAAACTGAAGGCTTTGGAAGAGTAGCTTGAGGAACGCATATTAGGAAATAAGTGAACAATTCAGCAGATTAAAGGGTCTCAGGAAGAAACTAACCAAAGGTATAGTATCAAGTGAATATAAAGATTTGCCAAAACGAATCACTAACAGCCATTCCCATTAAACAATTTTAAAGTGAATACAGCAAGACACTTCATGAAAGTTTATCAATAAATTTCTATTCAGGGTAAATGGTGTGAATCTTCATTTCTTCTCTCTGTAATAAAGACATTTTCAAACAGTTACTTACAGTACGAGGTAGTTTTTTTTCATTTTCTGTAATAAACTTACATGTTCTTTTGCTCGAGGTGAGGTGCCAGAAGACTGGAGGTTGGCTAATGTGATGCCATTATTAAACAAAAGTGACAAGGTACAGCTAGGGAACTATAGACAGGTGAGCCTGACATCATTGGTGGGTTCATTGTTGAAGGGGTTTCTGAGGGACAGGATTTACATGTATTTCAAAAGGCAGGGACAGATTAGGGAGAGTCGACATGTCTTTGTGCAATGAAAATTGTGTCTCACTAACTTGACTGAGTTTTCCGAAAAGACAAAGCATGCCGATGAAGGCAGAGCGGTAGACATTGTCTATACAAACTTCAGCAAGGCTTTCAGCAAGCTTCTGCATGGTAGACTGCGCAGCACGGTTAGATGACAAGGAATACAGGGAGAGCTAGACATTTGGATACAATATTGGCCTGACAGTTGGAGACAGTAGTGGAGGATTGTTTTCAGACTGGAGGCCTATGACCAGTGTGCCCCAAGAATCAGTGCTGGGACCACTGCTTTTTAATCATTTACATAAATGGTTTGGATGTGAAAATAAGGCGTATGGTTGTTAACTTTGCAGATGACACCCAAAATTGGTGGCGTAGCAGTGTAGTGTAGGAGTTTACCTCAGAGTACAAGAGGCCCTTGATCAAGTGGGGCAATGGGCTGAGGAGTGGCAGATTATTCGTTTAATTTAGATAAATGAGAGATTTGGGTAAGGCAAATTGGGCCAGACATATACACTAAATGGTAGAGTCCTGAGGAGTACTGCTGAATTTAGGAAAAAACCTTGGAGTGCAGGTTCATGGTTCCATGAGCGGACAGTCGCAGGTAGACAAGGGGATGAATGCGGCATTTGATATGCTTGCCTTTATTGGCCAGTGCATTGAATATAGGCATTGGGATATCATGTTGCTTCTGTACAGCATGTTGGTTAAGCCATTTTTGGGACACCTCATTCAAATCTGGTTCACCCTCCAAAGGGAAGACATTGTTAAACTTCATGCAAATCTTTTCTGAACCCTTTGATTTTGTCACAGTTGGAGGGGTTGGGCTATTCAGAGGCTGAATAGGCTGGGGCTATTTTATCCAGATCATTGGAGGCTGAGGGGCGGCCTTACAGAGGTTTATAAAACCATGACAGACATGCATAGCGTGAATAGCCACGGTCTTTTCCCCAGGGTAGGGGAAACCAAAACTAGAGGGCATTGGTTTAAGGTGGGAAGGGAAAGATTTGAAGGGGCCTAAGGGGCAACATTTTCATGCAGAGGATGGTGGATGTATGGAATTAGCTGCCAGAGGACATGGTGTAGTCTGGTGCAAATACATTTACAAGGCAGCTAGATGAATACATGAATAGAAACAGTTTAGAAGAATAAAGGCTAAATGTTGGTAAATGGGATTAGATTAATTTAGGATATCTGGTCAGCATGGTCTGTTTCTGTGCTGTACAACTCTATGATTAAGTGCATTGGCAGTCTCGTGAATTTTTCTAAAAATCACTTGTGGGATGTGGGCAATGCTGGTTGGCCAGTTGTTGCACGTTCCTAGATGCCCTTGACAAAGAGGCAGCAAGCTGACCTCTTGAACTGTTGCAGTCCACAGCCACCTGAAAAGAAAGGAATTCCAGGCTTTTAACCCAGTGACAGTGAAGGAACGCTGACACATTTCATGTCAGGATGGTAAGCAGTTTGGAGTAGAACTTATTGGTGTTCCCATGTATCTGTTGCCCTTGTCCTTCAAGATGGAAGTAGTTAAGAGTTTGGAAAGGTGTTGACTGAGGATTTTCGGTGAATATCTGCAACGCATCTTGTAGATCGCACATACTGCCAAGACTGAGCATCAGTGGAGGGGGGAGTGGCTGCTTGTAGACGTCATGCTAATCAAGAAAGCTGGTTTTGCCCTGGATGGTGTCAAACTTGTTGTGTGGGGAGTATTCCATCACATTCATGCCTTGCGCCTTGACTATGACGGACAAGCTTTGGGGAGCCAGAAAGTAAGTTACTTGCCACAGTATTCCTAGCCTCTGACCTTCTCTTATAACCATGTTTACGAACCAAGACCAACTATGGTCTGTCAAGACAGGTCTAACTCAGACTTGTCCAATATTACTATCAGCTGAAAACATACCAAATTGTTTAAGTATTTAATATTGTCTAATATTCCAAACAGTTTAAACTATAAATATCTTTCTGTTCATAAGTAGACATAACATTTATTGATGACCTTCTGACAGTTAGTCAATAAGATTTTTAAACAAGTTTATTTGCTAATTTCAGAGGGTATCAAGAATAAAATACATCATGTAAAACTAGAGCTTAATGTAAGCCAATCCAGAGGCTTGAATGGGGATCACGGGCAATGTTGCAGGATAAAGACCCTAGGTTTTTTAAAAAGACGTTGTGGATACATTTATACTGCTGCACAGTAAGCAGGAAATATTTGTACTAAAAGTTGCATATTGAGTAGGGTCATGTTGCCTTTAGAAGTGTACCTAGGTCACAAGTTCTGGGAATTCCTTCTTGCTACATCCTCCATCTGTACTTATGAACACCATCCTCTCTCATATATTGGTGCTCCCTTTTCATCAACAGGTTTCCCATACACGACAGCAGGAAGTACTGAGGTGGGAGGAAGAAGACAGAAGGCATACAAAAACAGAGGCAATGGAAGGAATTCTGAGAGGAATACTGCCTAGCCAGCGATGCCCTCATCCCAATTTTAAAAAATACCTTCCCACCAACTCATGTTGCCCTTTAGTGCAAACAATGGCAAAGTCAGCTTCTTTGCTTGACAGCAAGTCAGAAATTACTCAGAAGTTCCTTCAACTTAACATTAGAATGTCATCTTATTCAACTGTAGCCAAAAATTAGGTCCTTTTCGCCAGGATCCTACTTCATCTCCCAGTTGCCCATTCAGGTTGAACTTGCTTACTTGTTTGAACTAGAGACGAAAGGTCTTCAACCCGAAATGATGTATGAATTTCACCACTGCTGTCAAAAAGTTGTACAGCCAACCATCTTGAAGAGGACCTAAACAAGGTTAAAATGAAAACTGCATCCCAGTTTATAAAGAGAACATTTACCGTACATCGGCATTTTTAAAAAATCCTAAATCAACATATTCCATTCCTTGCTCAGTTGGACACTTATCTTTGAAATGCTTAAATATTATCTAATACACCAAGTAGTGAGTAATGAGAGAGGGCAGCATCATTCCTGATGCATAAAAACAGACAGGATGGCACACGATAGGGAAGATGATCTTTGGGACTGTATAGGATAACAAGTGAAAATGACAAAAAGGGAATTCTAATTCATCATCCAAAGACCCTGAACAGTAATAAAATTAACTGTACACATTCTCACAGAACATTCATGTGCTGACTAGATCTTCTTGCTGAAACCTGTGGCAAAGCACCTCAAGCTTTAAGTAGATAGGTGGGTACATCTCATGGACATTTGGCTCATTGTAGAGATTGCATTAAGCTTACAAACATTCCACTGTGCCTAAAATGGGTAATATAGTGGCTCAGTGGTTAACATTGCCCCTGGTGCTTTGAGGCAGCACTGATTTAATTCCAGCCTTGGGTGATTGTCGAAGGAGTCTGCATGCTCACCCTGGGACTGCAGGGATTTCTGCCGGGTGCTCCTATATTTTCCCTAGTGAGGTAGGCTGGCTATGCTAAATTACCCAGTGTCCAGGGATATGCAGGCTAGCCATGGTAACTGTACAGTTATGAAGATAGAGTGGGGAGCTTGGTCTGGGTGGGATGCTCTTCAGAGGATCAGTGTAGACTCGATGGGCCAAATGACGACTTTCCACACTGTAGGGATTCTATAATTCTACGACAATCTGGGAAAGGAAGGAGTGGACAATACTATATTTTCTTTCAAACTTTAATAGTCACAAGTATTATAACATAGGCCATCAAGGATACTTTGTTACTTTTCTTGTTCACGAACAGACCATATGACACAGAGAAATTAAGCCCTTCAGCCCATCAAGTCTGCTGTACCATTCAATGAGATCATGGTTGACCTGATTAGTGAACTCCACTTTCCAACTTTCCCAATAAATTTTGATTTCCTTTCTCATTACCTATCAATCCCAGCCTCTGTAGTAGAGTTCCCCAGAAAATACCAAGAAATTCCTCATCTGGGTCTTACATGGGTGAACATCAACATTTTTGGCTGATCAATCCAGTCATACCCTTTCATGTCAACAGCATGGATCAAAGTAAACTTTATCATAACAGGCTGTCATCATTATCAATCCAAAATGTGGCAAATACAATGTATTAGCATTATGTACTGCATGATAACAGGTTATATGTATGCATCACTGATTGCCAATTTTAAGTAAAAATGAGAATTACTAAATCCCCAAACTTTTTAAGTGTAGAACTCCCATAATCAAAATACAAGTAACAGAATTGTAATTAGAGATAGAGATAATGGGAACTGCAGATGCTGGAGAATCCAAGATAACAAAGTGTGGGGCTGGATGAACACGGCAGGACAAGCAGCATCTTAGAAACACAAAAGCTGACGTTTCGGGCCTAGACCCGAAACATCAGCTTTTGTGCTCCTAAGATGCTGCTTGGCCTGTGTTCATCCAGCTGCACACTTGTGTTACAAGCAACAGAATGTCTCGTTATTCTGGTCTAAAGCACTGGTAACCATGTACTGACCAGACGGTTTTAAAAATAGTTGTCAATGATAGCTAGTTCATTCATGACAACTATTCCTTCTCTACAAGGTTGGAAAGCTGGTTCAGTAACTTGAATGCTTGCGTTTGTTTTACCGGCCTGATGAAAATAGTGATGCAACAAGTCCAGTTTATTGAATGCTTGTAGATGAGGTTTGTCGTGACTTGAACATGGAGAACCAGCCATTGCTCGCAGTAAAGTTGTTGACATCCACCTTCTTCGTGAAGCTTTCAGCTTATCCACAAAAATCATCTTTTTTGTTAATGCTGTGCTTGCATCAGCTTTAACTGTATTATTATCCAAAATGAACGCTTTCTCCAATTCCAGATTTTTTTTGCAAGTCACATATTTTGGTGTTAGCATTCCACTCTCATTGTTTAATTATTTCGGACATTCTTTATCAAACTACACAGTATTAGGTCTGACACTGCCGTAGGAAGACGCAAATTCAATACCCTTCAAATTCTTGTACTTGCTTCAAGTTCTTTAAAGTCAAGCTATCTTTCTTCAGCAACATTAGCAACAGCAATAACCAAATCATGTACTTTTTTCATCTGCAGCTTGTGCTTCAATCTCAATAGGATTAGAGCACTGTTTTATTTTCCTTTTACAATGTTTTTCTATTTGAAACATTAAACTCCAAAGATGTCAAAACGAACGGATTGTTTCGAATAGAAGATTTTAGGAAAGGAACAAAGACTGCTTAGAGAGTCACAGAGCAAGGAAACACAGTCTTTAGTCCAACTCATCTGTGCCGACCAGACCTTTCAATCTGACCTAGTCCTATTTGCCTGTATTTGGCAGATATCCCTCTAAACCTCCCCTTTATCATATAACCATCCAGATGCCATTTAAATGGTGTAACTGTACCTGATTCCACCACTTCCTCTAGCAGTTTGCCCCATACACACACCACCTTTCACGTGAAAAAGTTACTTCAGGTCCTTTCTAAATCTTTTCCCTCTTACCTTTAACTTATATTCTCTAGTTTTGAACTCCCCCACTCATCCTATATTCACCTGATCCAACTTGACAACCTCGAGATCTCACCAAGCTTCCAATTCTAGCTTGCTGAGAAACCTAATTACTTTATTATTCAAGGCACACTAACAGCTGCCTTGGCCCTGTGGTCTTGGATTCGCTGCCTTAGCCTCTTAAATGCTTTCTGTGATTAATCTTTTGGTCAGATATCTTAATATCTCTCCACTTATTTTGATTTAATCATGGTATGTGGAGCATCAATAGCTAGGCCAGTATTTATAGTCCATCTCCAACTGCCTAGACGGCAGTTAAGAGTCAAATTGAGGGTCTGCAGTCACATGTAGGCCAAACCAGGTATGGATGGTAGACTTCCTTATCTAGAAAGTTGACAGACGTTAGTGAACTAGATGGGTTTTTCCTGACAAATCAGTAACGGTTTCATGGCCATCATTTGATTCTTTCCCGATAATTGGATGCAAGTTCCACCATCTGCCTCAGAAAATTCAAACCCAGGTCCCCGGAACATCACCTGGGTCTCTGGATTAATAGTCTAATGACAATACCTCTAGGACTTCACCTATGCTGGTTCAACATTAAACTTAGTTTAATAACCCTTGTGAGAGACAGCCCAAAATGTCATTACGCATTAAAAAGAACAGGACTGCACTGCTTAGAATTGGGGTGGAGGAGGTTTATTTGAGGCATTAAAAGGGCGTATTTGAGTTGAAATAATGTGTAGGATAAGGAAAGGGCAGGAGGATTGCACTAAGTCGTGGTGCTTATCTGGAGAGCACACATAGATATGAGTCAAATAGGCTTTGTCTGCATCATGACAACTCTGATTAAATTATTGCTTCTACGTTACAACTAATTGGCATTTACAAATGAAACTTTTAAAGTTTGAGATATGAAACAGATTTCCTTAAAATCATTTTAATTTAACTTCAAAACACAATCTCAATTAATGGAGTAATCATTAGAAAAATGCTTCAATTGTTATGGAGATCAAAAGCATGCATCACCACCCAACATCAGTTAAATCAAACGTTTCAGTCTGGAGGTCACAGAGTTAATAATCCACTGTTTTCTTCTAGCTAGAATTATGGATTATTTACAGGAGACAGCAATTCAGCTTGTCATATCTACGGTGGCTCTCCGCAGGAGAAGCTCATCTACTGCCACTCCGCCACCTTCTTGCCACGATTGCCATTCTTCGTCAGATAATAATCCAGTTCCTTCACGAATGCCTCAACAGAACCGGCTTCCACCACATATACAGCTACTGCATTTTAGATCCTAACTGCACACTACGCAAAAATGCTGTTCCTCATAGTGTGCATTTACCTTAACCCAATGCCCTCTGGTCCTCAATCTTCGATCCTTCTACCAAGGGCACGTTATCTCCTCTGTCCAAACCCTTCATTATGTTCAGTATTTCCATCAAATCTCCTCTCAAATGTTTTCCTCTTCTCCTATCTACATAACTGAAATTCTTCATGCACAAGCCGTTCATGTGAAACATTTCTGCACTGTATTGCTTTTACATCCATCCAGACGCAATGGTCTAGTTCAGGCTTCAGTGTTTTGGACAACCTAATATAACATCCTTGTCCTAGCACCACCTAGACTCAATGATCAATTATAAACACACAGCATTCTAAGCTTCATTAACCGTCCTGTTTTTCAATGATTCTATGCATAATTGCATCCAGGTTGCTACTGATTCAGCATTGCGTCCATTATCTCATCCTGACTCTCTGCATTCTTCCCACCAAAATGAATCACTTGACACTTCTCCGCTCTAAATTTCATCTGCTATTTTCCACTCATTCCACCAATGTCTGTGTTCTGCCTCACTGCAGCCTTCTCACAACTGACTGTACTTCTAATTTTGTACTGTATAAAAATTTTGAAAATATGCCATAATGATGCAGGGTCTGCGCATGTGCACGCGCATGCACGTATCTATCTATCAAGAACAGCAGGGTCCCAGAGTTGATGCCTGGGAACTCCTCTACAAACTTTCCTCCAGTATGAAAAATGTGATTAATACTATTTTGTGTCACTCTGCCAATTTTCTCCCTGTTATTCAATGAGTCATAACTTTGTTCACAAGTCTATTATGTGGCATTTAATTGCTCTCAAAGTGCCTTTTTTCATTGCATTAGATATACTTATATAAAAATGTAGCATTGCACAAGTTGGTTGATTCGTTTTCACTCCAATCTACAACTCAAGTGGAAAAACAAGCCATAAACAGCATACTGAAATCACGCTCAGCAACAACTTTGTTTCTGAAGTATTCAATTTATTGAAAATTAATTGCATTCAGCAACCATTTTAAACTTCCAGATTAGATACCAATATTCTCCCACAAGACAAAATGTGCAGTATGTGAAATTTTAGCTGCAGCAGAAAATAAATCTAGTGTTAGGCATCTATCACCCAATCCTAGCCTGTGCACTACAGTTTATCCTCACGATCCTACTAAAGGCAAGAGGGGGAGAAAAACACTGCTGGCAAAAATAGTGCCGATCTGAATGGCTGAGTTAAAGTCCTGACATGGACTCTGTTTAAGAAACGGATTCTAAGAACTCATGCTTGCCAGAGAGTTAGAGTAAATCGAAACTTACCCACCCGAACGTTGCAGGAACAGCAACACATATTCCGTGTGGGAATCCTGCAGCCCAATGGCATCCATGTGAACTTCACCAGCTTCAAAAATCTCCCCTTACCCCCACCACATCCCAAAACCAGCCTAGCACATCCCAGCCTGCCTAACCTGTTCTTCCTCTCCCACCTCCAGCCGCACCTCCATTTCCTACCTACTAACCTCATCCCACCCCCTTGACCTGTCCGTCCTCCCCAGACTGATCTATCCCCTCCCTACCTCCCCACCCATACTCTCCTATCCACCTATCTTCTCCTCTATCCATCTTCAGTCCGCCTCCCCCTCTCTCCCTATTTATTCCAGAATCCTCTCCCCGTCCCCCTTTTCTGAAGAAGGGTCTAGGCCCGAAACGTCAGCTTTTGTGCTCCTGAGATGCTGCTTGGATTGTTATGTTTATCCAGCTCTACACTTTGTTATCTTGGATTCTCCACCATCTGCAGTTCCCATTATCTCCGAAACTTACCCAATTTTCACTTTGGGATTCTTTATCTGTGCTCATATAAAGTACTGAGGGGGGATGGATTCCTTGCTAATATGTAGCTTCCAGATAATAAAAAGGAACTGCTCACTCTTGATTAAAGCCTTCTATCAGCACATTTCTTTAAATTCCAAACACAGTTAAAGAAGCTTTCCTTTGCAAAGTGAGCATTTTAAAAAATGCAACATTTCACTAAAAGTGACATTTGTTCAAATTGGAGTTCAACAACATCTTGAATTCCTGCACGAAGCATTTCATTCTGACCAATGTACCTGACCATTGGATCTGAGGTAGACAGCTGGGATCAATTATGATGCAATGAGTCACTACATGCCATTTCGAAGGATTTGGTCATTTATTTTCTTATATACACTGCCTGATCTTAACACCATCCACAGTAAAAGTGCAAAAGGCATTAAGTTATGCCCCACCAGAATAAAAAATTAAAATATAAATAACGTTGCAAGTAGTATTATCCCTAAAGAGTACAAGCTCCGAGGAAGGAAATGACTTAACTGAAAAATTCTCCGAATTCAAATACTTCACAACATGCAAACACAATGTGTAGCTCTTTAGTCCATCAAATCCATGCCAGTGTTTGTATTCCATACAAATCTCATTCAAACCCTCTTCCTCCAACCCTAACAACATGACTACTGTTCTTTTCTCCCTCATATTGGTTTACCTTCCCAGAAAACTTATCTACAATATTCATCTCAACTATATTTTCTGGGTGAGTTCCATATTCTAAATTCTACAGATAAAGATCCAAATTTGTACTGGATTTGTTAGTTATGTTGTATATATGGCTCCCAGCTTTGGTCTCACTGCACAAGCGATAACATCTTCACCAAACTCTTTCATAAAGACCTCTACTGGATCACCCCATAGTCACTTGTTTTCCTAAAAATCTCAAGCCTTTTCACAGAAGGCTTGGTAGTGCAAGAGGTCATTCAGCCCATCATGTCTGCATCAGCCCTCTAGGCATTTTGACTTGCTGCCAAACTACTGTCTTTTCTCCACAATCCTTCATGCTGTTTATGTAAAATCATCCATTACTCTTTTGAAAAAGTTCAATTAAACCAGCCTCCACCCCGCTTCCAGGCAGTGCATTCGATTCCAAACCACTCAGTGTAGAAAAGATTTTTATCTCCCCTCCAAGTTGGTTCTTTTGCAACTACTTAAAGAACTATGCCAAATATAGTGAATGCTGGAGAAACTGTGCCATATGACAACTTTTTGACTGGCGTTATCTGTGGACAGAAAAACAGAAGTTTTCAGTCTGGTATGATTTCTTCAGAACTTAAGTTTAGGTGATACCTTATGGCATAACTGTGTTCCAGACGAGCATGCAGTAACATTTAAGTTCTCAAGAATAGCCATATCAGACTCGATGCACTCACTGTTTTTCTCTTCAAAAGATGCTTCCAGTACTTTGTTTTTATTTCAGAATTACAGTATCTGCAGTATTTTACTTTTATTTTAATGTCTTTTTTCCTTAAAACGTGAATCCTTTTATCATCAAGCCATTCAGATCTGGTCAGCCTACATCCAGGATAAAAACAAAAAATGATGGAAATATTCAGCAGTCTATCAGCATGTGTGAACAGAGAAGAGGATTAATGTTAGAGGACCGTGACCTCTCATGAAACCTAAAACATTGTTACTCTTTACTCAGTTGCTGCAAACTCTCAGAATCTCCAAATTTTTCTGTTTTTATTTAGGTTTCCAACGTCTGCAACATTTTGCTTCCAAGATAAATCTCCTATCAAGCCAAGAAATGCAGCTCATGCCAAACTCAATCCTATTGCATACCAATTTAGCATTTTCAATGCAAACTGTTTAGTTTCAGATCAAGCCTGCACTGATTGCTAATTATGCTAATTAGAAGCAAAGCTCCTTAAAAAATTCACGTACTCAATCCCAGTTAAAGTCATACAGCATGGAGACAGACCCTACGGTTCATCTCAACCATGCTGACCAAGTTTCACAAACTAAACTAGCCCCACTTGCCTGTGCTTGGCCTGAATTCCTCTAAACCTTTCCTAATCATGTACTGTCCAAATGTCTTTCAAATTATATAACTGTACCTGCATCTATCACTACTTCTGGCAGGTGAAAGAAGTTCCAGCCTAACCAACCTCCCCCCACAACTCAAAACCCTCCATTCCTAACAATACCCTGATAGAAACCAAGAGAAATGTGAATGCTGTAATTCAAGAACAACAAAAAGTTGCTGAAAATGGTCAGCAAGTCTGGCAGCATCTGTGAAGAGAAAATCCGAGTTAGTGTTTCGGGTCCAGTGGCCCTTCCTCCTAATACCCTGTTAAATCTTTTCTGAACCTTCTCCAATTTAATTATAAATCTTCCCGTAGCAGGACAACTAGAACTATACACAGTACTCCAAAAGTGGCCTCAACAACGACATGTACATCCTTAAACATGACATCCCAATTCCTATATTCAAAAGGTCTAAGCAAAGAAGGTAAGCATGCCAAATGCTTTCTTAAGCACCCTGTCTACCTGTGATGCAACTTTCAAAGAACAACCTGAACCCCGAGGTCTCTTCTGTTTGACAACACTACCTAGGGAACCTACCATCAACTAGAGAAGAAATCCTGCCTTTGTACATTTTACCAAATGCAATACCTTGCATTTATCCAAATTAAACACCATCAGCCAGTCCTCAGCCCATTGGACCAAAGATCCCTTTGTAATATTAGATAACCTTCCTCACTGTCTGTCCACTGTACCAAGTTCGTTGGCATCTGCAAACTTACTAAATCGTGCTTCCCCTATATTGTCATTTATATAAATGATCTGAATGACCCAACACCAACCATTGCAGAATACAGATGGTCACAGGCCTCCAGTCCAAAAAAACAAATGTTCCGTCACCACCCTGTCTGCTGTCAAGACAATTTTGTATCCATGTGGCAGGCTCTCTCTGAATGCCATACGGCCTAACTTTACTAACTAATATACCTTGTGGAATCTTGTCAAAGATTTTACTAAAGTCCACATAGACAACATCTGCCTTCTTCAATCTTTTTAGTTACATTCTCAAAAGACTCAATTAAGTTTGAGACATTTTCCCATGTACAAAGCCACTCTGCCCATACCTAAATCAATCCCTGCCATTCCAAATGCACAAACATATTTCTCAGAATCCCCTCCAACAACTTACCCACTGGTCTATAGTTCTCTGGCTTCACCTTACAGCCTATCAAATACAGGCACAACATTAGCAGTCCTCCAGAACGTCACCTGTGGCTGCTGATGGTGCAAATATCTGTTCGGAGCCCCTCAATTTCTTCCCTAACTGAGTTACACTTGATCAGGCTCTGAAGATTTATCCACCTCCATTTTTTTTTAAGATGCCTAGCACCTTCTGTAATATGGGCTGTTTTTAAGACATCAATATTTATTTTACCTCGAGTTCCTTAGCTTCTAATTTTTTCTCCACAATAAATTGATGTGAAATATTAGGTTAGAATCAAACCCATCTTCTGTGGATGACCTCATTGATCTTTACCAAGACTAATGTGAAAGAACAGTATTCAAAACCATTTCCTGGCTTCTCACACCAATTGTAAATCTCAAATATGAAAATGAAAAGAAAGTAAGCTTCTCTCTGAAACGCCTCCTGAAGTCAACACTATTGAAATATTTCAGAGTTGAACAGGTTTATAGCTAATATATGGCCCAGGAAAGATGGCATATATTTCAGCTGTTACATTTGCAGTTACTATGATTAGGATTTGAGGAGGAATATGGCTGAAATCATACTGCTTTCTAATTAAGGTTCAGTAAGCAATGGTCATCTCTCTCAGTACTGCCTCAGGTAAACAATGTACTTTTCTACAAAATGCAACAGTTGCGTGAAAAATAATGACATCTCCTCCAGCTGAAGGAATAGGCCATATGAATACAGGGGACAAAAATAACACCTGATAACTTTGAGGCTGTTACAGACAAAGTACAATGTACAGCTCCCCATAATGCAGTTTTAGAGCACTTTTGGAAAGTCCCTGGCAGAAGTTAGGCCTGTCAGTCACAGCTCAGTTGGCAAAATACATTGAGACTATCAGCTCCCTTAGGAGAACATACAAAATTGTAAGGTAGTATTTCAAACAAGAACACCCCTTGCCCTCATTTATATTAGCACTGATTCATCTTCATTAAAACAGTACATCCTTTCATTACCTGACCACTGCATGTGGGACCTTACCGGGTGCAAATCAGTTGCCAAATTTCCAAAGCTGCAAAAACTAACCATAATGTCCTGAGGTTATGAATGGCATTATCTAAATTTGAGTTTACTTTAAAAAGCTACACAATGATTGCACCAAGGTGAGTTGCAATATCAACATAGATAGGGGATGTACAGCAAATGACCCTGAATCAAATCCTCTTAATGATGTTTAATTTTCCTTTTCTTTCTAATCAACACAAAAGACTTTAATTCTACCATCACAACCAAATTTGCTTAAACATTGAAAAACGTAGCTAGAGAATTAGCTAAAAAATACACACAATATTTTAGATTTAAATTTCAGTTACATTTGTCAAGCACTGTACAAAGCCTGAATACATACTTATATGTGGAATGCCTTACTGCATCTTTCAGGATGTTTAAAAAGCTTGTCATACACAATTAATTATAATAAAAAGCAGCTGCCATTGGATCACTGAATATGGCAGCCACTTTTTGCACATTTAAGTCACACAATAGCAATGAGATAAGTGGAGAGTTAATCGGTTTACTTGTTAGTGTTGCACTAAGGAACGCTCCACACTTTTACTTGAAAAGCACCATGGCATCCTTACAGAAAAGCCTAGGAAATGCATGGTATGAACTTTGCAGGAGTTGACTGATATTACTCCACAGATGGATGACAATTTCAAGTAGAGTTTTCATTTTAGGAGAACCAAAAGAACTGTGGATGCTGGAAAAGCTCAGCAGGTCTGGCAGCATCTGTAGAGGAGAAAATAGAGTTAAAGTTTCAGGTCCGGTGACCGTTCCTCAGCATGTTAACTGTTTTCTCCTCCGCAGATGCTGCCAGACCTGCACAGCTTAATTTTTGGAGGACGTGCTAGAAAAAACACATATATATAGATATTAGAAATGTGCAAAAAAAAGCAAAAGGCATCTGATTCCACTTGAACTAAGGAAGAACTATAGCTCAAAACTATAACAGACGCAGCAAAGCAATATTATTCCACTTGAAAGTATGTTCACAAAAAGATCATTTGTAAATGTACCTATCCTAATAAAGCTTAAACCAGTTCAATAGAGGAGAACTTCTTTATTCTAATGTGGACAGAAACTTTAACTAACATACACTAATCAGGATAGCAAAGGCTTTAAAAAAATGGAAGCTAGACTGGAAGACAACGGACAGTGGAATGAAGTGACAGGTTGCATTACCTGTCTTGCCCTCAATTTTTCTAAGATTAATCTCTTCCACTAAATTAGTTATTCTAAGTCTTGAGATTTGTTATTGCTTCAATAGCAATGGCATCTCCATCTAGTACAGTATGATTTAATGAGAAAATTGTAAATGCTTACAGCCCTTCCAAATGAATCAGTATTTTTACATGTTGCAGATCACAACCTCCAGTCTTCTATGTTAGGAAATAGCACATGGGAAAATTTGCACTGCGTTGAGTCAGCACACAACAGAGCACTAGGTTGTCAAAGGGATCTATCCATCACAATTTCAGCTCTAGGACTGGAACCTGAATGACCAGATGAGCGCCTCACCATAAAACCTACACTAATCCTAGCTCAAACATGTCTGCGAAATGTCAACCTAATTCCATGGTATTTATATCCACCTGCACAAATTCTCAAAACAAACATGGTTTAAAAAAGCCAGTCAAATTGATACACTAAGAAAGATGATGGGGCATGGACAAGTCACTGCAAGGAAGAATGTGCTTTTATTTCAGACTATCATTGTTGACAGCATGCATAGGGGGAACTTTGTACTAAAAGTGGACTCAGCCCTGTCTAAGGAAAGATAGAGGCAAATCTCATTTCTGGAAACAGCAAGGATATAACTGCATTGAATACCTTAAACTTGATCAGATCAAAACTATACTTGTTTCAAAATCATCCTTGCGTCAACTGAAATACAATTTTTCTCCCCACAAAGATGTCCTTCCCTTATATTTGTCACAAATTACTGCAACTCATTCACGTTCAGCATCAACTTGAACTGTAGTAAACTATATTCAACTTTGGGTTTTTAAAAGTATTTGGAGAGCAAAAAGGAAATACATTTTTCAAATTACAAGTTATCCCATTGAAAGCCACGCCAGAACCATAGAACCACTGTGGAAACCGGCCATTCAGCCCAACAGGCCCACACTGACCAAGCCTCCGAAGGGCATCTCACTCAGACCCATCCCCCTACCCTATCCCTGCATTTACCATGGTTAACCTACCAAGCCTGTGCATTCCTGAACACTATGGGAAATTTAGTGTGGCCAATCCACCTCACCTGCACATCTTTGAACTGTGGGAGGAAACCAGAGCACCCAGAGGCTCTCTGAAGAAGGGTCTAGGCCCGAAACGTCAGCTTTTGTGCTCCTGAGATGCTGCTTGGCCTGCTGTGTTCATCCAGCTTCACACTTTATCATCACCCAGAGGAAACCCACTCGGACACAGAAAGAACGTGCAAACTCCACACAGACACATGGGTGGAATCAAACCCAGATCCCTGACTCTGTGAAGCTGCAGTGTTAACTGTGCCCCTAAACATCTGATATTTTGGGATGACATATCAAAACTCTCAATCTAGGCTCACTTATGTGACACAGAAAACTGACAATATAACAGGAGAAGATATAGCCCATCGCAAACCATATTCAGGAAAGGAGGGAGGAGAGTTGATTAGGTTTGTCACTTGGGAGTCAATAGTTAGGATTAGTGCATTAAACTTGAAGGATGTCAGAATTCAACTTTGTGGCACACTTGCTTCGGAAACTTTCGTCCATGTCTGACTTCATTGTTCCAAAACACTCGCAAGTAAGCACCTGGCGTTCTATTCTCCATAAACCTGACATCATTCAAAACTCTTATTTTTGACATGATTCAGATCAAGGCCTGTTTATTCAATTCCAATGTACTCACTGATCTAAATCAGCTCCTAGTTAAACAACTGATTTTAAATTTTTCACCTTTGTTTTCAAACTCCTCTATGGACTCACCCCTCTCTTCTTCAGTTCGACAAGAAGTTTGCTTTCTTCTAATTCTAGACCCTTGAGCAACCCTGACCTTAAGTTTTTGCACCACTAGGAATCAAGTCCGAGGCTCTGGAACTTTTCTCTAAAAATTTTCAAATCTCTGATCTCCTAAGGTGCTTGTTAAAACCTACAAAATATTTAATCCACTCAAGATGGGCATGAGAGTTAGGCTATAGAATGCTGAGATGACAAGTCTGACTTCAGTGCTGTGCAAATTACTTTAATAAATTATTCTGTCCTTCAGAATTGATTCCTCAAAGCACAGATTAATCAGGCTTAGTCTGCATGGTACGTTGCAGACTCAGTTGAGCTTTTTTAAAGAAGTGATAAGGAGGACTGATGAGAGCAGTGCAGTCGATGTTGTCTATGTGGATTTTACGACTACATTTGACAAACTCCCACGTAGCAGACTAATCACAAAAGTAATGAGATACAGCAAATTAGATCCAAAATTGGCTCAGCAACAGCAAAGAGATAAGGCCGACTATGTTTGAGAATGAAAAGGAGTTTCCAGTGGTATTCCAACGGCACAACGTTGGGTCCCTTGCTTTTTAGATTAGATTCCCTACAGTGTGGAAACAGGCCCTTTGGCCCAACAAGTCCACACCGCCCATTGGAGCATCCCACCCCGACCCATTCCCCTATAACCCACATACCCCTGAACACCGGGCAACTTAGCATGGCCGATCCAACTAGCCTGCACATCTTTGGACTGTGGGAGAAAACCGGAGCACCCAGAGGAAACCCACGCAGACACGGGGAGAATGTGCAAACTCCACACAGACAGACAGTTTCCAGAGGCTGGAATCGAACTTGGGTCCCTGGCGCTGAGAGGCTGCAGTGTTAACCACTGAGCCACAGTTGTTCATACTGTTGTTTGAAATTAAACGAGTGGCATGATTGAGAAATTTGCAGACAACACAAGAATTGGCTACGTAATTGATCATGAAGAGAATTTGTCCACTCCAGAACTGTATCAATGATGTGGTTCAGCAAGTAGAAAAGTCACAAATGGAATTCAATCCGTAAAAGCGTGAGGTGAATATCTCACGATGACATGCAAAGCAAGGCAAAGTACAATAAAATAAAAGGACATCCAAAGGAATTGGAGATGTTGGAGTTCACGTCCTCAGGTCTCCCAATGTGGGAGGACAAGACTAACACGGTGGGAAATAAAACACATAGGAGCGCTTCCCTTTATTGGATGAGGTGTAGAATACAAAGGCATGGATGTGATGCTAAAGAGCATAAAGTAGTTGTTAGGCCACAGCTCGAGTTGTGTACACAGTTCTACCCACTGCAGGAAGGTCAGTATCCTGGAGAGAATACAGAGGAAATCTACAAGAATGTAGCCAAGCATTGAAAATTAAAGCTGAGGACCAGAAAGGCTATGGTTGCTGTCTTTAGAAGAGTGAAGGTTAATGGGCGACTTGACTGAGGTGTGCAAAATTACTGGGAGTCCAGATACTGTGCACAGAAGAAACTACTTATCCTCGTGGAGAGGTCAGTTACCAAGTGGCACAGATTTAAGGCAATTAGTAGAAGAACCAGAAGAGATTGGATAAAGATCTTTGTTTCCCACAGATTGGTGGGCATCTGTAATGCCCTGCCCAGGTTGACGATGGAGGCAAAAGCATTCAACTCACATAAAAGGAACCTGGATTTGCACCTGCAAAGTTACAGACCTTACACTGAATTGTGGGATTAGAACAGGCAGCAAGTTATTTTTTCAGCAGGTGCAAACACAAAGGGTTGAATGGTCTTGTCTGTGCCATAACATTTCAGTGTTTCTATGGCATCTTTTTGGTCAGGCTTTTGGTTATCTGTCCCATTGGGGTCACATTTGAGTAATTCTTCCATTAGCACCTTGAGACAATTTACTGTGATAAATGTATTAGAGGTACAAGTTCTTGATGGAGTGAACTAGTTTGGCAGTTGAGGTTTTCAAAACAACATGTACTCCAAATGTTATGGAGCATTCACCATAAATGATTGCGTGAAGAGAAGAAATTGATGCATTTCTGTGACTGGTGATGGCACTGTTTGAGTAACTTGGGAGTTAATCACATAAGCAGCATACTGGCGTAACAAAATGACTTAAATATGACCTCTCTTTACATCATACAAATCTTCGAAATAAAAGCAGGTGGTCGTCATGTGGCCCTTCAAGTCAGCTTTGCAGTCAAATGTTCATCATGGATGATTGGCTTGTGTTTCAAACTTCACATTCCCACCTACCCTCAATGACCTTTGATTGGCTTCCCTACCAAGAATTACCTTTCTACACGAACAAAAACAGCAATTGCTGGACTGCAGGTCTGGCAGCACTTATCTACCTCCAACTCAAAATCTTAAATGATCCTCCCCTCCATCTTCTCAGCCAGAGTTCAAAAAAAATCACACAACTCGCAGATGCCAAAATATAACCTGCTATAAAAGTAACACCATACTTTTAAACAATGTCTCTAGTTCCGTGCTCACCCACGAGAAATATCCTTTCCACACCAAGCTCGTCAAGATCGTTCAAGATCATGCATACTTCATGCAAGTCTGATGCAACTACACTAAATACACCCAGTGAGAAGGATGAAACATAATACATTGAATATAGTAAACAGTGCCAAACTTGAGGAAAAGAGGTCACACACGAGGAAAATACTGAATATAAATTTTCTCCTCTCGTTGTGCCAAATAGATGGTTATTCTGCCCATCAGCCATCATTTTCTGTTACTACAAAATGAAAAATAAGACACTCCTTCACCTAACCCAAACTAATTAGGGTAGTACTGAAAAGTGAAACATGTTGTCAAAGCTTTTCATCCTATACTCAGCTTGTCAAACTCAAAAATGACTAATGTCAAACAGTTAACAATTTACACAAGAATTTATTCTCCTGTAGTATAAATCGCTGTGATTATTTGAACTGTTTCATTTTTGCATTCATCCTGATAAGTAAATGATGAAAAGCTTTGGCAATATACCTCTCTTTTCAGCAATATTCAAGTTCTTTACTATCAAGCGACAATTACAATAGCATATGAGTTGAAGGCCAATATAATACAAGGACTCAAAATTACTGATCAAAGTATCTCAAGGAGAGAAAAAAATTACTACAGGTTTATTTGCAAGAATTCTTATGAAATGGAGAGTGCAAAATAAAGATTTAGGGTTCTGTCGTCACCTCTTGAGCTCAAACACAAATTGTTCAAATAAATTAGAGGTTCGATACAGGTAAACTTTAATAGTTAAGAACACAACATCAAAATATCACTTGCCATATCTTAAGAGCCTTCAACATCTTAGAACAAACTTATTGCAAATAAGTGACATTTTAATTCAATTGGTGCAAAGTCCTTTGCTGATTTCACTTACTTTTTTTTCTTCTGTAGAGGAGTTGTGCCATCTTTGCGAGGTCGCCCCCGTGGTCGTTTGTCATTATGTACAGGGCTACCAACAGGAGCAGCCACAAGGGCAGCAGATAGCAGTGGCGGTCCTAGGTCGGAAGGTTCCACACTTTTGTCCTCTGATGACATTCTAAAAAGGACGGAAAAAAAAGGTTAGTGAAGGCAATTCAACAAAAGTGAACATCTGATAGATAAATTAGAACTTGACAGATAAATTAGAACCAGACACTTGGATGCTTCTGCAAGCATTTTAGTTCAAACACAACATTGCTCCTTGGTGTGGTTTTGTGGCGATAACAAATTTCACTGATAGCTGCTAATACAGACTTGTTTTACTATAAAGGGTTCTATTGTTTCATTGTACAACTTAGGTATGGCATGCTCTATTATCGAAAAGACTTATTTGCCTCACCGTTTTGGTCATCAACTCCAATAATATACGCTGTCTCATCCATTAAAAATCCATTTATTTTAAGGAGAGCCTGCAGATTAATCAATTTGTCAAAGCAACTCGTCTCAAACAAATTTTGAACAAACAGATCGAAAGAAAGAAAAAAAAATCAACATTGGGTGAGTTATAAAGAAGTGCAGTAGAAATTTTTTTGTGTTTAAAAAAAGCAAAGCATCACTACACTGTATATTTACCTACTTTTCTTACCGGAACGATATGACAGGGCATGCCAAGTTACCAGCAGAAATTAATACCATTAATCTGTGGTTGGCACAATATTTTAGTTAAGGCCTGCTTGTCAAACATTCTTGAAAAAGATGACTAAGCAATATTAACTAACTTTACTAAGTGGGGAAAACAACAAATTAAATTGCACCAGGTTTGAATTTTGTATTGCCAGTTTTAAGTAAGATCACTCTCCAGTTTAATCATTGTGATCTTGTATCATAACTTAATTGACTGAGCTGAACCAGGAGACAGCATATCTTGAATCCACAGTCTTCAGTAAATCAGCAATTGCAAATCAGATTAAGAACTGAATGGATACCTTGAAGTCCCAAGACAGATGCCAGTTAGGTGAGTTATAACTTCACTAAAAACGAGTCGATGCCCAAGTGCAGCCCAAAGAGGTTAAGTCTGGAATTTAAATCAAGTCCTTGTTTGGGGATGTGGAGACAGGAGTGGGGCTGGTGGTGGCAACAAGAGTCTGAAATCCATCCCCCACCACTTTGTACAAGACAACAACAGTTGAGAACAGGAATTAATTGCGCTAGGAATTATAGGAACAATTAAAATCCCAACACCCAATTCGAAGCGCAGCTTGTAGAATTATGACAAATAAAACTATTCAAAAAATTCAAACAAAAAAATGTCCATTAGAGACATCAACTACACAACCTACACATTTCAGTACAGATAATTATTAAAAATCAGGTCACTGAATTTAGTGCCAAAATAAATCCATACACGAAATATATTTTTCACATTTCTGGAGTCTCCTACTCCTGTTATCTGCTTAATTATCTATGATTATTTATAATTGGATGTAGCAAGATTGCAGAGCTTTGATCTGTTCAGTTGGTTGAGAGGTTGTTCAGCTCTAATGGCTTTGCCTACATTAACAGGGGAGAGGCTGCTTTGGTACTTTTTGACAAGTAGCTCATCCCCTAACTGGTTAAAGCCTTTCCATCATCTACAGCATTCTAGTTCACTTTTTATTCTTTCATGGGATGAACATTGTTATGAAGGGCAACTGTTATTGCCCATCCATTAGTAAAACCATAAAAAACAGGAACATAAGTAGGCCATTTGGCCCCTACAGCCTGCTCTGTCATTCAATAGGATCATGAATGATCCAACATTCCTCATATCAACTTTCCCGTCTTCTCCCCATAACCCTTGATTTCCCCTACCAGATCAAAAATCTACCTACCTCAGCCTTAAATATATTGAGACCTCTACCCCCACCGCTCTCTGTGACAAGGAATTCTAAAGATTCACAACCCTCAGCAGAATGCCCTCATCTTAATTTTACATTGCGCTCCCCCCCACCTTATTCTAAGGCTATGCTCTCTGGTGCTTGGCCACCTAATGAGGGGAAACATCCTCTCAGCATTCACCTTGTCAAGCCCCTTAAGAATCCTGTACGTTTCAATGAGATCACCACTCATTCTTTTAAATTCCAGTGTATGAAAAGTCCCAAACTTTCTAATCTTTGCTCATAATCTTGCACACATAAATAGGGTTAGAGTTAGTGGATAACTAAACAACTAACAGGAGTAGAAGACTCCACAAATATCCCAGCCTCAGTGATGGGGAACCCAAAGGACCCAAAGAGATGCACTTACAATCATCTGCAGGCTGGAGTCCCACATGGATGATCCATTTCAGTCTCCTCCTAAGACCCCTAATATCACAGATGCTTCGCTTCAGCCGTTTTGATTCACTCCACACAGTATCAAGAAATAGCTGAAGGCATGGGATAATAATGCCTAACAATATCACAATATCAGTAGCGAAGACCTGTCCTCCTAGCTGTGCCCCTAGCCACGTTGTTCCAACACAGTTATAACACTGACATTAACCATGTGCAAAATGGATAGGCTGTTGTGTTTACAAAAAGCAAGAAAAATCAAATCCAGTTGGTCACTTCCACAGCAACCTCCTCTCAATCACAAACAAATGATGGAGCAGGTTGTCAACAGTGTTATCAAGCAACATTTACATAGTAATAACCAGCACACTGGGTTCTATCAAGGTCACTCCATTCCTGACCACATTTACAGCTTTGGTATGTACATGTACAAAAAAAACTAAACTCCAGATCGGAATGAATACCTTAACGTCAATGTCATATTTTATTAAGTACCAAGAAGCTTAGGAAAAATTCAAGTCATTGGAAATCAGATGGAAGGTTTTCGACTAATTGAAGTCACACCTAGCACAAAGGTTGTGGTTATTCAAGGCCAGTCAGATCAATCTCAGGGCACCATTGCCACAGTTCCTCAGGGTCGTGCCCAAGTACCTTCAAGGATTCAATGACTTTCCTTTTATCACAAGTTCATAAATGGGCATGTTCTCACAGCGATGATCTGCAGCTATGATTGCAGCTCTTCACCAATAACTTTAGATAGGAATATGGAGGAAGTGGAAAACAAATCCTAAAAGATTAAAGCAGGTACGTGTTGTAAAGATGATGTAATATTGCTTCAGGAGGATTTGAAAAGGTCTTATGAGTAGGCAAAATCTTGGTAGTTTGGATATGTGAAAAACACCTGAGGTAATTCACTTTGGCAGGTAAGATACTGGCAAGTGTTCGTGTGTAAAGACACTTGGGCACTCTTGTGAATAAGTCACTGAAAGCTACCACACTGCAGCAGCAAACAGGAAGGCTAACAGAACGTTAGCCTTTATTGAAACTGAATATTGAACAGCATATAGTGAAGTTTTGCTTCAACTGTGTAGAAGTTTGATTAGAATACACCTCAAGAACTGTGTGCAGTTTTGGTCTCCTTACCTAAGGAAGGATATGTAATTGCCATTGAGGGACTGCAATGCAAGATCATCAGACTTGTTCCTGGGCTAGCTGGGCTGTCCTATGAAGATATACAGGGGAAAATGGGCTTGTCTTCTCTAAAGACTCAAAGAATGAGAGGTAATCTCATTGAAACTTGCAAAATACTTTCCAGACTGAAGGAAAAATATACAGGTAAGGCGTTTCGCCTGTCGAGTAGTCCAGAACCAGACAGCACATATTTAAAATAAAGGGGGTGCCATTTAGGCCCAAGATGGGAAAAATTTCTTTCACTTATTAAAATGATGAATTTTTGAAATTTTCTACCCCAGGGGCAAAGTCTTTCAGCACATTTAAGGTCGAGAATGATAGATTTGACTACCAATGGCATACAGGGTTAGGGGATTTGTGCAGGTAAAAGGGATTGGAAGTATTTGAAATGCCACAATTGTACTGAACAGTGCAATAGGCTTGACGAGCTAAACAGACGACTAGCGAGTTTTGAGAAGATTTGTAGCTCAGGTTGAGGTTCTGGATGTGAGTTTGCTCGCAGAGCTGGAAGGTTCGTTTTCAGACGTTTCGTCACCATACTAGGTAACATAATCTGTGAGCCTCCGACGAAGCACTGGTGTTATGTCTTAGAAAGCGGGACATAACACCAGCACTTCGTTGGAGGCTCACTGATGATGTTACCTAGTATAGTGACAAAATGTCTGAAAACGAACCTTCCAGCTCAGTGAGCATAAACAGACGACTTCTGTTCAAAAACAGACGACTTCTGTTCAAAAACAGAAGTTGCTGGAAAAGGTCAGCAGATCTGGCAGCATCTGTGAAGAAAAAAATTCAGAGGTAACATTTCGGGTCCAGTGACCCATCCTCAGAACCCTTTCTACTCCTGTTCCTGATGAGGTGAGGGACTAGAGTCCATCTGGGGATTACGTGGATCTAGAAATAAATGAACGGTCATATGGAATAAGACACAGTTCTGAAAGAGCTGAAAAATATTTAGACCAATTTAAAAAAGACAAAAAAAGCTGCAGGTGAGTTTAGATATTACAAGCTGTGACATATGGTTTAGATGGGTGATGCTTTGGACACGGTGTAGGCAGCCTTGTTGAAAAACACAATGTGGAGTCTGAATCTCAGTCTTGAGCAAAATACCCAAACAATATACTTCTCTGGTAAGCTTGAACACATTCCAGGAAATGAACAGACATTTAAAACAGGAAACAGGATAACGAGCTATGTTACAGTCTGAATTGGATGGGTTCGGTTTTAATAAAGTTATGACAGGTCCAAGTTCAGCTACAACTTGGTTAGTACGAAGCAACAGAGAATCAGACATACAGCGCAGAACTGACCCTTTAGTCCAACTCTTCCATGGTGAGCCGATATCTTAAACTGATCCAGTTCCATTTGGGGGCATTTGGCTCGTACCCCTCCAAAATCTTCCTCTTCAAATACTCATTCAGATGCCTTTTAAAATGTTATGGTATCAGCCCCCATCAACTCCTCTGGCAGTTCACTGCATACAAGCACCTCTCTGCATGAAAATGTTGCCCTCTTGGGTCCCTTTTAAATCTTTACCCTCTCACCTTAAACTAGACGGTGTAGGTTTTGGACTCCCCTATCCTCTGGAAAAGGCCTATTCATTCACCCTATAGATGTCTCTCATGATTTTATAAATCTCTATAAAAAGGTCTCCCCTCAGTTTCCAATGCTCCGAAGAAAATAGCCCAGTTGAGAGAAATTATTAGTACATGAATTTTAGAAGGGACGTATCATTGGTATACAAATTAAATTTGAACCAATGTTTGTAGATGTCATCAACAAGAGAATCAACATTTTGAAAAGTAACAGAATACAGCGTGCAAGGCAAATAGAGACAGATCTGGAGGAAATACTATTGCAGGAGATATGCTAGTCACATTGGAACCGTTATTACTGGAACAACAATTTTTTTTTCTTTATTCATTCACAGGACGAGGGCCTCACTGGCTAGGCAGCATCTGTTGCCTGGAGGGCAGTTAAGAGTTAACCACATTGCTGTAGGCCTTGAGTCACATGTAGGTCAGGTCAGGCAAGGATGGCAGTTTCCTTCCCTGAAGGACATTAGTGAATCAGATGGACTTTTCCAAGCATCAACAACAAATTCATAGTTATCACTGGACATTAATTCCAAATATTTCTTGACTTCAAATTCCACCATCTGCCACGGCAGGACTCAAACCCAGATTGCCAGAACGTTGCCTGGGTCTCCAGATCAACAGTACACAGTGATACCACACGGCCATCACATCCCTGTGGTACTTATCACAAAAGAAAGAATAATGTCAAAAGGTTGTAGTCAGGTCAAGAGAGGATAATGCATCACAATATTGTTTGAGACTGATCAGGGCAGTTTCAGTGCCGCAAAGTGAACAGAAACCAGACTGAATGGGTTCTAACAGGAAGTGGCGAGGAAGGTTAAAAAAACAAACTGCAATAATTTGTTTCAGAAGTAGTAAGTTCAATCCAAACAAAACAGAATTACACAAAAATCAGACGCTGCCTTGTTCAAGGGCAGTTAGGAACATGGAACAAATACTGGCCTTGTCCATAACGGTCACATTCCAGGATAGATTAGTGTTAAAAAAGTTCAAATCTCCTGCCAGCACTGAAGTTGATGGAGAATGTGAGCCACAGAAAGGAGTCAAAAACAATTATTTGACATTTTGACAAAGTATCCTGTAGAAACAAAATTAAGTGGCAGCATGCATAAACTGGATCACTTTTACATATTCAGATTACAAAATGCTTCTATTAGAATGGGATTTCAGCTCCTCCAAGCTAACGCGGCACCCGAAGCATGGCAGACAATAGCCATCAAGAAGTGAACTCTCGCACACCAAAGACAACTTGCTCCACAAGCCAAACACCAATTCAGTCAAGTGCAATCTCCTGAAGCCAGAACCCATCAGTTCAACAAACCTGTGCAAGTGGCCCAGCTACATTATTGGGCATATCAAGCAGTTCCAGTACAATCTGATTGGCAGCATGATTAAAATCTCAAACAAGGCAGTCAAATCCTTGGCTTGCTGCATTACAATGAAAGGCCAGCCCACCGCAGAAACATCGTGTTGGAGCCAAACAGTAAATGGAATTGGCTCAAGAATGGCTAAATAAGTCAGCTGGTTTTGGCACCAGCTCATTGGTTGCAGCCAGGTTGGTTTGGCCAGGCTGTAGAATCATTACCTGTAGAGGCTAAACAGATGTCCAAGTTTTCACGAAAATAATCAGTTGTTTCAATAATCAAGTATTCTTGCAAGTTAAAAGGTTAAAGAGACCAATTCAAATGACGCACAGATTTTGAAAGATGTACACAATGTACATCTGAAATCAATATAATCACTTATGCATTAGAAAATGTAATCACATCATTCACACCGCCTATTCTTAAAAGTAATCTGAGAGTTGGTTCTATACATGTCTTAAAAGACAGAACAATTATAATACAGAGCTCACATTAGCCCAAATAATGTTACCAGCCTAAAATACAAGCGGTTTGCAGAAATGACAGACTGCCCTCAAAAGGGAAAAACAAATTGGCCCCTGCCTGGCTTCCCCCATGGAAATCCTCGACTTCTGGCATTGAGATATTCCAGTATGTTCAACTCAAACTTTGGTCAGAGTTATTAGAGAGCCAGGGTGGGGAGTGCACCTTGAAATGTGTCAATGGGACTGTATTCAAATCTAGTGTCTTTAAAAGGACCCACAAACTGGGTCAGGTGACCTCTCAAAGGTGAAAGTGATCTAAATTTGGTATTTCCAGCGGAACTCATGTTCCGTGCGATCACAACACTGGCTGAAGTACAGTACGTTCTTCTTCACTTTGCAGAGTGTCCTTTCCAAAATGCCCAAGCTATAGATACATGTTAATGATGACCTAAATTACTAATTTCAGATAAAACACTTTCATAATAGCTAGAATGGACGGCTTCAGTTTTTATTTGGTGACCAGCAGTCATTTCTACCCAGAATGACAAGGGTAGCAAACACATGGAACACCATCACTACTTGCAAGCTTCCCTCCTATCAACTCACCATCATGTCTTGGAAATATATCACTATTCCTACACTGTCACTGGGTCAAAATCTGAGAACACCCTCCCCAGTAGCACTGTCAGGCTATCTAAACTAAATAGAATGTTGTAGTTCGATAGAAGGCAGCTCACCATCATCTTGTCAAAACCCAAGATCTTAACAAGATGGACTTCAATGATAAATGTTTAACAGCTTTACAAAATCAAATGATTCTAGAAACCTAATGCACAAAAAATGCCAAAAACAAACTCAGCAGGTCTATGCCACAGAAAAACATCATATTGGATTCAAAACATTAATACTGTTTCATACTCCATGGATGCTGCCAGACCTGTAGGATTCCTTCAGCACTCTAGTTCACAACAGCTATCTAACAGCATCTCATCCAAACTGATATTTCATGGAACCCTAAACAATGATGTTACTGGGTAATTAAACCCCATCGTGTATATGAACAAAGGCATTTGGAAATTGCGTTATAGAATGCTTTATTGCTAATTTGAGAAACTTTAAGTATGCTGATTTTACATCATATTTGCAATTGAGCGCACTTCAATCTACAGCTTCAATAAGTCTATGCTCACTTTGTTTTAGGAACACTAAACTGCTTACCACATAACAAGCTTGAAGTGGCACATTGAACATATGCATATAAGTAACAAGCTATAATTTGTACTGCACAAATATAATGTGGCTCAGAAACACTGCAACACCACCAGGATGGGGATGTCAAGACTGGGCCAGTTGGTAACCTTTTGAATGGGTATCCTGACATGAAAACATTTTGATTAAGAACAATGCAATAATAGCCCATCTGCTGTCATACCATAATGTCCAAGCCACCAAAACAAAGAATACTCTTGACAGTTCGAATGGTGTTGTTAAAAATGTCAAATCACATGCTGCATTTCAAAAATCCAAGTAATATGAGAATTTTCTTTTTATAAAATGCGAACAAAAAACTTATGATCAAGAAGCACACAGCTGGACTCCTGATTTTGGAAATTATTTGGCTTAACCTCCCTTTGCAAGTTCAACTAATTCTTCAGCTACTAGAGAGTGGTCAATAGAAAAATACTGCATTCCAAATAAAAAAACTTCCCTAGTGGACAAACTAAGTTACTGATACAGTAATCAGAATCCAAAACAGATGGTGAAGGTAGTTTAAATGTCAGTATGAAAGTACATCGACTTTCATATGCACTGTACTACCCCAGCTGAAGTGATTTTTATGGCGATGTGAAGGTGGCCTATGTAGAGACGATACACAAAATGCCCGGTGTACCAGACAGGATGGATGAAAAGAATAAAGAAATTGGTTCCCAAATTTTCTCTTGGTGTCACTCCATTTTCGCGCCTCAGACTTTGAGACACCCTGGGTGAAAATGTGAAAGAGTGTGATAGTTATCAAACAAGTGGATGTGCGGCTCTGGTCAGCAAGCTTGGAGGGGACTCCATGGAGGGGTGGTGGCAGCAGCTTTGATCATTGAGCACAGAAACATTGGAAATAGGAGAAGGTCACTTGGTCCTCTGAGTCTGCACCATCATTCAGTATGCTCATGGGTAACCATCCAACTCAATACCCAGTTCCCACTTGTTTTCAAATTCATTTATGGAATATGGTGCGATGTTGGATGGGCCTGCATTAATTGCCCATTCTAGTTGCTCTTGAGAAAGTAGTGGTGCATTGCATTCTTGAACTGCTGCAATTCATATGCTGTCAGTCAACACTGTTAGCGAGGGCGCCCAGGTTAATGCCATGTGGTTTGTCTAGTGCCATTAGACTTCAAGACTTCGCAGCCAATGTAACTGAATGGCTGCAAAGCCATTTCAAAGGGCAGTTGAGTCAACCATGTTCTGTGAGTATGAAGTCACATGTAGGCCAAACCAGGTGAGGACAGCAGATTTCTTTACCTGAAGGACATCAATGAAACTGATGGATCTTTTCAACAATCAATAGCAGTTTCATACTTATCATGGCAGGATTCAAACCTGGGTCCCCAGGCCATGAGATGAATTTCTGGATTAACAGTAATATTACTAGGCCATCACCACCCTTAATCCCCCTTAGCTTCAAGTGTTATACCCAACTCCTCCTTGAAATCCTATAATATTTTGGCCTTGGCTGCTTTCTAATGGTAGCAAATTCCAGTCTCCCCATTCTGTGGGTGAAGAAATTTCTCAACTCAGTCCTAAGCTGTTTACCCCACTGCTGTAGACAGTGACCCCAGGTGTGGACTGACCCACCATCAGGACCAGCCTTCCTGTGTCTACCATTTAGTCCTGTTAAGAATTTTATACATCTCTATGAAATCCCCCCCTCATCCTTCTGAACTGGATTTACAGGCTTCCAAAGCCCATGCAATGAAGTCCACTATTAAATCTGCAGGAAGTATAATTCTAGGTGTTAAGTTGAACTTCAGAATTAAGATTCCACTACGTGCCAGGACTCACCACAACAGGGTTAAACTCTGTATCTTTGAATAAAGTGTCCGAAGTGCTACTACAAAGTTCACCTTGAATGAGGTTAAGGAAAAAGACACATGATGGATCGCAAAATCCTTAGTGTGGAAGCAGGCCATTTTGCCCATTAAGTTCACTCCACTCCTCTAAAGCCCATCCCACTCAGATTCACATCAGTACCCTATCCCTGTAACCCTGAATTTCCCATGACTAACCCACCTAGCTTGTACTTCCTTGAACACTACAGGCAATTGAGCATGGCCAATGCACCCAACCTGCACATCTTTAGACTGTGGGAAGAAACTTAATCACCCAGACCGGAGGAAGAACATGCAAACTCCACATATACAGTCGCCTGAGGCTGGAATCACTCTGGATCCCTGGTGCTGAGGCAGCAATGCTGACCACTGAACCAACATGCTGCCCCTAAATCTATGGAAGTTCTTAAAATGCACTGACCGTGATTGACTCAGAATCCTACTTTCAGGTATGCCATAAAATTAGAACAGACAATTAGAACAGTTGCTAAAACCAAATAGAGGAAATGACAAAGGTTGGGAAGCATTCTGAAGGGTCACTGTACTCAAAACGTTAACTTTCTCTCCACAGGTGCTATCAGACCTGCTGAGTTTCTGAAGGAATTTCCAGTTTTGTTTCAGAGGTATGGGAAGTCCTTCTTTGCTCAAATAATTGTAAAGTATTTTCCAGATAGAAATACTGCAAAAGAAACCTTAGTCAAGAGAGAGGCAGGTGTTATTCATTCAAAGATTTATTAAAATAAAAATCAAATTGTGTCACGGCCAACAGCTGATGCTAAGACTTAAAACCAGTCAGTATTGAATAAAAGTGAGGGATTGGATATGGCAGATTAACATACTGATCATCAGATTAGGATCTTTACCTAATCAGTTATTAGACCTTGTACCTTACGTGATAAGAAGTGGCATTGGACTCCTTTCACACCACTCCATTTTATGTCTTAACTCAGTTAGCTGGTTTTGCATTCCGCAAACAGCAGCTACAGTTCACAAAGAGCGAAATGGGACAACATTTATATTTGGAATAGATTTATCAAAATGAGTCACTTGGTTTGCTTCATCTTTATCCATCTTAAGCTCTTGGGTGTTGGTACTCATTCTTAGCTTCTAACTTTCTTTATTTTCATAGAATCACAGAATCCCTACCGTATGGAAACAGGGCATTCAGTCCAACAAGTTAACATCACCCTTCTGAAGAGCATCCCACCCAGACCCAGATCCCCATCTCCCATGTCCAACCCACCTAATCTAAACATCCCTGGACACTATGGGCAATTTAGCATGGCCAATCCATCTACCCTGCACATCTTTAGACAGAGAGGAAACCTACGCAAACACGGGGAGAACGTGTAAACTCCATACAGGCAGTTGATTTATTATGGTCATACATACAGAGATGAAAAAGTTTTGTTCTGCATGCAGTACAGGCAGTTTATACCCTATAAATACATCAGGGGAATACTTAGTATATAAAGGAGAGGTCGTTAGATTTTGATGTGGTGACAGAGCCATAACTGAAATTTTCCCAAAAGGGGACCTGATGGCCCATTTTCAAATGCAGCTTATAATAGCAACTAAAAGGATTTAGGGATTAAGCCAGGGTTTCCCAAACAAGGGGTCAGGATCCCCCCAAGGCATCATGAGATGAGATTTTTGAGGTCACAAGCTCCAAAGCAACAGTGGTAGTTGTGGAGTTTGGGCCGATTGCTGACAGCTGTAAGGCCCCTTTAAAATGTTTTCTTTTCCACTTGGTGGCCTGGCTTAATTGACTGCTCACTGAGTCCCAACTCCCACTGCCTATGTGGAAAAGACTGTGTTCACTGACCAAAGTCGCTCTAAGACAAACAGGAAACAATAGAAATAAACAGGTCTTTTTCCAAATGGCAGGCAGTAACCATCAGGTCAAAAGAAATAGAACAGGGATAGGCGTTCAGCTCCTTCAGTCAGCTCTGACATTCTTTACATCCATTTCCTTGCCTTTTCCCATAACACTAGATTCCCCTACTGATCAAGAATCTGTCTCAGCCTTGAATATATACAAGGACTCTGCCCCCTCAGCTTTCTGCAGCAAACAGTTCCAAGACTCTCAACTCCGAGACCATGACCTCTGGTCCTAGACAGTCCCAGGAGGGGAAACAACTCCACAGCATTTTCCCATCAATTCCATTAAGAATCCTAAAAGTTTCAATGAGATCACCATTCATTCTTCTAAACTGCAATGCATAGAGCTCAAAACTGTTTAAATCAGCACAGTACCGTTTGATCAGGGCAGCACAGTGACTCAGTGGTTAGGACTGCAGCCTCACAGCACCAGGGACCTGGGTTCAATTCCAGCCTTGGGAGACAGTGCAAACTCCGCACAGACATTCTCCCCGTGTCTGCGTGGGTTTCCTCCCACAGTCCAAAAATGTGCAGGCTAGGTGGATCGGCCATGCTAAATTGCTCGTAGTATTCAGGGGCATGAGGGTTATAGGGGGATGGGTCTGTGTGGGATATATCAAGAGGCGGTGTGGATTTGTTGGGCCGAAGGGCCTGTTTCCACACTGTAGGGAAACCAATCTAGTCTAATCTTTACACAGACAATCCCTCCGGGGATCATCCTAGAACTGCCTCCAATAACCAGTGGGGCGCACAGGGATTACTCTGGATGTGAGTTTGCGCGCTGAGCTGGAAGGTTAGTTTTCAGACGTTTCGTCACCATGCTAGGTAACATCATCAGTGAGCCTCCAACGAAGTGCTGGTGTTATGTCCCGCTTTCCAAGACATAACACCAGCGCTTCATTGGAGGCTCACTGATGTTACCTAGAATGGTGACGAAACGTCTGAAAACTAACCTTCCAGCTCAGCGAGCAAACTCACATCCAGAACCTCAACCTGAGCTACAAATCTTCTCAAAATTCACTAACAGGGATTACTGTTAGGACCCCAGCTATTCATAACATATATTAACGATTTGAACGAGGGAACTGAAAAGTAGTATCCCCAAATTTCCAGATGACAAAGCTGGATGACCACAAAATTCAAGGTGCAGGGCGTATAAACAGAAAGTAGAAACTCATGGTGTCGGGGTAACATATCGGCATGGGGTGAAGACTAGATAGCTGACTGGAAGCAGCCAGTATGCCTAATGGGTATTTTTCAGAGTGACATGATGTAACAAGCAGGATACCACAAGCAGCTGAGCTGGGACCTCAACAATTTACAATTCAAATAAGTGACCTGGATGAAGGAACAAAGATATGGTTGCACAGATGTTGAGGGATCTGGGTATTCTAAGATATGAATCACAATAGATTAGTATCCAGGTAAAGCAAGTAATGAGGAAAGATAATAGAATGTTATAACTTATCGTGCAGTGAAGTGAATACAAAGGTAGTGAGGTTATCCTTCAATTAGACAGAGCACTAATGAGTCTCCATCTGCAGTACTCTGCATCAACATTCCCTCTAAGCTGTGTGTGCACACAACCGCTCTGATGTTCCATGCACGGCAATCAGCCCACCAAGTGTGCCAAAGACTTCTACTTCTGGACCTCAGAGGACTACACAGAAAGTTAGAGGGAACATTGCTGTGCACAGTAATGAACACAGGAAGGAGTCAATGTATTACAGGCGGTTCACACAATGTTTACCAGACAAATACCTGGAAGGTGGGGTGGTGGGGGTTCTGTCTCACGAGTAGCAGGCTAGGCTTGCATCTGCCGGAATTTAGAATTGTAACAGGTGGTGATCTGACTGAAATAAGATCCAGCGGGGCCTTGATGGGACTGATAAGACCATACGGCATAGGAGCAGACATTAGGCCATTCCACCCAGAGTCTTCTCTGCCAATCAATCATGGCTGATAAGTTCCTTAACCCCATTCTCCTGCTTTATCCCCATAACCCTTGATAATCAAGAACCTATCTCAGTCTTAAACGTACTCACTGACCTGGCCTCCACCGCCTTTTATGGCGATGAATTTCATAGATTCAGCATTCGCTGGCTGAAGAAGTTTCTCCTTATCTCTGTTCTAAAAAGTCTTTCCTTCACTCTAAGGCTGTCCCCTCAGGTCCCAAGCTCCCCTACCAATGGAAGCATCTTTCCAACGTCCACTTTATCCAGGCCATTCAGTATTCTTAAAGTTTCAATTAGATCCCCCCCCCCCACTTATCTGTCTAAACTCCAATGAGTATAGTCCCAGAATCCCCAAATGTCCCTCATGTGTTAGGCTTTCCATTCCTGGGGCCATTCTCGTGAATCTCCTCTGAACCCACTCCAGGACCAGCGCATCCTTCCCAAGACATGGGGCGCAAAACTGCACATAATACTCCAAATGTGGTCCGACTAGAGCCTTATAAAGCCATAGTACATCCCTGCTTTTATATTCCAGTCCTCTCAAAATAAATGCCAACTTTGCATTTGCCTTCCTGACTATTGACTCAACTTGCAAGTTTATCTTGAGAGAATCCTGGACTAGAACTCCCAAGTCTCTTTGCACTTCAGGCTTCTGAATTTTCACCCCATTTAGAAAATAGTCCAGTGTTTTTATTCTGATGTTGAGAGGAAGCTTCCTCTGAAGGAAGAAAATAGAATTAGGGTTCACTTTCTAAAATTCAGGGGCAAGTGAGACAAATATTTGATTTCACAGGGTCATGTCTTTAGTACTGCCTTCTCAAAAAGGTGGTAGACAGGATGTGAGGGGTGGGCAAGAATGTAACCTTAAGTTGACAACCTGATGAGCCATGATCTTAGCTGGCTGTGCAATTCAATAAAGGGACTAGCCTACTCCTGCTGCTAATTCATATGTTTGGATGTACTTCATTGTGAAAGATTGTGGCTGGACAATAGCATGAATTGCTTGAAAATTAAACTCAGAGAAAGCTACTCCGACTGCACAAACATTTAAGGTTAAAGTTAGCACAGAATGTAGCTCTGGGGATATCCCAGCCACACTTACAAATGCACTGAAATAGTAGTAGTACTGAAGAAACAAAGCAGATCTGAATTCCAAATATAACTTCTTCAGAATGACCTTCCTCTAAAGTCACCTAATTGGACTCAAAATTTTAAATAGGTTTCTAACACAGTCGATATTCATGGTTGAAGTTACAGATCATAGAATCCCTACAGTGTGGAAGCAGGCCCTAGGGCCAACAAGCCCACACCAACTCTGAGCATCCCACCCAGACCCACCCCCATAACCCACCTAATCTACACACCACTGACCACTACCAGCAATTTAACATGGCCAATCCAACTAACCAGCACATTTTTGGACTATGGGAGGAAACCGGAGCACCCAGAGGAAATCCATGCAGACACAGGAGAATGTGCAAACTCCACACAGGCAGTCGCCCAAGGGCGGAATCAAACCCGGGTCCCTGGCGCTGCAAGGCTGCAGTGCTAACCACTGGTATTTCAACTCCTGTATAACTGGAAACTTGCAAAGGAAGCTAATTTGCCACTGAGAAAATACATCCTTGAAATACATGGAAAAAGAAAATGGGAAGGTAAGAGATATTTCCAAAGTGCACCTTAGCACAAATTTTAAAAGACTGTTCATTATTACTTTTGCTTTATTTGTCAAGGAGATCAAGAAATCTTTTCATTGACAATTGCTAAAATCCAACTTCAATTCCATCTACTCTTCACAAACACGTGCACACACATCCACACCCACAATCCACATCACAAGGATTTGTTCTCCAAAGTGCAGTGGCACACGTCTCCGCTGGCTACATCTGCGGGAAGTGCACCCAACTACAGCTCCTTGAAAACCGTGTTAGGGAAATGGAGCTGGAGCTGGATGAACTACGGATCATTCGGGAGGCAGAGGGGGTAATTGAGAGGAATTATCGGGAGTTGGTCACTCCTAAGGCTCAGGACAAGGATAGATGGGTTACAGTTAGGGGGAGGAAAGGGGACAGACAGACAGTGCAGAGATCCCCTGTGGGCATTCCCCTCAGCAATAAGTATACCGTTTTGGATACTGCTGGGGGGGGATGACCTACCAGAGGAAAGCCATAGTAGTCAGTTCTCTGGCACTGAGCCTGACACTGTGGCAAAGAAGGGAAGGGGGCAGAATAGAAAAGTACTCGTGGTAGGGGACTCAATAGTTAGGGGAATCGACAGGAGATATTGTGGGCAAGATCGGGATCCCCGGAAGGTATGTTGCCTCCCTGGTGCCAGGGTCCGGGATGTCTCCGATCGGGTGTATAAGGTTCTAAAAGGGGAGGGCGAACAGCCAGAAATCGTGTTACATATTGGCACAAATGATATAGCCAGAAATAGGTTTGAGGATATAAAAAGTGATTTCAGGGAGTTAGGATGGAAGCTGCAGAGCAGGACGAACAGAGTAGTGTTCTCTGGCTTACTACCGGTGCCACGAGATAGCGAGGTGAGGAACAGGGAGCGGGCGCAGCTGAACACGTGGCTACGCAGCTGGTGTAGGAGGGAGGGCTTCAGATATGTTGATAATTGGGATGCCTTCTGGGGAAGGTGGGACCTGTACAAGAAGGACGGGTTGCATCTGAACTGGAAGGGGACCAATGTCCTGGGTGGAAGGTTTGCTCGAGTAGTTCGAGAGGGTTTAAACTAGTATGGCAGGGGGGTGGGAACCTGAGCTGTATACCAGAGGTGAGCGTTGATGCAGGTGAGGCAGTAGCAAGAGGTAGACCAGCTAGTGGGAAGGATTTTCCTGGGAAGGAACCAAGGGATCGGTTAAAGTGTGTTTGCTTTAATGCAAGGAGTATCAGGAATAAAAGTGATGAACTTAGAGCTTGGATCAGTACCTGGTGCTATGATGTTGTGGCCATAACAGAGACATAGGTTTCTCATGGGCAGGAATGGTTGCTGGATCTTCCAGGGTTTAGAACATTTAAAAAGAATAGGAAGGGGGGAAAAAGAGGAGGGGGTGTAGCACTACTAATCAGAGAGGGTATCACAGCTACAGAAGCTTCCTTTGTCGAGGAAGATCTGCCTACTGAGTCAGTATGGGTGGAAATTAGGAACAGCAAGGGAGTTGTTCCATGGTAAGGGAACTATAGACATGTGGAGACGGTTTAAGGAACAGTTGTTGGGAGTGATGAGTAAATATGTCCCTCTGAGACAGGCAAGAAGGGGTAAGATTAAGGAACCTTGGATGACGAGAGCGGTGGAGCTTCTAGTGAAAAGGAAGAAGGTAGCTTACATAAGGTGGAGGAAGCTAGAGTCAAGTTCAGCTGGAGAGGATTACATGCAGGCAAGGAAGGAGCTCAAAAATGGTTTGAGGAGAGCCAGGAGGGGGCACGAGAAAGGCTTGGCAGAAGGAATCCGGGAAAACACAAAGGCATTTTACACTTATGTGAGGAATAAGAGAATGATCAAAGAAAGAGTAGGGCCGATCAGGGATAGCATAGGGAACTTGTGTGTGGAGCCTGAGGAGGTAGGGGAGGCCCTAAATGAGTTTTTTGCTTCTGTCTTTACGAAAGAAACGAACTTTGTAGTGAATGAAACCTTTGAAGAGCAGGTGTGCATGCTGGAATGGATAGAGATAGACAAAGCTGATGTGCTGAAAATTTTGTCAAACATCAAGATTGACAAGTCGCCAGGCCCGGATCAGATTTGTCCTCGGCTGCTTTGGGAAGCGAGAAATGCAATTGCTTCGCCACTTGCGAAGATCTTTGCATCCTCGCTCTCCACTGGAGTCGTACCTGAGGACTGGAGAGAGGCAAATGTAATTCCTCTCTTCAAGAAAGGAAATAGGGAAATCCCCGGCAATTATAGACCAGTAAGTCTCACGTCTGTTGCCTGCAAGGTGTTAGAAAGGATTCTGAGGGATAAGATTTATGACCATCTGGAAGAGCATGGCTTGATCAAATACAGTCAACACGGCTTTGTGAGGGGTAGGTCATGCCTCACAAACCTTATCGAGTTTGAGGATGTGACTAGAAAAGTTGATGAGGGTCGAGCTGTGGATGTGGTGTATATGGACTTCAGTAAGGCATTTGATAAGGTTCCCCATGGTAGGCTCATTCAGAAGGTCAGGAGGAATGGGATACAGGGGAACTTAGCTGCTTGGATACAGAATTGGCTGGCCAACAGAAGACAGCGAGTGGTAGTAGAAGGAAAATATTCTGCCTGGAAGTCAGTGGTGAGTGGAGTTCCACAGGGCTCTGTCCTTGGGCCTCGACTGTTTGTAATTTTTATTAATGACTTGGACGAGGGGATTGAAGGATGGGTCAGCAAGTTTGCAGACGACACAAAGGTCGGAGGTGTCGTTGACAGTGTAGAGGGCTGTTGTAGGCTGCAGCGGGACATTGACAGGATGCAGAGATGGGCTGAGAGGTGGCAGATGGAGTTCAACCTGGATAAAATGCGAGGTGATGCATTTTGGAAGGTCGAATTTGAAAGCTGAGTACAGGATTAAGGATAGGATTCTTGGCAGCGTGGAGGAACAGAGGGATCTTGGTGTGCAGATACATAGATCCCTTAAAATGGCCACCCAAGTGGACAGGGTTGTTAAGAAAGCATATGGTGTTTTGGCTTTCATTAACAGGGGGATTGAGTTTAAGAGTCGTGAGATCTTGTTGCAGCTCTATAAAACTTTGGTTAGACCGCACTTGGAATACTGCGTCCAGTTCTGGGCGCCCTATTATAGGAAAGATGTGGATGCTTTGGAGAGGGTTCAGAGGTGGTTTACCAGGATGCTGCCTGGACTGGAGGGCTTATCTTATGAAGAGAGGTTGACTGAGCTCGGTCTCTTTTCATTGGAGGAAAGGAAGAGGAGAGGGGACCTAATTGAGGTATACAAGATAATGAGAGGCATAGATAGAGTTGATAGCCAGAGACTATTTCCCAGGGCAGAAATGGTTAGCACGAGGGGTCATAGTTTTAAGCTGGTTGGTGGAAAGTATAGAGGGGATGTCAGAGGCAGGTTCTTTACGCAGGGAGTTGTGAGAGCATGGAATGCGTTGCCAGCAGCAGTTGTGGAAGCAAGGTCATTGGGGTCATTTAAGAGACTGCTGGACATGTATATGGTCACAGAAATTTGAGGGTGCATACATGAGGATCAATGGTCGGCACAACATTGTGGGCTGAAGGGCCTGTTCTGTGCTGTACTGTTCTATGTTCTATAAAATATTGTTTTGTAATCTAATAAAACAGTATTTTGCAGTTCTCTCTTTGGAATATAATTGGTGATCTGAGAATTATGGAAATTCAAGAAGGATACCAGGACTTATTTTCAAAATTGTTCAAGATACAATATACAGGGGTTTGTATGTAAAGAGTATATCATTTACATGATTCAGTGCAATAGCAGAATTAACATTACTGAGTAACCTAGGCTCTAGTGAACAATCATTTTGGTCAGTAACAGAAGGTCATCACTCAGACCCTCAGGCATATTCTATCTGCACTGCATCATGATCTCAACCTTCTAAATTCAAGGGAACACTGACAACGTTTAGACAACAAATCCTCTCAATTTAATCCTGAGAGTCTTGAAATCATTCTACCCCTCCATGCACAGTAGCAGCAATATGTACCATTTACAAATTGCACTACAGAAATTCAGAGGCTCCTTAGATAGCATGTTCCAAGCCCACAATCACTACCACTTAGGTGGTCAAGGGCAGTAGAATCAAAGGACCAATCCTATCAACTCTGCAAAGACCTCCTAACTAACATCTGGGGTCGAGTGTCAAATTGGGAAAACTGTCTCACTGTCTAGTCAAGCTCCAGGCTGACATTGTCCTTAAAGGCATTGTTTCATGAATGTGGCTATGTCCCAGGCACCACCATCCCTGTATACATTCTGACCAACCAGAACAAGCAGAGGTGACAGTGCAGTGATTATAGTCAGAATGAAGGGAGTTGTCCTGGGAGCCCTCAACATCAGGTCCAGACCCCATGAAATCTCATGGCTTCAGATTAAACAAGGGCAAGGAAGCCTCCCGATTACCACGTGCTGTCTTCCCTTTGGTGATGAATCAGTACTTCAGGTTGAACAACACTTGGAGAAAGCACTGAGGTTGGCAAGGGTGTAACAAATGCTCTCTGGGTGGGAAATTTCAAGATCAAATCACCAAGAGTGGCTGAGCAGCAACGCTACTGAGCAAGCTAGTCCTAAACAACATAGCTGTTAGACTGGACGTGCAGCAGGCGCACAATGTACAGTAACAGCAAAGTAATGTTTCTTTTAGCTGAAAATCTTCAGTTCTTCTTAGGTTTAGGATTCTACCCTCTCTAATGCACAAATCACAATGAAAAAATTCAAAGCTGTCAGAAACAGGGATTTGACTCCTAGAACACAGAACAGTGGAGCACACAATCAGGCGTTTCAGCCAATGTCTGTGCTAACCATGATGCCCTTCTAAATTATTCCCAACCTGCATACGGTCCATATCTGTCTATTCCTTACTTGTTCATACATCTGTCTAAATGCTTCTTAAAACTTTATCAAATCTGCTTCTACTATCTACAACAGGCTATTAATCAGATGGGCCAGCATGACAGATGGTGTTTAATTTAGATAAATGAGATGTGGCATTTCGATAAGGCAAATTAGGGCATGGTAGCATCTTGGGGAGTGCTGCTGAACAAAGGGACCTTTGAGTGCAGGTTCTTAGTTCCTTGAATATAGAGTCACAAGTAGACAAGATAGTGGTGGTAGATTTGGTACACTTGCTTTAAATAATTGGCTCACTGAATACAGAAGTTGGAGGTCACATTGCAGCTGTACAGGACGTTGGTTAGGCCACTTTGGGAAGAGTGCATTCAATTCCAGCCTCCCTGCAATAGAAAAGATGGCATTAATCTCCAAAGGGTGCAGTAAAAATTTATAGAGGAACATTGCCAGGGTTGGGAGGGTTTCAGCCATAGGGACAGGCTGAATAGGCTGCAACTATTTTTCCCTGAAGCTTCAGAGGCTAAGTTTTATTAAATCGTGGAGGGACATGGTTAAGGTGAATAGCCAAAGATTCCTCCCTCTCCCTCTCCCCCCCACCCCCCGGTAGGGGAGACCAAAACTAGAGAAGGCACAGGTTTAAAGTGAAAGCCGCAGATTTAAAAAGGACCAAGCGACAACTTTTACATGCAGAAGGTGGTGCGTGCATGAAATGAGCTGCTAGAGGAAGTGGAGGATGTGAGTACAATTACAACATTTAAAAAGACATCTGGCTGGATATACGAGAAGTAAGGGTTTGCAATGGATAAGAGTCAAATGCTGTGAAATGGGGCCAGATTTATTTGGGATATCTGGTCGGTATGGATGAATTGTACCAAAACTGCCAGTTCCCATTTTGTACAACTCAATGATTCAATGACATCCCCTTCCCCAGGAACATATTCCAGGCACCTGCCAGCCTCTTAAAGAAAACTTGCCTTACACATCTTTTAAAACTTGCCCCCCACCCCTCACTTTAAATCTATGCCTCATAGTATCTGACATTTCTACCCTTGGCAAAGAAAACTGACTATCCACCCTACCTCTGCTTTGCAATTTAAGATATTTCTATCAGCCTCTGGCAATTTCGCAAAAACAATCCAAGTTGTCCAACCTCTCTTTAAGGCTAATACATCCAACCCAGGCAGCATCATGGTAAATCTCTTGCACCCTCTCCAAAGCCACCACATCCTTCCTACAGTTTGGTGACCAAAGCTGCAGACAATACTCCAAATACGACATTACTTGCCAACTTTTATACTCAACTTCGCAACATGCAAGTAAAAAGCCAAATAATTATCTTTGCTACGGAGGCTTGTAGTTACATATTTCATGAGGTCTGCTGTCATGGTATGTCAAGTTTATCCATCTCACCTCATCCTTCTACACCCACTGCAGCTTGTCTATTCATCATCTAACTGCATGTAAGTTGTCCGCTCTTTCTGCTACACTCCACCTGTACTTTCAAGAAGAAATCTCTGTAGCTTTTCAGCTTCAGTCAAATGCTTAAAAGTGATATCCAAACGTTGCTATTTGAGAGTAGATCTTTTTCTCCACCTCTTATTTTCAAAGTTCACTGAGGAATTGCAATCATTTTCAACCCTTGAAATGGGGTCAAAGTTAGAAAAGGTTCGGGAAGTACTGCTTAGACAAAGTTGGATGAATGACAAATATCAAACTTGGTTGCAGATGAGCTACAGAAGTGATTTCAGGTTAGTGCATGGAGACGCACATGACAAAATCATGACAGGTGAACTAGCAGGATGAGATATAAACAGCATGAAGAATGTAGCCTTGCTGTGATACTCCTCAAACAATGTTTCAAAATCATTAACTACTGAGCTTCAAACTCAAGTATGTGCACCAAAAAGCAGCTTGGTACCAGCCTTTCAGACTCCTGTGTTAAAGCTTTGAGAGATTTCAGGATGAAATTTCACCTGATAGATCATGTTTACTTTTCTCAGCTCTCTAACATGGTGATATAACAAAACTTTTCAGGCAAGGCTGCTGGTGGACTTTAACAAATCATCCGTTAAAGAGGCTCAATTCCAGAGATACTGTACTCCCACCTCAGCTTTTTAAAATCTTTATTTAATTTTCTAATTTTCCATTCCCTTGGATAATTAAGACCTTTTTTCTTTTTAAAAAACGCAATTCCTTCACAAGGTCAGAGGCACGAATTCTCCATTTCTTAAAATAAAAGTCAATCATATGTGGGCATCAATGACTAAGAATATACTGCCCATCCCTAATGTCCCAAACAACTGGTCAGAGTCAACCACATTGTAGATCTTGAATCACATGAATCCCAGACCAGGTAAGGAAGGGACATTCATGAATTAGGTGAGTATTTTCCTCCCTCAACAATTAACAGTGATTATATGATTCATTATTAGGCTCGATTTTTATTCCATACTTTTTTTTAAAGAAAGATCCAAATTTCACCATCTGCCACAGTGGGATTTGAGCATATAACCCCAGAACATGAGTCTAGAGCTTTGGATTACTAATTCAGATTACTTTATTTCTGACTTTGAATTTTTACTTATAAAAGGCCTGAAGTCTTTTTGTAATGCTGGAGATTTTTCTGCCAATCAAGCCCTCTGCTTCATTTGCCTCAATTCCCCAAGGTGCCTTACATGTTTTGATGACTGATATCTACTTCAATATAACTTCCTCTTCAACTGCAACCATCCTGCTCAGGGTTTGGAAAGCTCTTGCTGAACTCTTAACCCATAACAAAAGATGGAAATTTTAAATGATTCATCCATTTCCTGACCTTCAGCAATTATGATACCCTTGTCAGCCTTTGAAGAACTAATGCATTCTCTCTGGCTTCCAGCTTCTATGACTCCACGAGAATAGCACGGTGATAGCACACTTACTCGTCAAAAGGTTATGGTTCACATGGCAGAAACTAGGACAAACAATCGAGGCTAGCACAATAAGTATCAAAGGTGTCTTCATTTAAACGATGCTCTATCTACTCCCTCAGGCAAGCACAGAGGATCATGTGGCACATTTTCAAAGAAGAGCTAGGAAATTCTCTCCAATATCCCAGATATCACTGATCCCTCAATGAACAACATTAAAACAGATAATCTGGGCATCATCACATTGCTATTTGTACAGTGCTGCCATGTACAGAGTGAAAGTCATTATAGTAGCTAGACAGTGACTATCTTTCAAATGTAGTACTTTGATTGAAAAGCATCTGGAGACATCTTAGAGATAATGGTAACTGCAGATGCTGGAGAATCCAAGATAATAAAATGTGAGGCTGGATGAACACAGCAGGCCAAGCAGCATCTCAGGAGCACAAAAGCTGATGTTTCGGGCCTAGACCCTTCATCAGAGCTCTCTGATGAAGGGTCTAGGCCCGAAACGTCAGCTTTTGTGCTCCTGAGATGCTGCTTGGCTGCTGTGTTCATCCAGCCTCACATTTTATTATCTTGGAGACATCTTAAGTTTGTTGATGCAATATAAATGCACGTGGTCTTTCCTTTTTCAAACAAATTTCAGATCAGAATAAATTTTTTCTACCATCAAATTATACATTTGTTGATTTGCCTTTTCCTTTCACCAGACCCAATCCAGTTATTAATTTTTCCTTCTTTGGTGTGGCAGAGTTTTGAGTCAGAGTCACAGTCACATTTGCACCTTAAACTGTTTGACTTATGATGCAGCAAATTCCGAATTATTCAGTTCAATTAGAATGATACCCAGGATAAAAGGATACCCAGCACTTCAAGCCTGTTCAGCAAGATCATGACCACCTATGTCAGCTTTATAATCTCATACTATATCCACAGAATCCCTACAGTGTGGAAATAGACTAGCCAGCCCAACAAGTCCACACCTACCCTCCAAACAACATCCCACCCACACTTACCCTATTACTGTGACCCTTCACTTCCTATGGCTAATACACCTAACTTACACATCCCTGAATACGATGGGTAATTTAGCGTGTCAAATCCACCTAATTTTCACATCTTTGGACTGTGGGAGGAAACCAGAACACCCGGCGGAAACTCATGCAGAGAAAGTGCGAACTCTACACAGACAGTAGCCCAAGCATGAAATGAAATCTGGGAATCTGGAGCTGTGAGGGTGCTGTGCAAACCACTGAGTCACCATGTCGCCCCAAAACATGATCTACGCATTACCTCAATTCCTTCAGCCTCCAAGGCAGATGTTAATCTTGATCCACTGGGTATAATTTTAATGTAAAAATTTAAAGGTGAAAGGCTGGAAATTTAGCAGGGATTTGAGGAAAACTCTTATCACCCAGTAAATGGAGGAGTCTAGAATGCAAAGCCTAGGGGAGGTAGCAGAGGCAGGAAACCTCAACCTTTAAGAGGCGCTTGGATGATTACTTAAGGCATCATAACATTCAAGGATATTAACCTAGTGCAGGACAGTGTAAATAGTATCGTATTTTTAATCAACGCAGACGCAATGGGTCAAAGGGCCTCTTCTGTCCTCTAGGAGTATGATTCTGATCAACCCAAAACTTTCTAAATTCTAGAGAAAACAGGCCTAATTTGTATAATCTCACTTCATAACTTAATCCCTTAAGTCTAGGCTTCATTCTTGTAATTCTACACAGCACTCCCTCTAAAACCAATATATCCTAAGATGTTAGAGACAAATACAATACTATAGATGCTGGAATCTAAGGTAGACAAACAAGAGGCTAGAAAAACACTAGCCATGCAGCATCTGGAGGAAAGGAGCAGTCAACGTTTCGGGTATTACCTTTCTTCACAATTAAGATGTGATGCCCAGATCTGCTCTCAGTACTCCAAGTGGGCTCTAACGAGGGGTTTGTCTGGCTGCAGCAAAACTTCCACGTCCTTCTACTCCAATCCTCTAGATATCTAAATTATGAATTTCAACTGCCACCTACCCATCCATTCTACTCACTGCTCATTGTCTTTTTGAAATTTTTAACACTGTCCTCCTCAGAGTTTACAATTCGCCCAAAATCTAATTACCTGCGAACTTTGAAACAGTCCCCTGTACACCAAGATCTGGATCAAGTATACGATCAGAAAATGCAAGGGTTCCAATATCAACCCTTGGGGAACTTAGTTATATAAAGAAAAAAGTTTCCTTGACCCTGAAAAAGGCCAATTTACTAGTGTTCTCAGTTTCCAGTCACTCAGCCAACTTTATATCCATGTTGCTCCAGTCTCTTTCAATCTATGACCTCTCACTTTCTGCCTTGTGGGGCAGCATATCAAAAGCCCAAACACATCAACAGCCTTGCCCTCTTAAACCCTGTTACCGCCAGCAAATTGCTTCACATTTTATGAAAAACATACACATGCTGACTCTTCTGAATAATCTCCATTTTGCTATGTGACTATTAATTCCACACCAAATAACTTTTTCAAAATTTACCCGAAGTTAAATTGACTGGTTTGTAATTACTGTAATTGCCTTCACATCTTTTTTGAAGAATTACAATTTTGTAATTCTCCATTCCTCCAAAGCCACACCCAAACCACCCAAAAGGAAGATAGAAAGATTACTGCTGTCTGTGATTTCCACTCACTTCTAGATTGCCCAAAGGAATGAGTGTAAATGATTACAAAATAATTAGCAAAATTTTGAACACGATAATTATAACAGTTAACATTTTATCATAAAATACTTTCACTACTCAAAATACTATTTTGTGGTTACCTTCATTGTTTTTTTTAAACTAGCTTTGTGCTTTTCTTTCCCTTCTATACTATCTTCACACCACTTATTTACTTCTCACCAAAGGAGTTCAAGGACATTTCCATCCCATGACTTTGTTTGTCCTGACAATATACCTTCTCTTTAACTAGTTTAACAAACCTGACCGGCCTGGCTGACTCATTGGTGGGGCAGGAGCAGGCAGACACAAACTTATCTCCACCTATCTTGAATCCATTTTCTCCCCCTTGGTCCAGGAACTCCCTACCTACGTCCGTGACACCACGCATGCCCTCCACCTCCTCCAGAACTTCTGATTCCCTGGTCCTCAACACCTCATCTTTACCATGGACGCCCAGTCCTTGTAGACCTGCATTCCCCATACAGATGGCCTAAAGGTCCTCCGCTTCTTGCTGTCCTGCAGGCTCCACCAGTCCCCCTCCACTGACACCTTCATCCGATTAGCCAAACGCGTTCTCACCCTCAGCAACTTCTCTTTCAATGCCTCCCACTTCCTAGAGATTTGGGGGGGGGGGGGAGCATGGGTACTCACATGGGCCCAAGCTATGCCTGCACCACACCCGGCACTTTTCCATGCAACCACAAAAGTGCTGCACCTGCCCCTACACCACCTCTCTCACCCACAACCAGACTTACTACATCAAGCAGAGATTCACTTGCACATCTGCAAACATGGTATATTGCATCCACTGTACCCGTTGTGGCCTCCACTACATTATTCCACTTGAGTTTCAGCAAAGTGTGACCGTGCAAAATTGCACCAAGTCACCTGAACAGTGAAAAACACCCCCTTTATTAATTAAAGATTCTGTCCTTCCAAATTTGTTTTGTCTCAAAATTGAGTACTAAGCACTAGAGCAGAATGTTATGATTTGAAGTCTGAGGATCACTAAGTTAATGCACAGAGCAATGTAGCAAGTATGAGTTTTGACATATGGATCAAGCCAAGCAACAATTGTTATTGAGTTATAGTCGATGAATTCTATGCAACACGCAGTTCAGACTGTCGGCAATCTTTTCCCAACAAAATGTGACATGAGTAAATCTATGCTCCAACCAAATCGGGGGAATATTTCTTTACTGCAAAGAAAAAATTATGAAGTCAAGTCAAATCTTTGTACTGCATATCGCCTCAACTATGCTTATTCTATCAAATAGAAACCAAGAGAAGAGAACTGCAGATACTGTAAATCAGAAACAAATGCAAATTGCTGGAAAAGCTCAGCAGGTCTGAAAGCATCTGTGAAGAGAAACCAGAGTTAACGTTTCAGGATGTGCCCCTTGATCAGCTCTTCAGGGGAACAGACAGCAATTTGGACCCCATACCTCAGGAAGGATATACTGGCCCTAGAGAGGGTCCAGAGGAGGTTCACAATAAAGATGCCAGGAATGAAAAGCTTAACATGAGGAACGTTCAAGGACACTGGGCATATAGCCATAGAGTTCAGAAGGATACGGGGTGATCTAATTGAAGCTTACAAATACTGAATGGCCTGGACAGAGTGGACGTTGGGAAGATGTTACCATTGGCAGGGGACTCGGAGCCTAGGGCACTGCCTTACAACGAAGTGAATATTTTTTAGAACAGAAATAAGGAGAAACGTCTTTAGCCAGAGTAGTTAATCTATGAAATTCACTGAAACAAGCAGCTGTGGGAGGCCAAGTATATTAAAGACAAAGGCAGGCAGATTCTTGATTGTCAAGGAGATCAAGGGCTACTGGAGAAAGCAAGAGAAAGGGGTTGCGAAACTTATCAGCCACGACCAAATGGTGGAGCAGACTCAATGGGCCAAATAGCCAGATTTCAGTTCCTGTGCCTTACTGTCTACTATGAACTCACCCAATCACTGCCTCGGCCGCTATAATCTAATTCACACTAAGGTCCATTTACCCATCACTGACTTGTGTTGGCTTCAGGTCCAACATCTCAATTCTAAAAGTTCTCATTGATGTTTTCAAAGTCCCTGGGGTCTCACACCATTCTACATGTGTCTCCAATTCGGACCTCTTGTGAACCTCCCATTTTCATTGTTCCACCAGTGGTGCTCACAAATTCAGTTGTGGATATCCTTGGCTCCAGAATTCCCAATATCTATTACTGTCTCCTCTCTTATACACTAAAATCTACTACTTACATGTACCTAAATTCAGGTCATTGACTCGCTCATCGAGCTGGCTTGTTTTCCTTCAGATGTTTCGTGGCCATGCTAGGTAACATTATCAGTGAGGCCTCTGATGAAGCAATGCTGTTCTACTCTGCTTGGAATTTATACTGTCCTGTTTGTTAGTGAGTGGTGTCATTTCTGGTTCTGCGGTGACAACTCACCATTACTGTCTGGACAACAAACTGCAAGTGAAGCAGAACAACAACACTTCATCGGAGGCCTCACTGATGTTACCTAGCATGGTGATAAAACCCTTCAACAAAAACAAGCCAGCTTGGTGAGCAAGTCAACAACTTGCCCCACAACCCAAGTTACAAATCTTTGCTAAAACCTTCAAAGTACCTAAATTTACTCTGACATAGTACCAATTTTTTTTTGATAACAGTTCCTTTAAGTCTCTTCTGGAGTACAGGTATTTCTCCTATCATCCAACAGTTGCATTCTTGTGTGACCATGCGCTGTAGAAAATCACGTTATAGGACAATTGCTATAACTGTACAGCAGAAAGTTTGCGGTATCAAAACAGCATCCACTCAATCGTGTTACAGCCAATTCACGTTAGCGAGACATGCATTATAGCAGAAGTACCTGTATACTTTTTAGAAAGCCACAAACAAATGCAGTGCTTGTTGCTGCTTAAGTCTATCAAGGGAAGTATAAAGGACTGTCTCACTGTCGCCATCCACCACTCATTCTTGTGGAAAGGTGGTTTCATGAAGTTATGCAACACTCCTGGCTCACTAATAAACTGCTCAAAGTCAGAACTGATGATTTCATGTGAGCAACAGCCTAAATAAATTCTCTCTGCATACTTGTCCTGAACAAGTTCAATTCTAATGACTTCCAATTTAGTTTTGCATAAAATTCAATTTGGGATTTGAGTAATTTAATAATTCACCAGTCCTTTCTACAAATGATACACAACAAAAGTTAACTGTCTCAGTCAAACATTTGCCCTTGAATATTTGTTTTCCAAGTTAAGATTTGAGTATTCATTGGGTAATTTTTACAACATTTCAAAAGTTGAACAGACTCTCACATGTGGTTATTTGTGAAAACAGTTTTGGCTCCTAACACCACCCATCTCCTGAGGTTGGGTGGGTGGGCAGTCTGTTAGTCAGTCAGTTCCAAGCACCATCAACGAGCCAACACTTTGTATAAGATTCTTGTTTTGTTTTAAACAAGATGATATTCCATGATAAGGCCATTGTGCAGTTTTGTCTCATATGACTGCTTCAAAGACAAGAATTACACCACTGTTAAAAAGGAGATGCTGTCGATCACGAAGACAAATTTCAGAAGCTAATTTTGAAAATAATTGTGTCAAAACATATCTACACGTTAATGAGGAAATAAACTGCAAATTTTGGAAATCAGAATTAAAAATACAAATGCAAATGAGTCAGTAGTTTTCAGGTCTAGTAAAGAGACTACACCAAGACAATCTAATCCTCTGTTGAATGCATCTCCTGTCTAGCCAGGTATGTGCGCCGCACTGGAAACAATAATGTGGCTATAGAAACAGACCAGCAAACAAGTATTAACAATGTGCAGAGGTGGAACGAGCACAGCAGGCCAAGCAGCAGAGGAGCAGCAAGGCTGACGTTTCAGGCCTACACCTTTCTTCAGAAAATTTTCTGAAGAAGGGTCTAGTCCCAAAACGTCAGCCTTCCTGCTCCTCTGATGCTGCATGGCCTGCTGTGCCCATTCCACCTCTACACTTTGTTATCTCATTGTCCAGCATCTGCAGTTCCTACTATCTCTAGCAAACAAGTGTTATTGATTTCACATCCTATCATGGCAATATGAAATAAAAGTCAATTTTTTAAATCCAGAAATATAATGGTATCAAGAAAATCAAAATGAAAACTGGTAACTTTTAAAAACGGGCAATAAACGCAAACACGATGCCGTCACCTACATTCCATAATCAAATAAATGAGTTTTGAAGAAATTGTGTTTAAGAAATCATTTCAAAACATACTAAAACACTTAAGCAAGTTAGAAGTAGCGAACATAGTACAGTGGTTAGTTTATAATTTAGCATGACCAGCAAACTGTCATCTGCCCCATGCTTCTCAAAGATAGCCCATTTCTTCGCTTCATTCTTCCAAATCTCCCACACGTGATAATGTAACCTAAATCTCTTACATCATCCAGCCAGCTGTTTGCAGTGAGTATATGAAGCGAAGATCAGCCCAAATTTAATGTTCCAACAGAACCAGGTGGTGGTTGTGGCAACATTGCTGTGTTTGCAGTGCCTAAGTTCTTACTTTCAAGTAAAGGATCAGACATGTGGTTTTCAGACAGTGGGTGTTCTTGAAAACTGTGCTACATTTACAGCTTCCATTAGAAAACTACAACATGTGAACAAAATGAAAAGATTGATGGGGCAGGCAAAATCTAGATAACAGCACAATCCAATGCATAAAAGTGTTTAAGTCCTCTCTAACTTCTCAGGCAATCAAAACTAACCTAGACCATTCTGTCCCCAGTTAATGTGTAATGGCCCTGACACAGTAACCAAAGTAACCAACACCCAGCCAGCTCCAGCTTTCAGTTGAAGGGGCACAATAAACACAAGAGCCATGGCTCTCAGAAAAATGGGAAAAACCACCTCCTGGGAATTAAGATACTCAACTGTATAAAGAAACCAAACGTACAAATGGAGTTACAGCCAATGTCTAGGATCCTGATGACTTGAGTACAACAGTAGTGAAATCTTTCTTCAAACATGCAAGAATTTGATTAGATTGCAGTTGGAGTATTGTATGAAGTTTTGGTGTCGTTGTACCAAGAAAGATGCCATCATAAAGTCAGTGTAAAGAAGGTCCCTCAGACAGGTTTCCTGGATGATAACGTGTCTTGATAGGACTGACCTGTGTAAAAAGGGTCTGTATTGCATGTATTTTCTAGCACTTTGAAGAAAATCAGGAGATCTCATTGAAACTTACAAAATACATAAAGGGAGAGGCACAGCAGATGCTGGTAAAATATTTCCCTTGTTTATGGAGTTTAGAAATAAGGGGCATAATTTTTAAACAAAAAAAGGAATTTCTTTTAGGTCCAAGATGAGGAGCACTTAATATACTTCAAGGCTTGAAAACCTTTGAAATTTTCTCCCACAGAGAACTATGCATGTTCAAGGTAAAGATCGATAGACACCTGATAACCAGTAACGTACAGGGTTATTGGCATAAGTTGAAAAAAGGCACTAACATGTTTGATCAGCCATGATTGGTACTGAATGGCAGGACAAGCACAATGGGTTAGATGGTCCACTCCTGGCTGTATGCTCCTCGGTTATATAAAATACAAAACAGTACATATTTTTAAGTGCATTGTCCTCGCACTCAATTCACCCTGGTTACTGTTCAACAGCTCTGGGCATGAACCTTCAGAAATAGATCAACAAAAACTCCCAGGTCCCTCTTGTCAGTTCTTATCCCAGAAAGGAGAAAACATATTCCTCCCCACAAGTATAATAATGGCATCTCCCCAAGTCAAACAACAGTCATGAGCCCAATCCCCTCAGATATTTGTAGATGTCAAGAATTCTTTGCAGTTCCTACTTTTTGATATCTTGATATCACTTGAAAACTTTCCCATCATTTCTGCAATAGGTACAATTTTCATTAATTATGTAGATACAAGCTGCATCAGTTTTAACATCCATCTTTGTAGCATTTTTGGACACCAGTCCTCAAATTCAAATTGTCTTTACCTACTGTTTTCAACTACCTTCCCCTTCAGAATGGTAAACTGCCAAAAATAAGACAAACAGTAAAGTTCTACCAGGCTCAACCATAACCACAGTGCTATCTGTCAGCACTTTGATATTGGCCCGAATAATTTTCTTAAACTTTAAATTTTAATTTAGTCAAAATTAAGGCTTTGAAGTTATGGTCAATTAAGAGGTATTATCTGCAAATAGCAAATCCACAAAGGTCTGGAACAATAACATACATCAATACCTCAATGCATAATAGCACACCCTCATTTGAGATTTCTTGGCAAAGTGAATAACAAAAAGGTAATGCGTGACTAATCACAAAATTATGAAAAATAATACAGGTTGAAACATCAAGTGCAAAAGTTGTAGAATAAGGGTTGGCGTCTGCGAATTTCTAGGCAGTCAACTTTTTGTCTCAACAATTTTGCTAAGACAATGACAGAAAGAGGAGCTGTAAAAACTGCTTAATTGTTTGCTGTCTAGAGCTGGCAGCCCTTCCACAAGCAGATTCAAGAATTTTTGGGAAGAAACATGAATAGACATAAAACATGGTTTGCTTTTTTATAGCGAGACACAGCAAAAAGTCCATTATGACCTCCCTAACATTTTCCTGTGCAAGACATCACTGCTTATGGCAGGAGTTTAAGTAGGTGTTGCAGTTTTGACTGATGCAGTGGTAGGATAGTCAATAGGGATCCTCATAGTTCCACTTAAATGAAACTGAATTCAGCTGCGGGTCAAAACAGATCAAGTCCATTTTTCAATTATTAGACCGCAAGGCACTGAAACAGGAGGCATTCAGCTCATCAAGTCTTCTCCACCGTTCAGAGATCATGACTATTCCAATAATCCTCAACTCCACTTTTCTCTTTTCCGCAAAACCCTTCATTCTCTTACTGATTAAAAACAAATTTATCTCCACCTTGAATATACTTAAAGAAGCAGCAACTCTAGCCCCTGCAGTAAAAAAAATCCACAGATTTACTATTCTCAAAAGAAGGAATTCCATCTGTCTTAAAAGTGCAGCCCTTATACGTTGATTAATCCTAGACTGTCCCACAAGGGCAAACAACCTTTCCATGTGATCTATCAAGGGTCCTCTCATGTTTCAAGAATAACGCCCTATCAGAAATGTGACCTTGGACCCTCAGATTAAAAACTACACAACTAACCTGAATAATATTCCTAACAAATAAATTCAAGGGAAAGGACCATGCCTAGAGAAATTTACAAGGTTCAACCAGTGGGCACAAATCTGAAGAACTAAATTAACAATTCCATACTGGGCACTACTACACAGAACAAAACGGGCATCAGATCTCAAGCACTGTAAATTGTTTTCTGCCTCAAATTTGGGTATGGACAATACCTTCGAAAATTTATCAGCCTTGGGTTGTAACTGAGAAACTGTTACAGTTAACTATAAACCCAAGCCATGGATTGGGATGGCTTCATCTCAACTTTCTGTACTTGCATCGGCTCCAATTTGACAAATTAATAAAGAATAAGATACAATGTGACGATGAACACAAATTTGGATGCCTAAGGGAAGTTGACAGTTACCCCGCACCACCCATGAAAATCAAAAAGAACAAGAATATACAAAGGAAATAACTACTGATATGAAGGAAAGAAGCATGTGTTCTTTGGTTCTGTTGCAGCCATCCAGACTACGCAGAAACAGCTAAAGTGCAAATCAATCTTTTTTCTGGAAATGTTTCAGAATCGGAACATTTAACAGCAAAATAACTTGTGAAATGCTTGACAAAACCCATCTTCTCACCTGAAGAAAGTTCAGCACCCAACACCCAAGCTGAGAAGCATGTACCAGCAAACATGCTGTTCCACAGCCATCTCAAAATATATAACGTAATAAATTCTATGAGATCACCAAAACAACCAATTTTCCCGACTTATTTACAACAGATTTCTTCAATAAACAGAACTACTTAATCTTAAACTGCATGAAAGAGGATTTCTAATCTGTGCAACTTCATGCATACCCTTCAAAAACCACACACACAAAATTTCAGAGATCAAAAGGCCAGGTTGCAAGGTGGTAAGTTATTTTTGTCGCGGTACTTTTGACGTTTGCAGTTATGCATTAGGGTGACAATCATCCTTCAGTTCCATGGTTGATCAGGTGAACTTAGCTTTCTTCATCTCCTTTGAATTCTTTGCGTTGTGTATCTTCTAAGATACTTAAAAAGACAAAAAGACGACTGCGGTCAAGTAAAATTTCTTTTTCCAGAAAGATTCTGCATGTTGTCCAGTCTCGAATTCGCCTTGTTTCCAAAAAGCGCTGTTGTTCAGCTACCTTATACAAAACATAACATTTGATTTTCAAGTTGCAAAATAAAAATTTCCTGTTATTTCAGTTATCGAAGTCCAACTTCCATTTCAATTGATCGTCGCAAAACAAAAACAAAAAGATGCGATCTCTTAAACTTCTCACAAACGCTTCAACCATCTTCAGATGCTTCAATGACCACCCCTCCACCATAAGGTCAGAAGTGGGGACACTCGCCGATGACTGTACAATGTTCAACATCATTCATGACTCCTCAGATCCTGAAGCAGTCCACTTTCACATGCAAGATCTGTACGGTATCCAGACTTGGGCTGACAAGTGGTAAGTGATATTCGCAGCACACAAATGCCAAGCTATAACCATCACCAATATGAGACTTTTTAAGTACCACCCCTTGACCTTTAATGGTGTTAACATCACTAAATCTCCCACTATCAACATCTTAAGGGCTATCACTGACCAGAGATTCAACTGAACTCACCACAAAAACAGCGGCTATAACAGCAGGCCAGAAGCTTGGAATGCTACAGTAACTCACCTCCTAACTCAAATACTGACTACCATCTACAAGGCACAAGTCAGGAATGTGATGGAAGATTCACCACTTGCCTGGATGAATGTAGCCCCAACATACAAAAAGCTTGACACCACCCAGAACAAAGCAGCCCACTTGGTTGGCACTACATCCACAATCATTCAATCCCTCCACCAAAGCTCAGCAGCAGCAGTGTGTACTATCCACAAGACGCACAGCAGAAGTTCAAAGATCCCCAGACAGCAGCTTCCAAACATATGACCACTTCCATCTGGAAGGACAAGGGCAGCAGATATATAGAAACAACACCACCTCCAAGTACCCCTCCAAGTCACTCATCATCATGACTTGGAAATATATCACTGTTCCTTCATTATTGATTTGTCCTGAATGGTGTCAAATTTCGTGATGGTTGTTGGAGCTGAACGATATCCAGGCAATTGGGAAGTATTCCACCACACTCCTGACTTGCACCTTGTGGATGGATGGTGTACAGGCTTTGAGGAATCAGGGACAGAGTTACTTACTGCACGAGTCCTAGCATCTGGCATGCTATTGTAGTCATTGTATTTGTGAGATTAATTTTCTGGTCAATTATAATACACAAGTTATTCACAGTAGGGAGAGGAGGTTGGGGGGGAGGGGGGGGGATTCAGACCCACTGGATTTTCAGAGATTGTCTCTTTTTGGACACTGTCAGTGCCTGGCATGTGTGTGCAGCGAATAGATCAGTTGGAGGCATGGACAGAAAAATGGCAGGTGGAGTTTAAACCAGACAAAACTGAGATGATGCATTCTGCAAGATCAAGTACAGGAGGAAGCTATGCAGTGAATAGCAGAAGCCTTAGGAATATCAACATGCAGACGGATCTGAGTGTTCAGGACCATAGATCACTGAAGGTAGCAGTGCAGGTAGGTAAGGTAGTCAAAAAGGCTTAAGACATGGTTTCCTTTTTGGAAGGGGCATTGAGTATAAAAGGGTAGACAAGGCATGCTGCAGCTTTTTACAACTTTAATTAGGCCACACTTGGAATATTGCATACAGTTCTGGCCACACTACCTGAAAGACATGGATGCTTTGGAGAGGGTACAGAGAAGGTTTACCAGGATTTCACCTTGTATGGGGGATTTTAGCTATGAGGAAAGGTTGGCTAGACTGGATTTGTTTTCATTGGAATGTAGGAAGTTGAGGGGCTAACGAAGAGAAGTTTAAAAGATTGTGAAGGACAAGGATAAAGTGGAACATATGAGGTGTTTCCCCAGGGTGAAGGGGTAAATTACAAGGGGACACAGGTTCAAGGTGCAAGAGAGGAAGTTTAAAAGAGATGTTTAAGGCACTTTTTCACAAAAAGGGTGGCATGTGCCTTGAATGCGTTTACAGTGGTGGTTGTAGAAGTGGGCAATAGCAGCATTCAAGCAGCACTCGGACAAATACATAGGAAAGGAATAGAGGGATAAGGGATCCTTCAAACAATGACAGTTTTAGTATGGAAGGGCAAAATGTGGCACAGCTCAGGCTTGGAGGGCCAAAGGGCCTGATTTTGTGCTGCATTGTTCTTTGAACATTACTTTCCATTTCTAAGCCCAGGTCTGTATATTGTCTGCATTTTGGTGCACTTGCAAGAGGTGATGGCCTAGCAGCATATTGCTAATGTTAAACAAGCAACCTAGATAACATTTTGGGGACCCAGGTTTGAATCCCACCACAAGAGTTTGTGGGATTTAAGTCAACACGAATATCTGGAATTAAGAATCTAACGATGACTATAAATTCATTGTCAATGGTTGTAAAAAATCCATCTGGTTCACTAATGTCCTTTAGGTAAGGATGGGAGTTTCCTTCCCTAGTCTGGCCCACATAGGACTCCAAAATGACAGCAAAGTGGCTGACTCTCAACTGCCCTCTGGACAATTATGGATGGACAACAAATGCTGTCTAGCCAGCATCGCCCTTATCACATTAATGAGAAAAAGAAAATTTGGGCACGAACTACTTTCGTGTCCGAGGAGTCACGAATGGTGCTGAACATTGCACAATTATGGAAGAACGTCTCAACTTCTGAGCTTTTGATGGAGTGAAGGTCATTGATGAATCAGTCAAAGGTTGTTGTGGCAGTTGTACAGGATGTTGGTGAGGTCCCCTTTGGAGTACTACGCAGAGTCTGGTCACCTTCCTATAGGAGAGGGCTCAAGAAAGTTTACATTATAAAGTTATGATAGGCATAGAGTGAATAGCAAATATCTTGCCCCCACCAAGGGTAGGGGAGCTCAAAACTTGACGGTATATTTTTAAGGTGAGAGAACAAAGCTTTAAAATGAACCCAAAGGGCAACTTTTTCACGCAGAGGGCGGTTCATGTATGGAATGAACTGCTGGAGGAACTGATGGTGTCAACCACATCCTTAAGGCTCTGGAGTCACATATAAGTCATATCAGGTAAGGGTGATAGATTCCACCCCCAACCCCCCCACCTCCCCCACCAAAAGGGGATGACTGAACCAGAATCACTGTGGTTTCATTAGATTTTTAATTTCAGATTCCTATTCCACTGTCTGCCATGGCAGGGGAGGCAATGGCCAAGTAGTATTTTTGCTGGACTGTTAATCCAGAGACTCAGATAATGTTCTTGGGGAGTTAGGTTTCAATCCTGCCATAGCAAATGTTGGAATCTGAATTCAATAAATATCTAGAATTAGGAACCAAATGATAACCATGATTCCATTGTCAATTGACAGAAAAACCCATCTGGGTCACTAATGTCCTTTAGGGAAGAAAAACTGCCATCCTTACCTGGTCTACCCTACATATGATTCCAGACCCACAGCAACGTGGTTGACTCTTAACCACCCTCTGGACAATCAGCGACAGGCAACAAATGCTGCTTAACCAGCAACACCCTCATCCAGTGAATAAGTAAAGAAATAGAAAGGTTTTGAATCCAGGTCCCCAAAACATGATTATTAATCCAAAGACCCAAGTGATAATACCACTTGGTCATCATATCCCCTATTATAACAGAAATTCTTAGACATTGTGTCATTAGCCATACCTATGATTTATCACCAATTTCTGTTGCACAACTAAAAATGACCTGGAGCAAGAGTTTTCCTCCGTGGTTGGAAATGCCCGGAACTGAAGAAATGGCAGCTTCAAGCTCGAGAAGCTTTATTCAATAACTGGAATGCTCTCTGGAAACCTGTCACTACTTTTGTTAATCCTTAGAGAAGAGTGTTCAGGAAGGGTGCTGGCTGCCAAATTCATTTCAGTTCCTCAACTCCTCCCACAAACTCTCAGGACTTCTGGATGCACCAGATATAGTGAATGTATGCTCTGTATTGCAAACCCCTTGAATAAGACCACAATCATAATAAATGCAAGTAACTGTGATATATACGAGCAATCAATTCAACTGAACGAGTGAGTGGAATTGTTTGCTTCACTCTAAGTGTACCACGTTACTGAAAAGACTTGGAACCATTCGTGTAAGCAATCATACCCAAGTACAAAGGCTACATATTTAAACTTCAGTGATCAAACTAGTGGAGCAAAAGAGGAGTTAGACAGACAAACCAAGTCAGTCTCAATGTTTGCTACAGTTTAGGATGTTACTACGTGCTATTTAGAGAGATATGAATGGTTTGATTTGCCAATCCTGAGAAAAAAGTGATCCAATGAGTCTTTTGGGTTCTGCCCTGCAAGGTAGCACAGATTTGGATACTTGGTTAGAAGGGAGTTTGTGACGAGGGTGTAATCTGTTTAAAGAACAATGAATTTGATTTCTTTAAGTAGAAACAAACATCAGTCAGCACAGATAACTCTTGACTGAACAAAAAAATCAGAACCATAAAATAATCCCTCATCAGGAATGGCCGTTTGGCAGTCTGCACTCATTCTTATTCTTATTCCCTTCAGTGATGATTTTTTCACCTGCTGCTCCTTCTACTCACTTATTTAGCCCATTCCCTTTTGAAGGCTGAGAATCTGGATCCATTAACTTCTCAGGCTCTGTATTCCCAATCACAATTATTTGAAGCTTTCAATAATTTTGTCAATCACTTTACATGCGATTACAGATTATAAATTCTTCAGCCACTGGAAATGGCTTATTTTCATTTCCTTAGCTCCAACACACATTTTCAACACACTTATTAAGCTTTCACACAATAGTGGAACTGTATCCTGAGTCACAAGTTTCCAGATTCAGATTCCAATCCACTCAAGTTGCAAAAATAAATGGTCATTATGCCAGTACAGTACTGAGGCAGTGCTGTACAGCTAGAGGCACCACCTTTCTGATTAAAAGTTCAACTGTGGTCCAATCTATGCCTCTCAGGCACATGCAAAAAACAAATTCCATTGGTACTACTTTCAACAGGAGTAGGGACGTTCTCTTGTGTTTTGGCCGATATTTGTCTCAAATCGAGATCAAAAGAACCGCTTACCTTATCATCACACTGTCGATTACAATACTACAGGCAAACAAATTGCTACTCTTTTCACATTATAGAATCCCTACACAGTGTGGAAAGAGGCCATTCAGCTCATGAAGTCTGCACTGACTTTCCAAGAAGAGTAGCCTGCCTCATGCCTAACGGGGAAGACAGGAGTCCAACAATGGCAGGAGTTTCTGGGTGTTATTGAGGACGCAGTACAGAGGTTCATCCCAAAGAAAAGAAAGATTATCCGGGGTGGGATTAGACAGCCATGGCTGACAAAGGAAGTTAGGAAATATATCAAAGAAAAAGAGACAGGCTATAAAGTGGCCAAGAGCACTGGGAAATCAGAAGATTGGGAAGGCTACAAAAACAAACAGAGGATAACAAAGAGAGCAATAAGGAAGGAGAGGATCAAATATGAAGGTAGGCTAGCTAGTAATATTAGAAATGATAGTAAAAGCTTCTTTCAATACATAAGAAACAAAAGAGAGGCAGAAATAGATATTCGGCCGCTCCAAATTGATGCTGGAAGGCTAGTGATGGGAGATAAGGAAAAAGTTGAAGAACTTAAGTACTTTGCATCAGTCTTCACAGTGGAAGACATGAGTAGTATGCCAACAATTAGGGAGAGCCAGGGGGCAGAGTTGAGGATGGTGGGCATTACAAAAGAGAAAGTGCTAGAAAAGCTAAAGGGTCTAAAAATTGATAAACCTCCTGGCCCCGATGGGCTACATCCTAGAGTTCTGAGGGAGGTGGCTGAGGAAATAGCGGAGGCTTTGGTCGTGATCTTTCAAAAGCCACTGGAGTCAGGGAAAGTCCCAGATGGTTGGAAAATTGCTGTTGTAACTCTCTTGTTTAAGAAAGGATCAAGGCAAAAGATGGAAAATTATAGGCCGATTAGCCTAACCTCGGTAGTTGGTAAAATTCTAGAATCCATTGTCAAGGATGAGATTTCTAAATTCCTAGAAGTGCAGGGTCAGATTAAAACAAGTCAGCATGGTTTTAGTCAAGGGAGGTTGTGCCTGACAAACCGGTTAGAATTCTTTGAAGAGGTAACAAGTATGTTCGACTAGGGAAACCTGTCTATCTAGACTTCCAAAAGGCCTTTGATATGGTGCCTCACGGGAGGCTGCTGAGCAAGTTGAGGGCCCATGGTGTTCGAGATGAGCTACTGGCTTGGATTGAAGATTGGCTGTCTGACAGAAGGCAGAGAGTTGGGATAAAAGGCTCTTTTACGGAATGGCAACCGGTGACGAGTGGTGCCCAGCTGGGTTCAGTGTTGGGGCCACAGCTGTTCACCTTATATATTAATGATCTGGATGAAGGGACTGGGGGCATTCTGGCAAAGTTTGCCGATGATACGAAGATAGGTGGACAGGCAGGTAGTACTGAGGAGGTGGGGAAGCTGCAGAAAGATTTAGACGGTTTAGGAGAGTGGTCCAGGAAATGGCTGATGAAATTCAATGTGAGTAAATGTGAGGCTTTGCACTTTGGAAAAAAGAATACAGGCATGGACTATTTTCTAAATGGTGAGAAAATTCGCAAATCAGAAGTGCAAAGGGATCTGGGAGTGTTGGTCCAGGATTCTGTAAAGGTTAACTTGCAGGTAGAGTCTGTAATTAAGAAAGCGTTGTTGTCGTTTATCTCAAGAGGGTTGGAATATAAAAGCAGCGATGTGCTTCTGAGGCTTTATAAGGCTCTAGTTAGGCCCCATTTAAGAATACTGTGTCCAATTTTAGGCCCCACACCTCAGAAAGGACATACTGGCCCTGGAGCGTGTCCAGCGGAGATTCACACGGATGATCCCTGGAATGGTAGGTTTAATGTATGATAACGATCCTGGGATTGTACTCATTAGAGTTTAGAAGGTTGAGGGGAGATCTGATAGAAACTTACAAGATAATGTATGGTTTAGAAGGGGTGGATGCTAGGAATTTGTTTCCGTTAGGCGGGGAGACTAGGACCCGTGGGCACAGCCTTAAAATTAGAGGGGGTAAATTTAAAACTGAAATGAGACGACATTTCTTCAGCCAGAGAGTGGTGGGCTTGTGGAATTCATTGCCGCAGAGTGCAGTGGAGGCCGGGATGTTGGATGCCTTCAAGGCAGAGATCAACAAATTCTTGATCTCAGAAGGAATCAAGGGCTACGGGGAGAGTGCAGGGAAGTGGTGTTGAAATGCCCATCAGCCATGATTTCAATGGCAGAGTGGGCTTGATGGGCCGAATGGCCTCACTTCCACTCCTATGTCTTATGATCTTATGCCTGTAACGCCGTATTTACCATGGCTAATCCACCTAGCCTGTACATTCCCAGACAATTTAGCCCGGTGCATTCACATAAACTGCCCATTTTTGGTCTGAGAGAGAAACCAGAGTACCCATGCAAATGCCACTCGGTCACCCAAGGCTGGAAATCAAACACAGGTCCTTAGCACTGAGACAGCATTGATAACCACTTGAGCCACCATGTCTCCCTGTGCCACCCATTTCAAAAGTCCTCCAATGGCTGTAAAGTTCTGACACATTCGGCGACTGCGAAAGGTCTTCAAAATTTTAAAATCTTGCTTGCTTTCTTCTTTGTCCACTGGATTCCAAGTAAAACACAATTGCTCTAGCCTAAAAGTAAAATTAATTCTCAAACCTGTTCCAAGCTGTCAAGTGGCAGTATTTCCTCAGGATTACTTGATCTGGATATATTTTCCAGGACATCTATTGGAACTAATTTCTTTGGCTTACCACAATTGTCTATTTCCCACATTAGTCAGGAGAAAACAGTGAAGTCACTTCTTACAAAGGTCCCAGTGGACATTTCATGACCCATGATCACATGAGACTAAAAACATTTTATGCAACAATGGTTGATGGCTTTTTTGTTTGCAGAATTTTTAGGAGTCTTTAGAAGTCCAAATTTCCTGACCCTAACGGGAAGGCACATGATTTACTTTGGTGTATTACACAACCATTTAAAAATGATGCACTAGAGGTCAATGGAGCACTCAGTGTGGCAAGACTGAAGTTTGAATTTGAGCCTGAGCCCTGCATATTAATATACTTAGTTTCTATCTGCCTTATTTGCTGTTTTAGCAAATTAAATCTTTTGGGAAAGAAAAGAAACAAAAACTCAGGCAAGCCAAAAAAAAGTCCACATTTGTCCACTATGGGCAGGTTGGGGACCTGGATAAATGCAGGTACAACCCAACTTGCATTCTGTCACAGGAGGCGCAAGATCTGCAGACCATATATGTATATGCACTGAGATCAGTTTCCTTTCCTTGCAGTTTCTTTTGAACACCTCTACAGTGTTCTTTTACTAAGAACTGAGTGCATTTTCTTCCCCAGACAATTTTCACCACATATTTAGTTACAACCGAAAATTGAACAAGTCAGCAGCTCTGTGGGCTTTGGACAATCTTGACATGTTAGATCTGTTCAATTCTGTCCCATTTATCATAGTGATAATGCTACATGACGTGATGGAAGATATTCTCAATACAAAAGGTGGACTTCACCTCCACAAGCACTGTGTAGCGGTCATGCCAATCAATACTGCCATGGACAGATGTACCTGCAGCAGGTAGATTGCTATGAGGTCAAGTATGTGTTCCCTCAACTTGGATCCCTCACCAGCTGTTGCAGATCCAATCTAGCAGCTATGTCCTAGAGCTGGTTGGATTCTAAATCAGTGGCTGCAAAGCAACCCTTTGTGGTGGACAAAGTCCCACAGCAAGAGAGGATTTTTGCACTCTTGGCACCCTCAATACCTCCTCCAAGTGTTGTCCAACATGGAAGTGTACCAATTCTTACAAGCAAAGATTAAACAGGTTGGGATTTTACTCAAGTTTAGAACAGAGGTGATCTCATTGAAACATGAGATTTTTAAGGGACTTGAGGGAGCAAATGGTGCAAGAACGCTTTCAGCCACGTGAAAGTCTAGGACCAGAGGACACAGTCTCAGAATAAAAGACTGCAAATTTGAGAGTGAGGTAAGGAGGATGTTCTTGAGGACTGAATGTCATTGGAGCTCAGTGCCAGAGGGCAGAGTCCTTGTGTATAATTAAGGCTGAGATACATAAATACATCAGCAAACATAAACAGGAAACAGGAACATTGGATCAGTCATGATTCTACTGCATGGCAGTGCTGGTTCAAGGGCTGAATAGTCTATTCCTGTTCCTTACGGTCTTATGTTTCAAAATGTTTTTCAAATTAAACTGTACATTTACCAGCTGAATTTCATTTGTCACTTCTTTACTCATCAACATCCCCTTGAAATTTCCTTAGGTATTATAAATAATTCTGCAGACCAATTGCAGTGATTTCTTCAAATGTGTGCAACCTTCTCTTGTCCCATTTATCATTAGGGTGGTAGCAGATGTAAGTACCCAAAAACCAATTTACCACAAGGGAATAAAATGCAGTAAAATCCCTAAAGATGTGCTGATTCCAAGCCTCAGGTGAGGGCTAAGGTAGAGAAAGTGAGATGAGTGGTAACTTCAGCAGATATCAGAATTGAACTTAAATTGTAGGCTTCACTCTGCATCAAAACAAAACCATCATTCTTGTGGTAGGTGAGGGAACGCATGTATTAAGGGGAAAAGGCATAATTTCACCATGGACTAATTACAACATGGAATGCTTGCAACTCCCATTTTCGTTGTGTTGATGAGATTTAAAATACAAGAAGTTCACTGCATGTACATTTTGAACATGTTCTTTTTAAAAATACTCGCAAATATGACCATTCTAGAGTCTTCTCATCGAATAAGTGATTAATGTTGCCTCATGAAAACATGCGTTAGAAGGGAAAAGACTGGAGCTATAGCAGGGATTTAGAATGGATTACACAGCAAAGTGAGGTGAAGAACAATATAACTTTCCTATGGCAGAAATCAGACTTGAGTGACTCAAAAACGTTCAGTAATAATACAACTGCAAGCCCAGTTACAACAATAAGCACTCGATCCAAGATCACGTCTCCATTATACTTGCTACAAAGTAGTTAACTTTATTGTTGCTTTTTGTGACAGCAAATACCGTACCAGGTTCTGACAACCAAAATATTCTCACTGCCCAACTAATAACTTAAAATAAGCCATTATACAAATCAGGAGACTGGAAACCTGCAACTACAGTTTAATTCCACAGTTGCAAACAGTGTCTCTGCCATATTTCCAAGAGATGTACCTTACTTTTCCCGCCCATATTCCGAAAAAGTGAAAAAAATTGAATTATGTTGCATGCTGTAATTAGGAACATGAGATTTTACAACCAAGAGGTTAAAAACCAGAAAGATTCGACAAATGGAGAAGAATAGAAAAACAGCACCAGTGCAAACTAGGAAGGGGAGACAGAAAAGAATGCCAGTCTCAACCAAGGAGGGAGAAGTACTTCAACAGAAAAACCCTTGTAAACTATTTTCAGGTCACAAGTGGTTAACTCTAACCTGCAACAACTTGCATTGTTTCCACAACAAACGAGGGAAAACACACAATTTTACATAACATTTGTCTCATAAAGTTTAAACACAGCTCTTAATAGATTCTCATTTTCTACCACTAGAAAGTAATAACTGATCAGGAATTACAGCCGACTGATAAACATACTACAGCAGTCCTTGATAATAAAATGTGAGGCTGGACGAACACAGCAGGCCAAGCAGCATCTCAGGAGCACAAAAGCTGACGTTTCGGGCCTAGACCCTTCATCAGAGAGGTCTCTCTACAGCAGTCCTTAGCAAGTTTACTATTTGTGTTATTAATACACACAGAACTATTATATGCTCAGAATAGGTTTAAAAAGGGAAAAAACAGACCAGCACTGTGATTTAAAGGAATCCAGTTTTGTAACATTATCTTAATTATATTTATGATCTCAAAGCACGATACAGCATTTTGCTACCTTGGAGTTGCTGACAGATTATATCCCCTCTAATCTTCCTGGGGAAGCAGTAATATCACTGGATGAGTAATCTAGAGGCCCAGGGTAATACTCTGGGAAGATGATTTCAATTCCAATATGCCAACTGGTGGAATTGAAATTCAATGAATCAATAAATCTAGAATTGAAAGCTAGTCTCAGGATGAGCACGTGAAACCAAGAAATGATTGTTAGTTGTCCTTTAGGCAAAGAACTCTGCCGTTCTTACCTGGTCTGAAATGCATGCAACTCCAGTTCCACAACAACGTTAAATGCCCTCTGAATTGATACTCAGAGGGAAATTAGGGTTTGAAGTCAAATGCTGGCCTTGTCAGCAATGCTCAAGTTCCAACAAAGCAGCAAGCAAGAATGCAAATTCCTTGACTTTCTATTAAAACCAACATGTTTGAGATCCCCAGCATCTTGCACTAAAAACAGAAACTGTAGGGGAAACAAAAGTAGATCTGGTAATAACTGTAAAAGAAGAAAGTTAAGTTTGACTCATAACGGACTCAAACTGTTAACTATTTCTCTAAATCTTCTTTTCACTGCCAAAACTGCTGAATTTCTTCAGCACTTCATTCCTATCTCTTGATCTTCAATGCCTTCAGATTATTTGGCTATGAAGGTTTAACATACAAATATATACATATGAATTGAGAGGAGTAGACCATTCAGCCCCTTAAGTCTACTCTGGTTTTCAATAAAATTGTCAATGATGGTCTGACTGTAACCCCAAATACGCATTCCCACCTAGCCCTGATAGCCTTTCACCCTTTGCTTAACAAGGATATACTTACGTCTGCCTTAAAAATATTCATTGTATCAGTTCCAAGGACATTTTCAAGAAGAATGATACAAAAACAAACTAATTTTTTTAAAAACTGCCTCGTACCTATTTTGAACGCGCAAACCCTGACGTTATGCAGTGACCGCTAGTTCTGGATTCTCCCACAAAAGGGAGCATACAGCATGTCGTCTCCTACTTTCTCACTTCAATTTTTTGAGTAAAGGAGTTACATTTGATATCTTCCAGTCTAATGGGACTGCCGCCAACTCAAGGGAGCTTTGGATAATTAAACCGAACACAACTATTTCAGCAGCCATTTCTTTTAGGGGCCTAGGGTGAGGTTTATCAGGACTTAGCCACTTGTCAACTCAGCAACAGCCATTTACACAGCACTAGTTCTCTGGCCACTGAAATTTTTCAGACAAACTGTAAATCCCCACCGGGTCTTCTATGTCCTGGTTTATCACTGCTTCTAGGATGTCACCTCTATCCTCATAAATGAAGACTAATGCAAAATGCCTGTTAAAATTCAACTGCCATTTCTTTATGCTCAATTATTTCTCTATACTCAATTATTTCTTCGGGCTCATTTGCTAGAAGCCAACACAAACTGTTAACCCTGTAAATTTATACAATCTACCTGGTTTTTATATTTGACTGGTTACCTCTCATTGTAATTTCTTTTTTATTGTCACTCTTTGCTCTATTTATATTCTTTCAAACACTTTGACCTGCCACCTGTTTTTGCACACATATGGATTTTTCTTTAAGTGTGATACTATCTTTAACTTGCTAGTTAACCATGGACAGTCAATGCGTCCTTCGTAGTTTTTCTTACCTCACTGGAATACATGTATTCTAAAATATCTCCTTAAACATTTAGTCAGAACACATTAAATGACCAAAAAGGACAATCATATTCTATTATAAAATGAGAAATGATTCCATAAAATCTGATCATTTGATGCTGATCAGTGATGAGAACAGATGGAAATACGTTCTCCATGTATCTTGCAAGACTGCTCAATAACTGCACAACTTTTGTTTTTGATACAAATGGAATTTCCCTATTTCTTGGAATAGGTGCAAGTATGCTTCATATCTGCCTCACATGCAATATTTCAAAAGCAAATCAATATAAGATGGTTAAACCAATGCAATTATCTCACCAGCTGCTTCCTTTAGAGGCCTAGAATGCTGATACTTGTCTGTCTGCATCACCAGTACACAGGAGCAGGTCATTCATCCCATCAAGTCTTGTTCACCAATGAGTTCATGGCTAATCTGAATCCTCAACTTCACTTTCCTACTTTCACTCCATAACCTTCTATTCCCTTACTGGTTAAATATCTGGCTAGCTCAACATTGAACATACTTAACAAACCAGCCCTGATAGCCCTCTGCAGTAAAGGGTTCCACAAGTTCACGACCCTCAGATGAAATTTCTCCTCATCTGTGTTATATCAGTGATCCGTACCGAGATCACATCCACTAGTCCGAGAGACTTTCTCACAAGACTGTCTCTCAACAATTGGCAAAACTAAAGAAGTGATCATCAGCTTCAGAAAGAATGAAGAACATGCCCTCATCTACGATCAATGGAACGGAGATAGAGAGGGTGAAGAACATCAAGTTCCTCGGAGTGACAACAACCGATGACCTATCCTGAACTTGCCACGTAAATGCAACAGTCAAGGCAGCACAACAACACATCATCTTCCTCAGATGACTCAGGAAATCTGGCATATCCATAAGATTCCTCACCAACTTTTACAGATGCACCACTGAAAGCATTCTGGCCAGGTGCATAATGGCCTGGTAAGGCAACTGCTCTGCCCAAGACCATAAGAAACTAGAAGTAGTGATGTGCACACCCAGATAGAGAAGCCCCCCACCAACCTTCCATCCGCAGAGAGATAATGGGAACTGTAGATGCTGGAGAATCCAAGATTATAAAATGTGAAGCTGGATGAACACTGCAGGCCAAGCAGCATCTCAGGAGCACAAAAGCTGACGTTTTGGGCCTAGACCCTTCAGAGAGCTGAAGAAGGGTCTAGGCCCGAAACGTCAGCTTTTGTGCTCCCGAGATGCTGCCTGGCCTGTGTTCATCCAGCTTCACACCTTTATCATCTTCCATCCGTGGACTCCATTTACATGGCTCACTGCCACAGAAAGGCAGCTGAAGACTCATCACACCTTGGCAATGATCTACTACAACCTTTTCCATCAGTCAGAAGATACAGAAGGCTGAACACATGCACAGCAGAATAAGGAACAGCTTCTTTCCAGCTGTTAGGAGGCTGTTGAATTGACTCTAACCCCAAACAATGTAACCTGCAAGCCTCAAAGTCTTTTTGATCTGTATATACACATCCTTTCCTTGCTGTGATCTGCTCATAGCACTCAAACAAAGCTTTTCACTGTATTTCAGTACACGTGACAAAAGAATCAACCAACAAGGGAAAATCAAACTTTCCACATTATCCTTGGAGGACTTGACCGGGTCACTGTATACTTCAGTAAGGTCACCACTTATTACCTCATACATAATTACATTTCACTTAATTTCTCCTTTGCATTGGAAACATATACTGGGGTTGGCCATTTCTGTTTCAGAGTAACTTCAGTCAAACAATCCTTCTGCCTCAAAAGCACATGACAGTTGAATATGCTGTATGATCCAAGTGATAGTGGATTATTTTTCCCTGATCTGATCTGTCTGAACGTACTCCAGCCTAGTTCACACAATAACAAACCACCTAGTGGAGCTCTCGTCTTTGAAGAGATAAACTCAAGCAGTGTATATAATCAAACACACTTGTTGCCTAAAGTGTGAGGTTTAGAGACAAGGAAAGGCATGGAAGAGGAGATAAAGCCAGAGATGGATTCATGCAAGAATGTACTTCTCTACCATGGATTCTCCTATTACCTTTCACCCTCAAATATATTTTAAAATTCTCTCCCCTCTGACTGACTAAAAATATCACACTACCATAGGTTCAAATACAAACAGCTCAGAAACAGTTTCCAGTGCAAGTTCCATTTCATTTCATGACCTAGTGATTCTTTTTTGATTGGTGACTCAAGGTAAAACTGTAAATGGAGCTTTGGGGTTAAACCCATCTCTCACAACGAGTACTTTTCATTTTTAAACCCTCCTCATGCCGGGAAAATTAACTTCACAACAAAATAAAGCACATCTCTGAAGTCACAAAAAAAGTGAAAGTTACCACAGATATCAAACGTAGTTAACTTGTATCTGTGATTAATAATCACAACTGTTTATTTCTCATATCAAACAGCAAGATTGTATATACAACTAATTTGGACTGTGGCTAATTTCAGACTGGAAATTTAATCCCATTTGTCAGGAACCAATTCTAGCACATGGCACTTCTCAGACAGCGAGCAGAAACATTTTGAAATCAAGAATTACCCAGCAATAATTTAGAAAAATAAATGGAAACATTCTTCTTATACTGCACGCGTACAGTTTTAAAAGCTCAACTGATCAAAGCAGTTAATGAAACTCAACACTAAACACCTCTACAGCGTAGATCTAGTTCGCACAGTGTTAAAACTAGGAAATGTGGACAACCTGGGGAATGGGAGTTGGGAAGGACAAGTTGCATTAAGAAAGACAGCAAAGACTGAAATGAGAGGGCAGTAGTAAAATCCTCCTGACTAGGATTGGAAATTGGGAATCAGACAGGAAAACGATATGAGACCATAATCAAATCAGTCATAATTTCATTGCCAACCTCCTCAAGTCAATGAACAGCCAAATGGCCATCACACTCTTGACTTGGACAATGGGCAAGCTTTGAGAAGTCAGGAGGAGTCAGGTGATGAGCTACTTGATCAGTTGAGCTTTTAAAACTATACACGCGCAGTACAAGAAGAATGTTTCCATTTATTTTTCTCAATTATTGCTGGGTAACTCTGATTTCACAGAACATAACAGCACAGTACAGGCCCTACAGCCCTCGATGTTGTGCCGACCTGTCGTCATACCAATCTGAAGCCCATCTAAGCTACACTATTCCACGTACGTCCGTATGCTTGTCCAATGACGACTTAAATGTACTTAAAATTGGTGAATCTACTACCGTTGCAGGCAAAGCATTCCATACCCTTACCACTGAGTAAAGAAACTACCTCTGACATCCGTCCTATACCTTTCACCCCTCAATTTAAAGCTATGCCTCCTCGTGCTCTCCCTATCCACCCTATCTAACCCTCTGATTATCTTATATGTCTCAATTAATTTCAAAATGTTTCTGCTCGCTGTCGGAGAAGTGCCCTGTGCTAGAATTGGTTTCCAAATGGGATTAAATTTCCAGTCTGAAATTAAACTTGTAACCGGAGAATTTATATAGCCAATCTGTTCAGTTTCTAACAAACATTAACACCTCAGGATTGCATGTGAATCAGCAAAGGTAATTCCACTGAATATCAAAGGACATGTTCAGTTTCTATCTTTTGGGAGAGTCACTGCCTGATACTTAAGGCACAAATGTTTTTTTTGGGTGCGGGGGGCAGAATCAAGGGGCAATATCACAAGACAACAGGTTGGTGGATTGGAAAATTGCTCCTATTATTTTTTTTATGCTCATGACGATGTTGTAGCTTTTAAGGAGATTATTTTGTTCTGAACAAAATCAAAGTTGCTGGAAAAGTTCAGCAGGTCTGGTAGCATCTGTGAAGGAGAGAACAGAGTTAACAATTCGGTCCGGTGACCCTTCCTCAAAACAGAGTCCGAGGAAACTCTGTTTTCTCCTTCACAGATGCTGCCAGGCCTGCTGAGCTTTTCTAGCAACTTTGATTTTGTTCCTGATTTGCAGCATCCGCAGCTCTTTTGGTTTTTATTTTGTCCTAGTTTTCTTACAGAAGTTGGAAGGCAGAGTTAAGGAAATGTTAACAAGTTGAGGGGCCTTGGTTTATTTTTATAGAAAAAACAAACAGCCTGAAGGGGTATGGCCAGCTGTCTCAAAATTAGGATTTCTGGGTTTAACATTTTCATAGCATCAGAAGCTACTGGGGTCTCAGAGCTGGAAGCTTCAGTGAATGTCTCCTAGTTTCTACTCTGAATGTGTCTTCATGCTTTCCCCCACTCCTGAAGTGGAGAGCTGCACACAAGGACATGTCTGAATTTTACTTTTTTGCCAAGGGGTGTGTTTATGGGATGTTACTATATTGGAACAGGTAATTAGTAATAGTTACTGTAATCGATTATTCAGTTAAGTTCCTAATAGTGTTGTTATTCTAAATCCCTGCTGCTTTGTTTTTTTTAAAATGGTGGTTTGCTTAATGTTGAATAGCTTGACTTGCCGCAGCGCATCTGTAAGAGAGACTTGACATTTACCTTTAAAAATAAGAAAATGTTAGGGTCTAGACTATCTCCTTAAAGTATCTGGAGGGATATGGTCTGGTCTATACACCAAGTTAAAGAATTGGGTTAAATTAATGAAGTGGTAATGTATAAGTAGGCTTACGACATCGTCATCAACTTTATTTTATAAAGTTCAAACAACAGTCTAATAATTAGAGGCCAAGCAGTCCCATCGAGCACATATCTTCTTCTGTCTGGAAACTCTGCGATGCTCTTGTTCTAGACAACCAATTAAGCAGACCTGTTCACCGAGCCATTAGGTTTAACTGCAGATGTTTCGTCACCATACTAGGTAACTCATCAGTGCACCTCCAGTGAACCAATGGGATCCCGAATATCAGGACTGACAGCAGACATATTAATGCAAAGGTTAGAATGTACAGCACTCTCCAGTATACAATCCAAACTCTGGGTCTGCTATGTAGATGACACCTTCATGATCAAACATACCAACACAACTATCTTCACCAGAATAAAATTCACAAAAGAAGAGAATAATAACAGACTACCCTTCCTAGACATTGTGGAACTCAAGAACAAGGAACTCTAGACCAGCACATACAGAAAGAACACGCATACGGACCAAATGCTCACTTACACCAGCAACCACTCCAACACTCATGAATGGAGCATCAGGACATTATCCATACAAGCCACAACACACAACCCAGAATAGCTCAATGCAGAACAGGAGCACTTATACAGAGATTTTAAAGGAATGGAAACCCAAAAAGCATGGTCTGCCATTACCCCCACGACAAACCACAACAAGATGACACAACATGGCCAGACATGCTAGTCACCTTACCGTAGAGGCATATCAGAGATGACTACAAGAATACTCAGACCCTTGGGTAACAGGGTAGCCCACAAATCAACAACCACCCTGCAAAAAGTACTGAAATGTAAAGAGATCCCATACCCACAACCAATAAATCCAACATGATTACTAAATACAAGAGCAAGGACTGAGAGAAACATTACATAATCCAAATTGTAAGAAAACTGACAATAAAAATACACGAACACCAACTAGCCACTGATCTCAATACACATGGGCAAACGACACAAATCTGACTGGGACGACACAACCATAATAGCACAAGCCACACAGACATGTCAGGGAATTCCTGGAGGCCTGGCATTCCAACTGGAACTCTATCAACAAACACATTGCTTTGTATATCAGTTCCAGTTCATTGAAAAGCAGAACTGAAAATGATGCCAACCACCCCAGCAAACAGGCATTTCAATAACGAGTGGGACGGAACATGAACGCTTCACTTGAGACACACTGACGATGTTACCTAGCAAAGTGATGAAACATCTGCAATCAAACACACTGGCTCAGCAAGCAAGTCTAGAACTTCATCCACAACCTGAGCTACCTATCTCCTCTTAGTACAAACTGCTATAAAGTAAGGGTCCACAACAGTAACTACGACATGGGTAGAATGATGGGCAAGGTCCTACAGGCCAATTTTAGTGAGCTAGAAACAGAACTAAGTAGTAGTACCTCAAAAATAGTAAATTCCCAGTTTTTTCAGATGTCATGTGCTTGAGAGAACTAATAAGAAACAGGATTGCAAAGGTAGACGCAAGGCTGCAGACGAGCAAGTTGAACAATTTTTCCAACACACTCAAGCTACAAGTATAGTATTTGTTCAGAGAAGGACTGCTGTATGTTTATAAAAGGAGGAAGGGAAATTCCAAGTAATTACAAGCCTGATAGGACACAAGTGGATAAGCCGGTCAGTATGGATTTGTTAAGGGATGATATTGTCTCACTAGTAATAAATTATTGAGGCAGTAACATTTGATGAGTAGCAGCACATTTGACGTAGTCTCAGTAGGTTTTAGCAAGGCTTTTGGATAAGGGAACATGGCAAATTGGAACTAGTTAGATAACTGAAAACTCATAGGATCCAACTAAGATGACAAGTTGAACCAAAACTGACTCAACAGCAGGAACTAAAACATAACGGATTCTTTTATGATTGGAAGGCTCTTTTTAGTGAAGTATCATCAAGTTTAGTACTAGGTCCCTTGCTGTTCATGGCACATATCAAAGTATCAGACTTAACAGAAGATGTTTATAGATAACACGAAATTGGCTGTTAGCAACAGTGAAGAAAAAGCAGTGGACAAAAATCACATAACTTAACAGGCAAGGAAATGCATCCAGCCTGTCAGTTCTGCACTGACTTGCCAAGCAAGGAATAATAATTTAGTGCCCTTCCTGCCATTTAAAAAGAAATTACAAACTGACCAAAACATTTAGACAGCGGGAAACTACCAGCAGACTAATCAGTTAGCAAAAAAGTGGCAAATATAGCTTAATCCTACTAAGTGCGTTAATGCATTCAGGCAGGGCATACTAGGAAATGAATAACTAGCAAGATAACGAATAGCAGGGCACTGGACAAAACATCCACAATTCCCAGATGACAGAAAATTGAATGGGATAACAATGGAGAGCTGGAGTTGCACAACAGACCACGCAGCAGAGGAACAGGGAAGTTGACGTTTCGGGACCCTTCTTCAGAAGTGGGGGAAAGAGGGAAGGGAGCTCCAAAATGAAGAGAGGAGGGGTGGGGCCAGGGATGAGGAAGGTAGATGGAAATGGTGATAGATGAGTGCAGGAAGGTAGTGGTGAGTATTGGAGATAATGGGAACTGCAGATGCTAGAGAATCAGAGATAACAAAGTGTGAAGCTGGATGAACACAGTAGGCCAAGCAGCATCTCAGGAGGACAAAAGCTGACATTTCGGGCCTAGACCGTTCATCCTCTCTGAAGAAGGGTCTAGGCCTGAAACAGTAGTGGGGGGGGGATTGGTCAGTTAAGTGAGAGGAGTAGATGGGCGAGAGAGAAGGTGGACAGGTTGTGTGAGGTCAAGGAGGCGGGGATGAGAAGGGAGGGTTGGTCTTGGAATAGGGCGGGGATGGGGAGAATTTGAAACTGGTAAAGTCTACATTGAGACCATTGGGTTGTAGGCTCCCAAGGCTGAATATGAGGTGCTGCTCCTCCAGTTTCCAGCTGGTGTCATTGTGACACTGGAGGAGACCCACGATGGACATGTCGCCCAGAGAGCGGAAGGGGGAGTTGAAATGGTACGCAACTAGGTGTTGCTGTTTGTCATGAACAGAATGCCAGTGCTTTAATAAAAGCGGTCTCCAAGCCTCCGCTTGGTCTCACCGACGTGGAGGCCACAACGGCACATGTGCAGATGAAACTCTGTCTGATGTGTAAGGTTTGTGTGGTGCCTTGCATGGATTGAGGGGTGGGCACGGTGTTGGTAAGGGCAGGTGTAGCACTTCCTGCAGTTGCAGGAAGAGGTGCCAGGGATGATGGAGCTAGTGGGGAGTGTGCAGCAGACAAGGGAGTCGCAGTGAAAGTGGTCCCTAAGTAAAGCAGATAGGGGTGGACAGGGAAATATATCCTTGGTTGTAGGGTCGGACTGCAGATGGTGGAGAATGATACGTTGAATATAGAGGTTAGTGGGGTGATGTGAGAGGTCAAAAGGGGATTCTGTCTGTGTTTTTATTGTGGGGAGGGATGTGAGGGCAGGGAAGCAGGAAACGCAAAAGCTAAGACCGAGAGCATTTTCAACCACAGTGGGGGGGGTGGCAAGTTGCGGTTTTAGAGAGGCGATTTGAGGGATATTATTTTTATTGACCAAGACACATTATACTGGGGCTGTATAAAACTCATTAGACAGCACATAGAGTATCATTATACAGTAATGACCAGCATATTACATAAAGTGAGACTGCACTAGGGAGAGGAGATTTACAAAGATGTTGTGAAGACCAATGGTCCCACTGGTCCGAGTACCCCAAAGGTCCACGCACAAATGACGTACTAATGCCATTTCCAGCACTGCCTTTGGGATTCAAAAGTTGCTGCTGTATGCAGAGATGGGAGGTTGGTGCAGAAGGAAAATGTAAAGAATGGTCAGGACAGGAGAATTTTAGCTGTAAGCAGTGGATAGGCTGGAATTGTTGATTTTGAAAGACAAGGTGTGGAGAACAGATATAAACGCTGTGCATGAGGTATGAGACGCCATTCTGGAATTCACAGGAAGAGTCTCTATCCCTTAGCAAATTTAACTAGGAAGAACAGATTTAAGTACTTGGCGAGAAGTACTAGGTGGGGAGAGGAACAAATAAAGGAGAACTGCAGATCCTGGAAATAAGAAAAAGAAAACAAACTGTTGGAAAAACTCGGCAAATCTGGCAATATCTATGGAGTGTGTTCAGGATATGGAGTGTGTTCAGGATGTGGAGGTGCCGGTGCTGGACTAGGGTGGATGGAGTCAACCAAAACAAAAAATCACGACATTAAGTCATTGTTGAACACGTTTATTTGAAATCCCAAGCTGTCACTGTGCCTAACAAAGGGGCTGTGCCTCGAAAGCCTGTGATTTCAAGTAAACCTGTGGACTGAAAGCTATAAACGTGGCGCTGTGAGGCTTGAAAGAAATCAGGTTTAATGTTTCGGGTCCAGTGACCCTTCTTCATAACTTTAGAGGGATGTTGAGGAGGAATACATCCATTCATGGGTGTTGGGGATCTGAACTCTTGCCTGAAAGGAGGAGTAGAAATCCTCCAAGTACTTGAAATACTTAGACTTTGCCTGTAGCAGTTCGGAGTATCTAGTGGCAACTGAGATTAGGCCAAATAATTATTTTTGATGAGCACAGACACAATGGACTGAATTGCCTGTTTCTGCCAAGTTTGTTTTAACAAAATCCAGAAGTCCAGCTGTATTTTACATACTTTTTTCCCCCCAATAGTATCACATACATTATGCAGTAAAGATGTTCACACACTTCTAGCCTTTAAAATTTTCATTAGCAAGAGCTGTAAAAGCAGCCTGTCATTTGATCTCTTTTCACACAGAACAGTCCAAATGAAAAGATAGAGGGAACTCAAATACTATCTCAAAACATCGTGTTCCTGATCATCGCCACACCCTTTCGAATTTGATTGACAAATTCATATTTTCACAATGGCGTAACACACCCTTTGAGGCCAAATGGTAATTCAAGTTGTAAGCGAGTGCTGTTCTACTTAAAACAGAGCTATGGCTGGCCTAAACAAAAAAGAAGGGTCGAGACTTCATTTGGTGAAACAGTTTTAAACCTTAACTCAAACGAACACTAAAATAACCCTATTCAATTACAAGTTTTACGTTGCCAACGCGGTCATCAGGAAGAAAAAAATTGCAAATCAATTCAATGTACAGAAAGAATAATCGAAAACCTGCGCGACAGTCTCCTTTTGAGGGGAAAAAAGTTTCCAAAAGATCCATGCCTTTCATTATTACAAAAATCCAAAATTGCAACTCGAAACTTTATTTTAACCTCTGGCCAGACACCGTATGAGCCTTCTCCCATACTGTGACCGACAACGCAGATCATGCAGCTTCGGGGTGTGTACTTCCTTTGTCATCTCAAATCCACTTTGGAAAACTGTTCACGATTGACAACAGAGTAATCAAATCATCATCTCCGGCCGGACCCTGCTCCAACTTTCGATGGAACTTCTGGAAGCCAACCAGCTCGGCGCTGGAGCTAGAAAATGATTACGTGATGGTAATCCTGGTAAGACCCCTCCTAATTTCCGGAATCTACAGCAGACCTAGAATCCCCACGCTCAATACCAAATTTCCAAACCAGAACCACATCAAAATCAAATGCATTTTAACTAGAATTTTGCGTCAGTTCAATTCGGTTACATAGATAACAGGAAAGGAGCTAGGGTAGTCTTAAACCCCACCTGTGCCGATCAAATTCCTGACGGCTAGTTCCTAGGTGTGTTGTGAATTACAAGACAACAAAATGTGAGGCTGGATGAACACAGCAGGCCATTATCTCTGTTGTGAATTATATTGTTTTATTATTATTAGGTCAAAAAGTGAGCCCACTTCAGAGCTACAGAATTAGATTTTGCAAAATCCTGCACTTGGCCGCTGCATTTGATTTCAACAAGTCGTTTCCGAAATTTCGTGCACGGTGATAACCTTATCACACTTATGTTTAAAAGCGCTGGATAACTACCGAGGAACCTTTTCTCATTTCATATTTAGCGCTCCTTGCTTATAAACAACTCGTGCAGAGACGTACGTTGCTGTTATAACTCCTTTGGAGAGATTATTTTTAAACTGACAGATTTGGAACAGGAAAACCTTAAGATAAAGTGTGGAGCTGGATAAACACAGCAGGCCAAGCAGCATCTTAGGAGCACAAAATCAGATGAAGAAGGGTCGAGGCCCGAAACGTCAGCTTTTGTGCTCCTAAGATGCTGCTTGGCCTGCTGTGTTCATCCAGTTCTACACTTCGTTATCTCGGATTCTCCAGCATCTGCAGTTCCCATTATCTCTGATACAACCTTATTTAAGAATTCAGTCTTACTCGAAGATAAAGTCGAGAGAGCTCCAAAGCTGTCTGAAACAAAAACTGAAAATGCTACAAACATTAAGGAAGGCAGGATCCAAATGGAGGGGGATTTTCTGAAGCTGTCAACCCCATTCACATTCTACTATCAACGACAAAACCTTCAGCCATCTTGCTCACCTAAAAACACTGGGAAAGTCTTAAGACTTGTAGAACGGCGTCAGCTGCCACCCGTACCCCTGTCCCCTCCCCTCTTATTTGTGGCATATTTCTAACCTGAAAGGCGCTTTTTCAAATAAAAAAGTTCAAAATTAGTCGTGGAATGCCACATTTTGATTCGTTATAAGGAAAGAGGTCTGAAATGCATTATCTCTCGTGCATTAGAATTGAAAACGCCTTGCCGATTGCTTGTTGCAATCAGGGACAAGTGAGTTTAACTCTGCAAATAAGTTTCTGACAAGGTTTACTAATGTAAATATCTCAAGTACAGAATGAAAACAGCTTGCTTTTCATTACACAAACAGTTCATTGTAACGTTTAGATATCTTGCTATGATGGGTTTTAAGATATTAAAAATTGTTCTCACAATGTTAGAAAACAATTTCTTGTTGAATTGTAAAATAGCACTGCATAATTTTAATTAACGGTTAAGTGGAGAAATGGTCGATGGTGTAGTATCACTACACCTTAAATAAAGGCAACAAAACCTTAAAATATTCGTTTCCAACACTCTCCTTTCTAAACAGGACGCCTTGGTACAAAGTGTTCTCAAAAACAGGGCAACTTTAGTTGTGTAAATTTAATTTTAATCTGCTCAAATAATGATAAATATATTGCAACCCAATAACCTTTAAGAAAACAAATCAACATTTCAGAGAAAAAAAATTAGCCTTCATGGATAACAATCAAAAGAACTGCAGATGCAGTAAATCAGAAACAAAAACAGAGGTTGCTGGAAAAGCTCAACAGGTCTGACAGCATCTGTGGAGAGAAATCAGAGTTAACCTTTCAGGTTGAGTTCTGAGGAAAGGTCACTCAACCCAAAACGTAAACTCTGATTTCACTCCACAGATGCTGCCAGACCTGCTGAGCTTTTCCAGCAACCTGGTTTTGTTAGACTTGATGGTATTTTTCAATGCTGATGTCATTCAGAGATTTCCAATATCACAGATCCAGCCTTTTGCCTGTGACTCACACCACATGAAATCAAGAAATGGCAGAAGACCCTGACTGTTCAAAAACCTTAACAATCTTGCAATAGCACCTAAAATTATAAAATTAGCCACACCCTAGCCATGCTGTTCAAACAGCAATTACAACACTGGCATCCGCTTGGCAATGTGGAAAATTCTTCGGGAATGTCCTGCTCATAAAACACCAGGGTAAATTCAACTGTCAACTGGGAGCAGACTGACGTGCCATCTATCAGCCAAACATTAAAAGCTGCTGCCATCTGTGCCATTAAGCAGCAAAGACTCAACAATAACCTGTTTGGATTCTACCAGACCCCCTTAGCTCCTGATCTCATTACAGCCTGGATCCAAACATGGACCAAAGATCTGAACTCAAATAGTTAACATGATGGACAGTCACTTTCATCTTAAGATCATAGTCAGGTTAAGTGTGGCATCAAGGAGCCTAGCGAAACCATAGTCCATGGGAATCAGAAAACTCTTTACTAACTGGAGCCACATTTAACACATAATAGAATGATTGTGGTTACTGGAATTCAATTATCTCAGCCACAAGACAGCATTGCAGGAGTTCATCAGGGTAGTGTCAAGGACCCAGACATCATCTGCTCCTTCAATCACATAACTCCAATCACAATGGTCAGAAGTCGGAATATTCACTGATGAACTGCATAATGTTCAGCACTATCCACAACTCCTCAGATATTGAAGCTGTACTGTCATACACAAAGACCTGGATAACATTGCGGTGTGGCTTAAGTGGCAAATAACATTTGCACCACACAAGTACGAGGCATGCGTTGTCTCAAACAAGGGGAAATCCTACTGCTACCCCTCGAGATTTATAGCATTACTGTTGCTAAACCGCACCCCCCACCCCCCGCCAAGAAACAGGACCAGCCACATAAATACAGTGGCAACAAGAATGGGTCAGATGCTGGGAATCTTGAAATTCTGCACCTCAACTCTTCAAAACTGATCCACCGTAAGTGTGATGGAATGCTCACCACATGCTTGGATGGATGCAGCTCCAACAGCATTCAAGCAGCTTTATGTCATCCAAGATAAAACCTGCTCAACCAGCACCCTTTCCACAACCTTCAACATTCACTCCCTTCATCACCAAAACACAATGGCAAGACTGTGTACCAAATCTACAAATCAAGATAGTAAGACTTATTTGGGTATTCCTCCAGAAATTTGGATTATCAGAAATATTGCACAATGACCTTGAGCTTGAAGCTGGCATTGCAACATTTATATATCCTTAGGCAGCACCTTCCAAATCCATGATCTATACCAAATAGAAGGACAAGGGTAGCAGATGCATGGGAACGGCCAAGCCATACACCCTCCCGAGTTGGAACTGTATCACCGTTCTTTAGTTGGCAGAGTCAAAATCCCAGAACACCCTCCCGAACATCACCATTGGTTTAGCTACACCAAATGAACTGCAGTGAGTCAAGATAACACTTGTCACTTAGGGACAAGTAATAAATGCATCACAAATATCCCATCCTATGAATAAGTTCTTAAAAACATGAAGCATAAATTTAGGTTTTTCTCTGCACAGATCCCACCTCAGTATTTCTTTGCAAAATTTGCTTATATTGAAATGATCGTTCCTCACAAGGGTGAGCTAACTAGTAGAAACGCTTAAGTGTGACTGATGGAACATTATATATCGGTTTATTAAACTGACGTTTCCACCCCCCCGCCCCACCATGACTTATTGCTCCCAATAGGCTTACATTTTCAACACACCGCAACTGACCAAATGATACTGCAAATGGGGACCCATACGTCCTGGACAATTACCAGTATATTATCAACTGTAGATTATATTCAAGTAAATCAGTGATTACATAAAATCTTTAATCCTTCATCAAGAGCAATTCCATGGAGAGCACCAGCATATATTTGCATGACAACTAATAGAACAATTAGACAGCAATTCTCAAATTCTCTTATGTTTAATCACCCAAGTCACTTAACTCAGGTTGCACTGTAAGCTCCACAGAAGTCTTGTTTCCAGAAAATTTGTAATAAATGTAAAGCATTGGATAATTACAGTAGAGAAAACCTTTGGCCTGGTGAAGTAGTTCACTTAGCGTCATTCAGCTGTGTGAAGGCAGGACAAACTATTTTCATATTAATCCAATTCCTTCCTGACTACCCCAACTGAAACTGCCTCAGTATATTTGCAAACAGAGCATTGCAGGTCCTAATCTCCTGCTGCACATAAATGTTTTCTTCTTGCCACCAACTGCCTCTTTTGCCAATTACCTTAAGTTAACTCCACCAATACCTCCTTTCAGTCAGAAATAAAACAATGTTTACCAATAATCTACTTTCAACTTTGTCTTGCAGCCAATTCATGCCTCTATTACACTTGAATCCAATGGGTTTCAATTTTACGGACAGGTCTACTAGTGGGACGTTGGCAACATTGAAGTTCCGCGCACGCACATGCACGCACACACACACCCTTCAAACACTTTGTATAAAACAAATCATAGACAGATGTCTCAAAAGTTTCCTAAAGTTTGAAAGCATATTTAATTTAATATCATTAAAAAATTTAGCTCAATATGAATATCACATTACTCTGAAGTACACATATACAGTCTCGCATTGGACAAAAAATGTTAACTGGTTCTATCTCCATAAATGCTGGCCATATCTGCTTAATTTCTCCAGCATTAGCAGTATTTTGCATTTGATCGCTCCAAGATAGTTCAGGATTTGTTTTATAATGAGGCCTATTTTCATTCCAATGTCTGGTGTAGCATGCAATTATAGTGAATATTGGCCCAGTCAGGATCAAAAACAACACAGCCACAAACAGCCAATGACTTGGATGAGGGGATTGAAGGATGGGTCAGCAAGTTTGCAGACGACATGAAGGTTGGAGGTGTCGTTGACAGTATAGAGGGCTGTTGTAGGCTGCAGCGGGACATTGACAGGATGCAGAGATGGGCTGAGAGGTGGCAGATGGAGTTCAACCTGGATAAATGCGAGGTGATGCGTTTTGGAAGGTCGAATTTGAAAGCTGAGTACAGGATTAAGGATAGGATTCTTGGCAGTGTGGAGGAACAGAGGGATCTTGGTGTGCAGATACATAGATCCCTTAAAATGGCCACCCAAGTGGACAGGGTTGTTAAGAAAGCATATGGTGTTTTGGCTTTCATTAACAGGGGGATTGAGTTTAAGAGTCGTGAGATCTTGTTGCAGCTCTATAAAACTTTGGTTAGGCCGCACTTGGAATACTGCATCCAGTTCTGGTCGCTCTATTAAAGGAAAGATGTGGATGCTTTGGAGAGGGTTCAGAGGAGGTTTACCAGGATGCTGCCTGGATTGGAGGGCTTAACTTACGAAGAGAGGTTGACTGAGCTCGGACTCTTTTCATTGGACAAGAGGAGGAGGAGAGGGGTCCTAATTGAGGTATACAAGATAATGAGAGGCATAGATAGAGTTGATAGCCAGAGACTATTTCCCAGGGCAGAAAAGGCTAACACGACGGGTCATAGTTTTAAGCTGGTTGGTGGAAAGTATAGAGGGGATGTCAGAGGCAGGTTCTTTACACAGAGAGTTGTGAGAGCATGGAATGCGTTGCCAGCAGCAGTTGTGGAAGCAAGGTCATTGGGGACATTTAAGAGACTGCTGGACATGCATATGGTCACAGAAATTTGAGGGTGCATACATGAGGATCAATGGTCGGCACAACATCGTGGGCTGAAGGGCCTGTACTGTTCTATGTTCTAAAGTGGATCACCACTGAAACCACATCCCTTTTTCCTGGCGATTCCTTACATATTTCGGGATTCAGAGATCTTTAAGCCACTTTCACGCCTACTGAGAAAAGATAACCATACAGACTAAGTAAAGGATACCCAATAGATATGGGGTAGGTCAGATTCATGAGGCACCAAGTCATGGTTGGGTTGGTGTTGGGTGCCTGCAGAAGGAGACAGTATTGTATGCAGTAATGGTCAGCCTGTTATAAGAAGGATAACTGCCCAGAAGTTTCAATTTCTGGAGCAGTTCAGAGCCAGCTGTGCCAAGTCTACTCTGGGCACACAAAATATAGTGCAGAAATAGGCCATTCAGCCCATCAAGTCTGCTTCACCATTCAATCATGGCTGACCAGTTTCTCAACCGCATTCTTCTGCCTTCTCCCAGTAACCTTCAATTCTGTTACTAAACAAGAACCTATCAATTTGTGTCTTACATACACTTAATGAATTGGCCTCCACAGCCATCTGTGACTGAGTTCCACTGATTCACCAACCTCTGGCTGAAGAAATTCCTCATGTCAGTTCTAAAATAGTCATCTCTTCACTCTGAGGCTGTGCCTTCAGGCCCCAGTCTCTCTCACTAGTGGAACATCTCCACGACCACTCTATCCAGGCCGCTCAGTATTCCTCAGATTTCAATGGCACTATCCTTCCCCTTCCCCATCCTTCTCAGCTCCACTGGGTACAGACCCAGAGTCCTCAAACACTCCTATGACGAGCCTTTCATCCCTGGGATCTTTGTGAACCTCATGTGTACCTGCTTCAAAGCCAGACCTTTCCTTAGATACACAATATTCCAAATGCAATCTGACTAGTGCCTTATTCAGCCCCACAAGAACCAAAGGGTGCTATAAATCTGAAACAGAAACAGAAATTGCTGGAAAAGCTCAGTATCTGGCAGCATATGGAGAGAAATCAGAGTCAGCATTTACACAGCCTTTGCAGTGCATTTTTTGATGTCTTCTAGGCCTCCCAAAATGAATTATAACAATGCATTTGCTTTCCCAACTGCCAAGTGAACTTTAAGTGACTATTTGAGAGAACAGCTGTAGTCCCAACACTGACCCCTACAGAACTGCACTAGCAGTTGCCATCCTGAAAAGAGACCCCTCTATCATCAGAGTTTTCTCCGAGTCAGTCAATCCTCTAACCATGCCAATATCTTGTCACTACACCATTGGCTCCTATCTTATTTGGTATGCTCCTGGAAATCTAAACAGATCAGTTCCACTGGCTGTCCTTTAACTAACTTGCTCATTACCACCTCAAAAAATTCTCAGATTTGTCAGTCATGACTTCCCCTTGATAAACCTGTGCTGACTCAGCCCTAATTTAGCATGCACTTCCAACTATTACACAGTCTCATTCTTGATAACGAACTCTAAAATCTCACCAATGACTGAGGTCAGGCTAACCAGCTGAGAAAGCTTCTATCCTCTGCTCCCCTCCCTTCCTAAAAAGATGTTACATTAGTAATCTTCCCATCCTCGGAGCCTCCCTGGCTCCAGCGATTCCTGAAAGATCACTATCAATGCTTATACAATCTTTCCAGCTATTCCCTTCGAACCCTGCACTGTAGTCCAATCAGACCAGGCAATTTATCCACCCTCAGATCTTTCAGCTTTCCCAGCAGCTTCTCCGTTGTGACAACCACAACACTGTCCTCTGCACCACCAACACCCACGACCCCAAAACCTCTAGGTTCTGGTACACTGCTGGTATCTTCCACTGTGAAGACTGATGTAACATGCCTATGCAGTTCTATCAACTTCTTGCAATAGTACAGCATTGATACCCACATCACTCCATTGACAGCCATGTTGAAAGGCTTTGCATAAGTGGGCGCGACAAACAGTTTTTCCTGTTATAATTCAGCTAATTTCTCTGAACTAAGAATATCCACTGTCCCTGTTCTTGTTTTCTTCCTAAAGTTTTCAGACTGCCAAATACCCTCTGGCATTCCTCTGTCCAGAGTTTCTGCACTTCAAGTCAGACAGTGGTAAAATTTAGTACAAACTTCGAAGAAAATCCACTCAATCCCAGGAATTGTAGGGCTTCCTTCTTCAATGATATGGGAAACTCCCTAATAACCTTTGTTTTGGCATCACGTGATCTGTCTATCCATGTCCAGTAACGTGGCCCAGTAACATGACTTGAGCTTTTGCAAACTCAGTCTCAGCCGGGTTCATCACCAAGTCTGCATCCAGTAGTCAAATGAACAGTTCCAACTGATGCTACAAAGTGTTCCTTACATGTGCAACTAACAACAAACATCACCAGGTCGATGTACACCACACAACTGGGTAATCCCAAAATCATAATAGTACTTCAGCTTATTCCCAAACATCTTTCCATGTGATTTTAGCCACTCTTTTAGGTCATTTTGATTTTCCTTTGGAAGGTAGCCCAATAATTTATTCTAAATTTTGAGAACTTCCTCATTTTACAATTTAATTTAAGGAATGTGCAAATCAGAATCATCTGGACTTGGTTCTTCGCACTGCTATAACAACACATTCTCCTTTTGCTTTCCTTCCATATCAAAATACCTTTTGAGCATATTCACATGAAAAAATTCTTATCTGGTGTTCTTATCAAAAATTTCACCTTCAATTTCTTTGATTTAATAATGGCCCACTAAAAATGTGCTCTTAAAGTTCACCTACCACTGGGAGTAGTACTAACACTATGTCCACTAGCAAATCTGCACATTTTCAATCTCATCTACTTCCAGTTTCATCCCATGATGTGCTATTTTTACATGTTGTCTAGCCAACTCACTTGATCTATTTAATCTTTCCCTAAAAATTTGACATTGTCAAAATACGTAGTGCCTGAACTCTGACTCACCAAGTTGTTAATTTCATTGGTCCTCTTACCTCATCCAAAAAAGCTTATTCAAATGGACTGAATTTCGTTGATTAATTAGGTGCATCCTTAATTGCAAACAGAATTATTTTATGCCAGATGTGGATTGTCTTGACTAAAGGGCTTCAACATGGTTCAAATGCTTCCAGTAATTCTGAATGGTATGCAGTGATTTGAATTGTTTTATTCTTAAACTACCTATAAAACCTCCTTGAATAATTTTGATGTAGAGTTTGACCCTTGATCCAATTGTATTTCAGTGGGTTGTCCATATCTAGTGAAAAAAACTTGAGAAACTCTTCTACAAACCTTTTAGTGGTGATACTGCATAATGGGATGGCTAATAGACATCTAGTCTACATGTGAATTGTGGTCAACAAATACTGATTCCCACTTTTTGTTTTAGATAGGGGTCTTGCACAATCAAGACTACTGTAAAATGTTGTAATTGATATTAAGGGAGCTGGTTTTTAAAATCGCTGCCCGAAGTTTTCCAATTAACTGACATGTCCGGCAAAAATCAACCACATCCTTTCACAGACCAAGCCAATAAAAATGCTTTTGTATTTTGGCTCAAGTTTTCCTTACTCCCAAATGGACCTTCTACTTGTACCTCATGTGCTACCTGCAACACCCCTTTTCCCCAACCCTCCTCCCAGTAATGTAACTTTATGAATTTCAGTCATTTCTCATTCACCTAAAGGTGTGACGGTCTCTACTTCCTCGTCGAGACTTCACTTTTAAGACAGTAACATTGTGGGATACACAGATTCTTCTGTGTATGCTTTTTGATACGACTGCTTCAGTTTTTCCTGTTATAATTCAGCTAATTTCTCTGAACTAAGAATATCCACTGTCCCTGTTCTTGTTTTCTTCCCCTCAACCATTTAGTCAAATATGGTCTCTAGTAATTGTACTTCAACTTCCTTATCTTGACTACTTGATTTCTCCTCCCATTTCAACCTGTGGATTTGTGACCTTGTTACCACAGAGTCAGGAAAAATCCCAGGATAAACTTCTTTTAACACCTCAGTTGCGAGATTTTCCACTTGTGATCTAGCTGTATCATTCCCAATGATAAATTGTATTTCTGGAACTATGAATTTCTCTATTACTTCTCCTACACACTTTTCACTGGACTCTCCAACCTTACATTACACAATGGAACATTGCTCTTCTCACCACGAGTCTCACACATTACCACCTTTCTCTGGCAATACTCCTTCTGAATTACATACCTCATCTTTCACCAAAGATCGATTTGCTCCTGTATCTCAATTTCTTTACCTATTCTTCATGGCATACATGAGTAAACTCTACCCACGCAAGTAAGTTCTTTAAAGTGAGCTGGCAGTCTCTTCTCAACCAACCGTTGGTCAGGTTGTACATTCTGGTGCAACTTTTTAAGCTTCCAATATGCTTTCCTTTACCACCTCAACAAAATTCACTGGCTTATCTTGTTTTCCCTCATCTGTCTTTCCAGTGCTTGACTTAATAGAGACAGATAAGATGATAAGGATTAGATAGGGTGGAGAGTGAGAGCCTTCTTCCTCAGATGATGATAGCTAGCATGAGGAACATAGCTTTAAACCGAGGGGTGATAGATAAAGGACAGATGTCAGAGGTAGGTTCTTTACTCAGAGTACTAAGGGTGAGGAATGCCCTGCCTGCAACAGTAGTAGACTTGCCAACTTTAAGGGCATTTAAATGGTCTTTGGATAAACATACGGATGATAATGGAATAGTGTAGGTTAGATGGGCTTCAGAATGGTTTCACAGGTTGGCACAACATCAACGGCCGAAGGGCATGTACTGCGCTGTTATGTTTTATGTTCTAAACCACCAACACGGCGCCTTCATGGGGCCTACTTTATTGCTGTGAAATCACCTGAGCTATTTTACTACTTTCCCCTTCGTAGGTTTCCTTTTCACCCTGTGGTAAATTATCTCCTTTTCCCTTACCACCTAAGGATTTCTCTTTTCCCAAATTTCTATCCCACACAGATTAAAATTGATGTCAGAAGCCACACTTTGATTTATGAACCAACTTATTATCATCCACCATTTCTGCTGCTAATCTTGCAATCTTAACTCTGTTCTTCCACATGAGTTCGCACTATGTCAAGAAGTGAACTTTTGAACTCCTCCAAATAATCGTCTCACTCACTGTCATATGTTTGATCTATTTTCAATTCCCTTATCCAACTATCAAAATTACTTTGTTTGATCCATTCAAACACTGTATACACATTTGGCCAGGTTCCCTCCTCAGATTCTCAAAACGTCATCTGTCGGCTTCCAGTATTAGCTAATATGCACTTAAGATGGTTTTTTTCACCTCATCATACTCCCCAAATACGTCCTCTGACAAACGATGTAAATACCTCACTAACTATCTACCAACTTTGTTTGAATCAACACCCACATGCTCATTGACCATTTCATGTTTTAGCCACTTTCACTAATGAAATGTAAAAAACCTTCTACATCCTTTTCGTCAAACTTAGGCTTGGACATATTTAAACAGAACCCTACTAGACTTTTGCTTGCCATGGGATTGCTCTCCAACATTGTCTTCATCATTACTATTACCTTTCACCTTTATCTCCCCCTTTTAAGTTGAGTGAGTTTTCAGTTCCAACCTCAAGTTCAAAAACTCTTTCTCCCTCCCTTTCTCCTCCAGGGGCTTCCTTTTCTTTTCTGCCAGAACTATTCTTTCCTTTTCTTTGTCTTCAGCTGGACCTATTCTCTCTTTCTGCTTTTAATCATAATTCAAACTGTTTCATTTCCTTTTCATGTTCAAGCTGCTTCATTTGAAATTGAATTTTAGCCATATCCAATGATCCCGATGGGATTTCCAGCAATTGTAATTGGTGAGCTGGTTAAAATGGCCTCCCTTTTTTGCATGGAGAAAGGCAATGCCAATTCCAGCTTGTCTGCTGATTCCAAAAGCTTTGCCTTACTCACTTTGAGAAACTCCCAAAGTGATTTCTTCCATGCCCAGGAAACTGTCTGAAAGAGCTGTTATTACACAAGGCACACTTTTTAAACCAACCAAATGCAACACCCAAGATTTAAAAAAAATCAACACTCACTGCCTTCGAGTCCAACATTCCTAAACCCAACCTGAAATTAGAGCTTTTGATCCCAACATGAGCCCCCAATGAGTTACATTCCAGACCAAACTCACTCAAAATGTTAAAAAGACAGCCCAGACCCTAAACTCTCTCAATTCAAAGTTAGGTGTAAAGGCATTGCATTCAAGATACAATTTGACTGGACAAACTATTTGACTAAGAAAATCACCTCATTTTTAAACTACAGCTGAAATACAGGCAAAATATAAAAGAGTTGGCTTAACTATAACGACCAAAATGCGAAACAAAAATCTGTATAAACTAATTACCTATTGCAGTAAAGTAACATTCCATAAACACACCGTTGACAAAGGCAAATTCAGGAAAATAGATTGCCTCACAAACAATTCTAGCAGCAGGAAGAGAACCTCCTTTTAGCTATAGCAGAGAGAGGAATAAGGACTCCCACATCCAACTTAAAGATCCCAGAAACGGCAAGTTAAAACTAAATATCCTCGTTCCATGGGAACTTGACCCCACCCATTCAAGCTGCTTCTATTGTTCCAACTTTAAAAAAATCCCAAGGCCTCACAAGCAGTTTAAAATTTATTAGTTTTGAACAGACTGCTCCGCACCTCCGTCTCAAGAAACCAGACAAAATGCACTTAAAACAATAGTATGAGTTATTAAAACTTATTTCAATGCCCATTACCGTGGTTAAAGTTCTTCCAAGTCAGACTGATTTTGTAAACAAACTATGTATATTGTAAGCAAAAAGTATTTTTCGCAACCTTTAAGTACCTTCAAAAATGACAGTGAGTAAATAGCTACCCATATTAATTGTTATGAACTATGGCTGTAAGAAATAGCAGTCCCCAATATCAATGGAAATGTATCACATGTAACTTGGGAGGGGAACCAAATTCATGGAGTGGTAACAAAAGGAATAACATTTTCTCAAGTATTCAGGTATGGCTTAATATACAGTGATAATGGATTCTCCAGCATCTGCAGTTCCCAAGATAACAAAGTGTGGAGCTGGATGAACACAGCAGGCCAAGCAGCATCTCAGGAGCACAAAAGCTGACATTTTGGGCCTAGACCCTTCATCAGAGAGGGGGATGGGGAGAGGGAACTGGAATAAATAGGGAGAGGGGGGGAGGCGGACTGAACATGGAGAGAAAACAAGATAGGTAAAGAGGAGAATATAGGTGAGGGGATAGGTCAGTCCAGGGAAGTTGGACAGGTCAAGGAGGCGGGATGAGGTAGTAGGTAGGAAATGGAGGTGCGGCTTGAGGTGGGAGGAAGGGATGGGTGAGAGGAAGAACAGGTTAGGGAAGCAGAGACAGGCTGGGCTGGTTTTGTGATGCAGTGGGGGGAGGGGATGAGCTGGGCTGGTTTTGCGATGCAGTGGGGGAAGGGGAGATTTTGAAGCTTGTGAAGTCCACATTGAAAACATTGGGCTGCAGGGTTCCCAAGCAGAATACGAGTTGCTGTTCTTGCAACCTGCGGGTGGCATCATTGTGGCACTGCAGGCGGCCCACGATGGACATGTCCTCTGAGGAATGGGAGGCTAGAAACTGATGTCCATTTCAAGCCCACTGACTCCTACAGCTACCTAGAATACACCTCTTCTCACCCACCCTCCAGCAAAAATTCCATCCCCTATTCCCAATTCCTCTGCCTCCGCCGCATCTGCTCCCAGGATGAGGCATTCCACTCCCGCACATCCCAGACGTCCACGCTCTTCAAGGACCGCAACTCCTCCCCCCCCCCACCCCAGTGGTCGAGAACGCCCTCACACCCCACCCCCGCAGGATCCCCCTTGTTCTCACATACCACTCCACCAGCCTCCGGATACAACGTATCATCCTCCAACACTTCCACCATCTACAATCCAACCCCACCACTCAAGCTATTTTTCCATCCCTACCCTTGTCTGCCTTCCGGAGAGACTCCCTTGTCCGCTCCACACTCCCCCCCCCAACCCCGCCACACCCAGCACCTTCCCCTGCAACCGCAGGAAGTGCTACACTTGCCCCCACACCTATCCCAGGCCCCAAGATGACCTTCCATATCAAGCAGATGTTCACCTGCACATCTGCCAATGTGGTATATTGCATCCATTGTACCCGGCGTGACTTCCTCTACATTGGGGAAACCAAGCGGAGGCTTGGGGATCGCTTTGCAGAACACCTCCGCTCGGTTTGCAACAAACAACTGCACCTCCCAGTCGCGAACCATTTCCACTCCCCCTCCCATTCCTCAGACGACATGTCCATCATGGGCCTCCTGCAGTGCCACAATGATGCCACCTGAAGGTTGCAAGAACAGCAACTCATATTCCACTTGGCAACCCTGCAGCATAATGGTATCAATGTGGACTTCACAAGCTTCAAAATCTCCCCTTCCCCCAGTGCATCCCAAAACCAGCCCAGTTCTTCCCCTCCCCGCACTGCATCACAAAACCAGCCCAGCTCGTTCCCTCCCCCCACTGCATACCAAAACCAGCCCAGCCTGTCTCTGCTTCCCTAACCTGTTCTTCCTCTCACCCATTCCTTCCTCCCACCTTAAGCTGCACTTCCATTTCCTACCTACCACCTCATCCGGCCTCCTTGACCTGTCCGTTTTCTCTGGACTGACCTATCCCTTCCCTACCACCTCACCTATACTCTCCTCTCTACCCATCTCGTTTTCGCTCCATCTTCGGTCCACCTCCTCTTCTCTCCCTATTTATTCCAGTTCCCTCTCCGATGAAGGGTCTAGGCCCGAAACGTCAGCTTTTGTGCTCCTGTGATGCTGCTTGGCCTGCTGTATTCATCCAGCTCCACACTTTGTTATCATGGCTTAATATACAGACCACTTCAAGCCAATGTGTAAATGAATGATCAACATATTTTTCACCTCAAAAACAAAAGATGAGTTGTAAAGCAGCAGTCCATACATGCTTGTTCTCTCCCCTCCATTCTAGAGGAAAAAACCCAAGAAAAATGATTAATTTGAAATAAATCTTCCACACACAGCCTGGTATTACCAAACCAGTAACAGCATATCACAGATGACCGTGATATGGCATGAAATATAAGCTACATGACCATAGTGGTGGGCAAACTACAGAATAGAGAAGTTGAATTACACATTACTTGGAGATGCATGAACTATTCAGGGATAATGAGCACAGCTTTGTTTAGGGAAGATTGAGTCTTCCTAATTTACTCGAGTTCTTTGAGGAACTTACAGGAGGACTGACAAAGTTAGTGCGGTGGATATTATCTACGTGGATTTTAGTAAGGAATGCAACAAGGTCTGAAGTGGAAGCCTGGCAAGCAAGTTTAAAGTCCATGGGATAAAGAGGAATGTGGCAGGTTGGACTGAAAATTGGCTCAGTGAAGGGAAAAGTGGACAATGATCGACAGATGTTTTTGCAAATGGAGAGCAGTTTCTACGGGTGTTTCATATGGGTCCCTTAATTTGAGTATGCTATATATCAATAGATTAGACTTAAGCATGGGAGGCTTGATTGAGAAATTTGCAGTAGTAGATGATTGTGAAGAGGATGACTCTTGACTACAGAAAGAGGTCAATGGATTGGTTGAGTGCGTGGCAAATGAAATATAACCCTGACATGTGAGTTACACATTTGGGGAAATCAAACAAATCCAGGGAATACAAAATTAACATGAGGGTATTGAGAGAGATAGAGGAAGAAAGAGGCCATTGATTCCACATTCACAAACTCCTGAAGGTGGGGGGTGCATTTTGAATGCTTTTTGTCGTCATTGGCCAAGGTTCTGAATACAAGAGCAGAGATTTAATACTGGAACTATAAAAGACACTGGTTTGGTCACAGTTGGAGATTTGTGTACCATTCTCAATCACGACAACATAAGAAAAACACAATTGCTCTAGAAAAAGTACAGACAAAAATATTGCCCGGACTTGAAAATTGCTGGTATGTTGAAAGATAGGATACGCTGTTTGTTTTCCTTCAAACAGAGGAAACAGAATGGTGACTTAATTGAGATTTACAAAATAATGAAGGGCTTGGATAGGGTAAACACAAGACCTATTTTCCCCAAGAGGTTAATTACCAGGAGGCAAAGATTTAAGGTGATTTGTAAAAGATTTAGAAGACTTTAGGAAAAATTTTTCGCCCAGCATCTGACAGGAATCTGGAACTCTCTGTAAGAGTGGTGGAGACAGAAACCCTCATAACAGTTAAGAAAGTATTCAGGGCGTGCACTTGCAATGCAAAAGGCATACAAGGCTATGGGCCTAGTGCTGGAAAATGGAATTAGAATAGTCAGGTGCTTAACTTTGAACAGCACAGACTCAATGGGCTCAACAGTTTTTTTACTGTGATGTAGATCTCTGACACCCAGAAAGCAGTTGGTGTCCAGAATTTGTTGCCGAGTTTTATTTATTTAAAACAAACCTCTATCAGCAGTGCTGTAACTGAGAAGGTTAGAGGACCAAGTACTATTAAGTGGGATTAGAATACACGACTGTACAACCGGTAGATACGATAGGTTAAATACTTCCATTCTGTACACTAAGTTTTCTATGATTCTATGGAACAGCAAGTTTGCAGATCTGCATTATCCAATTGAATTTCTGAACGACTGCACACCTATGATTTATCAAATAGATCGCTGCTTTATGAGCAGGAATCCCATGAATTTAGATGAGAGTTCACAGTATATGAAGGTGGTTCAGTAGTAAACATCACATGCAGTAGATTCCTGTGGCATTGCAAGAAAAATGAACAAAGGAACTGATAGCAGAGTTCATCATAATACAAATAATTAAAGATTTTTACATAATTATAGACTGTCCAATTACCCAGAAATTAGCTTCAATGAAACATGACTGATAGATCCAATAATCTTATTGTTTTACAATGATATAAAACAAACTATTTCAATTAGAAGCAATCTGGTCAACCTAATTCTGGTCAGTATCACCACTGTGGTGTCTATAATTAATTGTATCAGGAACTGTTCTGCTTTTGAAATGTGTGGATATTGATGTGAAGATTTACAGTGGGTTCTCTCACAGCTAGGAAGAGGAAAAAAGTCTCAAATCTGTCCAACAATACTAACTTTAGATTTGTCTTCTGCTTCATAATGACCAACTTGATCATTGACATATCTGGTAGCTTTGTTGGAATGGCATCAGTTGAATGCATAGTTACTCAAATTCAGAGTACAATTGTAAGGGCCAAATACTTACTAGCGTGGCAAACTTTCCCATTTGATAGCTTCAGTTATGGAAACAGCACTAGCCTCACTTCAGAAGATAAAATGCTGTAAAAACACTGACCTGAAGAATAGCTTCACCTGCCAAGCCAGCACCTTAAAATTCTCATCGTTGTGTCTGAACTCCTCCACAGCCACACATTTCCTATTTTTATGACGTCCTCCAATCTCAAACCTCAGATCATTGCACTCCTCCTTCTAGGTTAAATCAATATCCCTAATTTTAATGACCCCACCAGTGGTAGCCATGCCTTTATGCACCTGAACTCCAAGCTCTGCAATTCACTCCCTAACTTTCAGCCTCCAACCAGTCAAGCTTAAAATTAGTTTGCCATGCAAAATATTAAGTTAAGCCAATGTTGTTTTACTTTGTTGAAGACTCTGGCAACTTATTTGATGTGGAAGTAAAACCACTCAAATTATTTGCACTGATTACTGTAAAAAAAATACACAATATATTTGTGGCTTTTTTGTGACTAATTTAGTATCTAAAAAGGCAAACTAGAAAGTATCTATAAGAAATGAAAAGGAAAATCTCACTGGAGTCAGAAAACAAATTCCATGCAGAAAGGACAAGTAGTAAGTGTTTTGTGCTACCTTTCTCAAGTACAGCAACATGAATTCTTCTACAGAATTGTGGTTGCTATTTTACAGGTTTATTTGAACACCTTTTCTTTCCTAAAGCCTTCGACAAAATTTGTGTTAATCAAGCTGGTCATGTTTTACTTAGGTGAACTTGCTACAGCAATAGAAATGACTAATGTATTTGCTTAATCAAAATGAGATGAATGATATTCAAAAGTACATCAAGCCACTGTCTCATGTGGAAAAATCAATTTATCTCAGAAGATTCCACTAGTTTAAAACAAAACTGCATTTCAAGAAACCAAGGCCAATGAAGTAACGGAGGCCACAGTTAGCCCAATTGCTCTACGTCTAGATTGTCGTGTAGAATAAAGACCAATGATGCAGGATCAGTCCCTCCACTGGCTGTGTTGTTCATGGAGGCTTGCCTCCTCACCTTGCCTCATGCTTGTGGAGTGGCCATTAAGTCTCTTTAATGTAGGGAGCTGCCTATGATCCTTTGTGGGCTATGGCTCCACACCATACAAAAATAGATCCACACTTTCATAGCACTTTCCACTACAAAACATTTCAAAAGCCAACAGAGGAGTCTAGGCCTGAAACATCAGCTTTCCTGCTCTACCGATGGTGCTTGGCCTGCTGTGTTTATCCAGCTCTACACCGTGTTATCTCAAAATGCTCCTTGGAATATGTAGGAAACATGGCAGCCAATACAAGCAAAGCAACTCACAAATAAAGTGATAGTTATTAGACCTGTTTTGTCCAGTTGATTTAAAGGGATAAAGGTGACAGAGTCAAGGCATCTTTTACACATAGCCGAGCAGACAGGTAGAATGTTGACATCAGTAATCATGCAGCACCCACTCAATACCGCACTGTTACTGTTGTCATGATGAGGTACATCTAAAAAGGTAAATTGAAATTGACAATGCAATTTGCCAATGTGAAATAATCACTCCAGAAGTAGATTGTCTCTTGCTGGAGGTGATCCAAGCCTAGTAATCATGTGACAAGAATGTTATTTGCCTCTTATAAACCCAAGGTAAATACTAGATCATGTCTTACTACATACAAATTGCTCAATTACCCAAGGAGTTGTGAATAGTATTCAGCACTACAATCAACAATAAACATCCCATTTCTAAACTTGCAATGATGGACAGATAATTGATGCAGCAACTAAAGATATTTAGGCAATGAACATTGTTGAGTAACCCTCACAGCAGTGTCCGATATGACTGACTCCAACAACTACAACCAACTTGTTAGTTATGACTCCAGCAACAGACAATTGTGCCCACACTCCACCCCAAAAAAATTTCAGCAAAACATCTTGCTCCTTGATACCAAGATAATAAAATGCGAGGCTGGATGAACACAGCAGGCCCAGCAGCATCTCAGGAGCACAAAAGCTTAAACCTGGTCAAATTCTGTCTTAAATCTTACCTCACCGATAAAATTCTTCACCTCCAGTTCATGCTTGGACCAAGGGTGTCATGACCTATTAAGCGAAAATAAATTCAAACTGAACACCAGTGAGCATGTGCCACTATCAACAACACGTTCCACCACTTTACTGACAACTGACGGCCATGTGGCAGCCTTTGACTGGTCCTACATTTTGCGTATGTCACACCCGGGCAATTTTCAACCTTGTCAGGTAGATACTATTATTGTAATAGTATGGATACACAGTTGGCTAATTTTGAAATTGATGCATTCAACATCACAGCGGAATGCTGTCAGGATCCAGGGCCTTCAGTCATTTAATGACATTGCATGGAATGAGACAAATTGGCTGACTTGTTTATGTAATTTAGAAACTCAGGTGGTCATTCACTACTGGCCAAAGATGGTTGCAAACACTTCAAACTTGTCTTTTGCACTCAAATGCTTAGCACCACCATCACTAATTGGGATCATCTCAGAACTACCTCCTCCCATCAGATAACTTGATGTCTACTACACAACTTTAATCAGATCCATTTATGGCAGGATCATTTATGGCATGCCGCTATTTCATATGTACATGATGTAGCTTCACCAGGCTCGCACCCGAATCTCAGGTACGCCTGGTGCTGCACCTTGCATGTTTTCCCAGTTTCATTAAAATAGGTTCAGAGATAGTAGAAACTGCCGATGCAAGAAAATCTGAGATAACAAGGTGTAGAGCTGGATGAACACAGCAGGCCAAGCAGCAGAGGAGCAGGAAAGTTGATGTTTCGGGTCTGGGCCCTTCTTCATTTCTGAAGAAGGGTCCAGACCCAAAACATCAGCTTTCCTACTCCTCTGATGCTGCCTGGCCTGTGTTCATCCAGCTCTATACCTTGTTACCTCATTAAAATAGGGTTGGTTTCCTGTACATAGTGGAGAGAAGGATATGTCAGGTTGTGGAGTCTGCAGTCCAGCATCTCCCCCTCACATCACAAAACATAACATATGTACCACAGTACTCAGCAGCCCAGAATCTCTCAATTTTACACAGTGTAGTTGTTGAGTAAAAGAAAAATTAGATCTCTTCCCCACCCACCACCACTCCTTGGTCAGACAATGTTGTCTGTAAGCACGTACTTACTTGAACAATTTTTTTCTCTATGTACTGTTTTAGTCCTACGAATGTCATTCTCTGCCATTGTTTTAGTCCTATGATTGTCATCAAATTCTAATGTACAACTCACACAGAAGTACCAACGTACAACACTGATCATTTCCTTCAGTTTCAACATTAGGAAAAGAACAGTTTTGTGCTCATTTGGTTAATGTACCATGCTGTCAACATTGCACTAGTAAATTATCCAATTACACATTTACTTAATTATATTAGACCTTGTATAATATACGATTAAAAACATCTGACAGGTCTTTAAATTACAACTAATTCAATCTTAAACTGCAGATTATATTCTAACATACTTTAAGACAAAGGTAAAGGCCAGTTGCAGTCATGTGCTTGGTCAATATAGCCTTGGTCAATATAGCCTTTCATAATCTGAAAAAGTAATAAAACGGCATACAAAGCACAATTTAAAGACAACAGTCTTTGCCACATCATTCAAGTTTTATTTTATTTCTTTTTTGAAGCACTGGCAATTTAACAAGATCAAAAAATCTGTTAATCATATTTAGCCATTGATATATCCACTGTATGGGAAACGGTTTGAAACAAAAGTGGCCAAAATAAGAACCAAGATTAAAACAAAAATATTCACAGATAATTCTAAATCTCTCTTCAGTTGGAAAATGAAGTCCAATCTTTTCGGCATATGGCAGTTGATTAGTGTCTATTTAATTCAATTGGAGCGGAAAAGTGGAAATCACAAACTACCTTGGGGAAATTTGCTGATGCCATTCAATACCAGAGGACAAAACAAAAGCGTGCTATTTTTCAAGTTCTTAAATTGTCAAAAGAAATTTGCAAAACAAACATGGCCTTCAAAAAGAAACTCGCGTAACCTAACCGGGTGTGTGCATTTCACTACCACACTTGTGTCGGAAAGTAATGGTGGTTAACATTTTTAAACAAACAAAAAAAGTTAATTGGAAATGCTGTCATGTAAAAACAAACAAGGAGACCCATGACTAGGAAGTTCATCTTCGACTTGGCAGTTTTACCGCGAGTTTGGACATATTCAAGACCTGATGGCTTTCTCATTCATCAGAATCCCACCTAACAAACCTTCAGCATGATCAATAGTCCACACCTCACTCAGTTAGGCATAAAAGTTGTAGCTTGAAAAATTGAGTTTGACAGTTTCTCGACAGCAGCTTCTAGGCTTTGTCTCCGGACTGATCGAAAAAAAATGTTTTTTCCCCTCCCGTTCCCTTCCCCCAATCAGCTCCACCCCCCCAACCCTTAACAACCCTCTTCTCGTCAACAAAATGGTGATTAAAAATAAAACTGCAAGAAAAAGTGACGTGCATCAGCACAACAATGCATTTAAGTTATTGCAAGCTATTTTAAAAAAGTTATTTTCTTGAAGAAAAAGAAAATAAAGCTTATGTTTATGTCTAAAAGTGATCCGTCCTCCTTTTGCAAACCATGACTGAGCAACTTGCACAATGGCGCCGACCCCCCTCCTCCTCCTCCTCCTCCTCTCCCCAATGGCCTGAAAAGGAGCCGGAGCCACGCAACCACCTCGTCAATTTAACATGTGTACATTTATATTGTCGCAAAAAAATTAAACTTCTAAAACAAAAAAGGAGAAACTCACCTTTTTAAATCCTAGAACAGCGGAGTTTTTGTGCTCATGACCTCAACTGTCATCGGGGTAAACGGCTGTTCTTTTTTGTTGAAATTTTTTTAACGAAAGGAAAAGGTGTAAATTATAATCAGACGAAACGAACTTGGATTTCCCCTGTCGAAAAGCTTTCTCTTTCTGTTGTCGTCGTCGCGGCTGGTGTATATTTTAAAACAGTAAATAAGTTTGTCTTCCTCAGCTCGGAAATCGACTCCCACAAGAAATTTATCCAGACTCTTCCGTGGATTTGCTTTTTTTTCCTCCTCTTCCCCTAAAAGAAAACCTTCTCCCTCCTTCTCTTGCCACGTCCCAAAAAAATTATATAATATATTGAAAAAGAAAAGCCGCCTCAAGCGTCGAGCCTTTTGTTGTTGTTTCTTCTCCTCTGTCGCTCTCAAAAGACACTTCAATTTTTTCCCCCCAGGAAAAAAACTCCACTCAATACGGGTGGAGAAGGGAGGGAGGGGGAAAAGACTTCGAAGCTTCTTTTCCTTTCGACGTTAGTTTCCGTCAGCCCCCCAAAAAAAACTTCGCGATAGACTCAAGAAGAAATTCTGTATGTTCATAAAAAAAGAGAGGAAATGAAGAGAAAGGGGAAACAGGAAGAGAAAGAGCAGCAGAGAGGTGAAAGAATATCTAATATAAATCAATAGATTTTTCTTTAGGTGGCTCCGTCTGCGAATCCTCCTCCCAAATCCTCTCACAAGTCATGAGGGGAGGGAAAGATAGGGAGGGGGGGTGGAATCCAACGCACGGCTGAAGTCCTAATCCAAAGGTTTCTCTGAGAAATATACAGACATACTATATACACAGCTGTATTTCCCCCCCCTTCTTCCAAAATAAAAAGGGGTTGCGAAGGTCCTTGTATATTTCCCCGCTCGCAGTCCTCTTCCAGGAGTCAAAGGAGCTTTTCTAAAAACTAAAAAAACAAACAAACGCGCTGTAAACTTATTACATTACTCCATCATTGGTGGCCATCTTGGAAAGAGCCAGAGAACAACTCCCCCTCTTCCCCTGCCTCCTCCTCCTCCTCCTGCACCTTCTGTCAGTCACAGTCCTGCAACAATTAGTACCTTCAACCCAAAGAGTTTGTTAACATCACATCCACCCTCCTAGTCCCCCCTCCCCACTCTCATAACACCCAGCAGAAACAAAAGAAGGCAACCTCCTCTTTCACAACCCCTTGCTAAGAAATGAAGCAACTGTCTTCGATTCAAAGGGTGATTTTGAGAGGTGCGTGTGTGTGTATGTGTTTTTTTCGTCTGTGTATGGATTCGAACCATTTGCTTAGCAATAATTTCTCTGCAAGAACAACTATGATGACCCCGTGGAGTAATACCAGCCAGCAACTCAAGTGAGGAGACCTTCGAACCAACCATTAGCCAACAGATTCGTGGTAAAATCTGGTCTGGATTTCCAAACCCAAATGGATCAGGAATCGTTCCTCCTGCAGGCGCAGTGTTAAACCACTCGTGAAATTCGCTGGTGGTTTACATTCATTAGTCAGGAGAGCGCAAAACAACAAAATAAATTGATCAAATGTTCTTTGCCAGTCCCGTAAATCATGGACATTAACAATAAAGGACATTTCTTTTAGCCCCCAGCAGCCCCACCACCCCTTTCAGTATTGAACAAATTTACGAGGAGAAGCAATTGCATGTGCAGAAAGGTTGCTATGGTGGCGTGTGAGGTAGAGAAAGCTAGTTAAGTCACAACCTTTTTAAAAAATACGTTTAAAAATGTTCATTTTGCAATGAAGGAAAGAACAGCATTGGGAAAGAGATTATACAGGCATTAATACCAAAAAATGAAATCGAAAAAAATCCAAAATGAAAACAAATGTTGACACTTAATTAAAAATTGAGGTAAGATAGACATGGGTCCTTTTCAGGATGAATAAGATAAACTCAGGAAATGTTGAAATGGCAAAGATACCAAATCTTTGTTTTACCTCTATCTTCATTGAAATAAAAAAGAGAAACTGACAACAATAATACATCAAGAGGACTATTACTACAGTTAAGAGATAGGAAGAGGTTTATAAAATCATGGAGGGCATGGATAGAGTAAATAGACGAGGTCGTTTCCCCAGGGTGGGGGAGTCCAAAACTAGAGGGCATAGGTTTAAGGTTAAAGGGGAAAGATTTAGAAAGGATCTAAGGGGCAACATTTTCATGCAGAGGGTGGTGCATGGATGGAATGAGCTGTCAGAGGAAGTAAAGGAAACTATACAATTACAACATTTAAAAGGCATCTGGATGGGTATATGAGCACGTACGTTTTAGAGGGATATGCTGCCAATGGGACTTAAATTATTTAGGATATCTGGTCGGCATAGACGAGTTGGACCGAAGGGTTTGTTTCTGTGCTGTATGTCTCTATGACTCTATGGGAAAAAAATCAAAATTTAACAATACCAACTTGCATTTATACAACGTTTTAAATGTAGTAACATAGGCAGGCACGGTGGCTCAGTAGTTAGCACTGCAGCCTCACAGCTCCAGGGACCCGGGTTCGATTCCACCCTCAGACGACTGTCTGTGTGGAGTTTGCACATTCTCCCCGTGTCTGCATGGATTTTCTACGGGTGCTCCAGTTTCCTCCCACAGTCCAAAGATGTGCAGGCTAGGTGGATTGGCCATGCTAAATTGCCCGTAGTGTTCAGGGGTGTGTGTGTTATAGGGGGATGGGTCTGGGTGGGCTGCTTCATGGGGCAGTCTGGACTTGTAGGGCCGAAAGGCCTGTTTCCACACTGTAGGGAATCTAATCTAATGTGAAGTAACCAAAATCAAGGCTGTGCAAGGGGTCAGATTTGGAGAAGAATGCATATTTCAGATCTTCGCTATGGCTGAAAGCAGTATTAAAGAATAGCAAGACCTATGAGGAATTTGAAATAAAAAGGATGAGAATTTTAAAACTGAAGAGCTGACAGACCAGGAATCAGTGTAGGTCAATGAATATAGGAGAGATGGTTGAAAAGAGCTGATATGAGGTTGGATTAAGAAGTTTAGATGATCTCATGTTTACAGAGGGTGCAATGTGGGAAGCAGGCCAGGCATACATTGGAATAGCCAAGTTTAGAGCTAACAAAGGCTTGAATGAGGGTTTCCTCTGCAGATGGGGTGAGGCAGGGGCTTAGGCATGTGACATTTCAGAAGTGGACTTGCTGATGGAACGGTCTGGAGATGAAAAATCATCTCATGATTAAATGGATTGCTAAATTGCAAATCCACTTGTTCAACCTCATCAGTAGCTAGGGACACCAAGCTAATGGCATATAGGGCTGTGATGGTTCCCACCTTCCTATGTGGCTCTGAGAACTGGACTGTTTACAGCAGACAACTTAAGGTGCTGGAGTAGTACCACCCACACTGCCTGCACAACTTCCTGCAAATCTGCTGAGAAGATAGATGCACCAAAACCAGTATCCTCGTCCAGGCCAGTATCCCCAGCATTGTGACACTGACCACCCTTAATCACCTGCAATGGGCTGGACATGTTGTCCACATGACCAACATGAGACTTCCCAAGCAGGTGCTCCACTCCCAGCTCCAAAACACAGGCAAGCCCCAAATTGACAGAGGAAATGCTTCAGTGTTATCCTCAAGGCCTCACTGGCAAAGTGCAGCATTCCCACAGACACCTGGGAATCACTTACCCTAGACTGTACAAAGTGAGGAGGAGCTTCTGGGATGGTGTTGAGCACTTTGAGGCTTGCTGTTGGGAAAAAAAAACACAACCTGGGTGAAAACAGCATAAGGAGCACTCTGCCACACCAATGCCCCAGCCACAGCTTCTCACTTTTGCCCAACTGTGGCAGAGTCTGTGGAAGCTTCTTCAGACTGAAAAGATGTACAAGGTTGTTGCTGGGACAGGATAATTTGAGTTATAGAGAGAAGCTAGGTAGGCTGGAACTTTTTTGACTTGAGACTGATGCCCTTTAGAGAAGGAAACAGTCATCCTTGCCCAGTCTGGCTTACATGTGACTCCAGTCCCACAGAAATGAGACTGACTCTTAACTGCTCTCTGGGCAATTAGGGATGGGGCGATAAATGCTGCCAAGCCAGCGATGCCCTCGTCCTGTGAATGAATAACGAAAAAACGATAGCAGAGGCACTAGTATCAAACAAACAATTCAATCCAAAAGTGCCAGATAAGTGTTGGACTGCAAATTTCATTTTTATTTTCAAAGCGATAAATAAAACTAAGTCAGGTTACGTAGATTAAAGTCAGTGGTAGAAAAGGTACCAACAAGACCTTTAATGTATAGATATGGGAAGAATTGCTGAAAATGCTCTGGCTGCAACTGAATAGGTAAGATTGAAACCAAGTAGGGTGGTCCATTCATGTAGACATGAGTGGGACCATCCTACTCATCAACAAAGGAAAGACATTGGAAAAGAATGGTGTGGTCGGCAGTAAAAGGATACTGGCAGGTAAGTGTGGAGCTGGATGAACACAGCAGGCCAAGCGGCATCTCAGGAGCACAAAAGCTGACATTTCAGGCCTAGGCCCTTCATCAGGAAAGGGGGCTGGGGAGAGGGTTCTGAAATAAATAGGGAGAGAGGGGGAAGTGGACCGAAGATGGATAGAGGAAAAGATAGGTGGAGAGGAGAGTATAGGTGGGGAGGTAGGGAGGGGATAGGTCAGCCCAGGGAGGACGGATAGGTCAAGGGGGCGGGATGAGGTTAGTAGGTAGGAAATGGAGGTGCGGCTTGAGGTGAGAGGAGGGTATAGGTGAGAGGAAGAACAGGTTAGGGAGGCGGGGGCGTGCTGGGCTGGTTTTGGGATGCAGTGGGGGGAGGGGAGATTTTGAAGCTGGTGAAATCCACATTGATACCATTGGACTGCAGGGTTCCCAAGCAGAATATGAGTTGCTGTTCCTGCAACCTTCGGGTGGATTTCACAAGCTTCAAAATCTCCCCTCCCCCCACTGCTTCCCAAAACCAGCCCAGTTCATCCCTGCCTCCCTAACCTGTTCTTCCTCTCACCTATCCCCTCCTCCCACCTCAAGTCGCACTTTCATTTCCTACCCACTAACCTCATCCCGCCTCCTCGACCTGTTCGTCCTCCCAGACTGACCTATCCCCTCCCCACCTCCCCACCTATACTCTCCACCTATCTTCTCCTCTATCCATCTTCGGTCCACCTCCCCCACTCTCCCTATTTATTTCAGAACCCTCTCCCCATCCCCCTTTTCTGATGAAGGGCCTAGGCCCGAAACGTCAGCTTTTGTGCTTTTAAGATGCAGCTTGGCCTGCTGTGTTCATCCCACTCCATACTTTGTTATCTCGGATTCTCCAGCATCTGCAGTTCCTGCTATCTCTGGCAGGTAAGTGATGGATAATGCTCCAAGGTCACAGTCACTGAGGATTTGATTTGTGATATTGGTTGGGACTATTTCAATGCTGTGGCACTCACTGAAACCTGATTCAAATGTGGAGTTGGAAGGGTTGTGATGGCAGTTTGAAAGAGAGATTTTTAAAAATTCATTTACAGGATGACAGCATTGCTGGCTAGGCAGCATTTATTGCCTGTCCCTAATTGCCCAGAGGGCAGCTAATAGTCAATCACATTGCCGTGGGTCTGGAGTCACATGTAGGCCAGGCCAGGTAAGGATGGCAGTTTCCTTCCCTAAAGGACATGAGTGAACCAGATGGGTTTTTCCTGCCAATTGACAATGGATTCATGGTCATCATTAGACTCTTAATATGAGCTATTTATTGAACTCAAATTTCACCAATTGCCATGGTGGGATTCAAACTCAGGGAAGCGTCTAGGCCAGAAACATCAGCTTTCCTGTTCCTCTGATGCTGCTTGGCCTGCTGTGTTCATCCAGCTCTACACCTTGTTACCCCAGAATGTTATCTGAGTTTCTGGATTAACAGTCCAGTGATAATACCACGAGGCCATCGCCACCCCTGGAGAGTGATGCATCCTGAACCTACATTTATAACACCAACTTAAGGGTGACCAGCAGTTTTGTGTGAATGGAGTTGAGACCATAATGCAGAATCACAGGACTACTACGGTATAAAAGAAGGTCACTGGGCCCCTCTTATCTAAACCAGAAATAACAACTAGAGAAGGATGTGAGCTTTAGGCCTAAGGCAGAGAATAAGATTCATCGAGGTGAGCACAGAGAAATAAAACTTGTAGCTGAGAAGATTATTTCAGCTGGATCTTAAAGAAGATCATACACTCCTTATACTTGTTGTTGGAGAGGAGGGTGAAGGAGAAAGGGAAGAAGGGGTAAGGTAGAAGATTGACAGAGAGTAAAACCAATCAAGGATTAGCTTTGCTCTCCTGGATAATCATTGAGTGATGACTTTAGTGAAGAAGAGTGAGTAAAAATGGAACTTCCAGTGATCCAGCCAAATCTGAGGCTGGATAGTGAAACCAGTCATGCACCAGATATGCTCAAGTCCCACAACTTGGGCACAAAGGAGCAAAAATTGGTGTTAAATCGGAGACCACAAACAGTTTATTTATAAATCTTTTGCTGTATACTTACATAAGTGGCAAGGTGAATGTTTGTTGTCCATCCCTAATTACCCTGAAAAAGTGGTGGTAAGCCAAAAAGATTTGCAAGGATATTCCCAGGGTTGGAGGGTTTGAGCTACAGGGGGAGGTTGAATAGGCTGGGGCTATTTTCCCTGGAGTGTTGGAGGTTGTGGGGTGACCTTATAGAAGTTTACAAAATCATGAGGTGCATGGATAGGGTGAATAGCCAAGGTCTTTTCCCCATAGTCGGGGAGTCAAAACTGGAGGGCATAGGTTTAAGGTAAGAGGGGTAAGATTTAAAAGGGACCTCAGGGGCAACTTTTTCATACAGAGTGTGAAGTTTGTATGGAATGACCTGCCAGAGGAAGAGGTGGACGCTGGTACAATTACAACATTTAAAACGCATCTGGATGAATATATGAATTGGAAGGGTTTAGAGGGAAATGGACCAAATGCTGGCAAATGAGACTAGATTAATTTAGGATATCTGGTTGGCATGGACAAGTTGGACTGAAGGGTCTGTTTCCATGCTGTGCATCTCTATGATTCTCTATGACCTTCTCAATACCAATCTGTGTACTGTAGGTACACCTACAGGCATTCCAGAAGTTTGACTCAGCAATTATGAAGGAACAGCAATATAGTCCCAAGATAGATGTCTTGGAAGGAAATTTGCAGTGGAGATGTTTCAGTGCATCTGCTACGCTTGTTCTTTAGGGTGATAAATAGTTGGAGGTTTCATAGGTGCTTATGAAGAAGCCTTGACAAATTGTTGCAGTGCATCTTGCAGATGATACCCATTGCAATCCTCGCAAAGTGAGGAATGAATGAATATTTAAAGTGGGTGAATGGGGTGCCAGTCAAGCATTGCTTTGTTTTGGATGTTATTGGGCTTTGGTTGGAGCAGCAGGCAAATTAGAAGAATTCGACCACACTCCTGACTTGAACCTTGTTGATGGTGGAAAAATTGTGGCAATTCAAGATAGAGTTATTCACCTCAGAGTTCCAAACATTTGACCTGTTTTAGTCACTGTTTTTATACGGCTGGTCGAATTCTAAGCCTCTGGGTAATGATGCCCCTACCCTGCCACACACTGACAGAAGTTTGATGGTCATGGGGTCACTAATGGCAGTGCTGATAGTGGAAGTGGTTAGATTCTTTCATGTCAGAAATATTCAGTGCATTGCACTTGTATGGCACAAGTTTTATTTACCATTTATCAGCACAAACATACCTGCATGTTATTCAACTCTTGTACAATGTGAACAAACTACTTCATTATCTGAGGAGTTGTGAAAGTCACAGCCATACAGCACAGCAACAGAATCCTCAGCCCAACTCATCCATACCGACCGGGTTTCTAAACAGAACCAGTCCCATTTGCCTGTTTCCCTTTATACCTTTCCTATTGATGTACCTGTCCAAAAAGGTTGAGAGTAGGGAGGTCCAAAATCAAGTTTCAGGGACGCAAGATGGCACCGGCAAGCAAGAAGTTGGTTTGAAGTATGTCTACTTCAACGCCAGGAGTGTCCGGAATAAGGTGGGTGAACTTGCAGCATGGGTTAGTACCTGGGACTTCAATGTTGTGGCCATTTTGGAGACATGGATAGAGCAGGGACAGGAATGGTTGTTGCAGGTTCCAGGATTTAGATGTTTCAGTAAGAACAGAGAAGATGGTAAAAGGGGGGGAGGTGTGGCATTGTTGGTCAAGGACAGTATTACAGTTGCAGAAAGGATGTTTGGGGACTCATCAACTGAGGTAATATCGGCTGAGGTTAGAAACAGGAAAGGAGAGGTCACCCTGTTGGGAGTTTTCTATAGGCCTCCGAATAGTTCCAGATATGTCGAGGAAAGGATAGCAAAGATGATTCTCGAGAGGAGTGAGAGAGACAGGGTAGTTGTCATGGGGGACTTCAACTTTCCGAATATTGACTGGGAACACTATAGTTCGAGTACTATAGATGGGTCAGTTTTTGTCCAGTCTGTGCAGGAGGGCTTCCTGCGCAGTATGTAGATAGGCCAACAAGGGACAAAGCCACATTAGATTTGGTACTGGGTAATGAGCCCGGCCAGGTGTTCGATTTGGAAGTAGGTGAGCACTTTGGTGAGAGCGATCACAATTCTGTTATGTTTACTTTAGTGATGGAAAGGGATAGGTGTATACCACTGGGCAAGAGTTATAGAACATAGAACATAGAACATAGAACAGTACAGCACAGAACAGGCCCTTCAGCCCACAATGTTGTGCCGACCATTGATCCTCATGTATGCACCCTCAAATTTCTGTGACCATGTACATGTCCAGCAGTCTCTTAAATGACCCCAATGACCTTGCTTCCACAACTGCTGCTGGCAACGCATTCCATGCTCTCACAACTCTCTGCGTAAAGAACCTGCCTCTGACATCCCCTCTATACTTTCCACCAACCAGCTTAAAACTATGACCCCTCGTGCTAGCCATTTCTGCCCTGGGAAATAGTCTCTGGCTATCAACTCTATCTATGCCTCTCATTATCTTGTATACCTCAATTAGGTCCCCTCTCCTCCTCCTTTTCTCCAATGAAAAGAGACCGAGCTCAGTCAACCTCTCTTCGTAAGATAAGCCCTCCAGTCCAGGCAGCATCCTGGTAAACCTCCTCTGAACCCTCTCCAAAGCATCCACATCTTTCCTATAATAGGGCACCCAGAACTGGACGCAGTATTCCAAGTGCGGTCTAACCAAAGTTTTATAGAGCTGCAACAAGATCTCACGACTCTTAAACTCAATCCCCCTGTTAATGAAAGCCAAAACACCATATGCTTTCTTAACAACCCTGTCCACTTGGGTGGCCATTTTAAGGGATCTATGTATCTGCACACCAAGATCCCTCTGTTCCTCCACGCTGCCAAGAATCCTCTCCTTAATCCTGTACTCAGCTTTCAAATTCGGACTTCCAAAATGCATCACCTCGCATTTATCCAGGTTGAACTCCATCTGCCACCTCTCAGCCCATCTCTGCATCCTGTCAATGTCCCGCTGCAGCCTACAACAGCCCTCTACACTGTCAACGACACCTCCGACCTTTGTGTCGTCTGCAAACTTGCTGACCCATCCTTCAATTCCCTCGTCCAAGTCATTAATAAAAATTACAAACAGTAGAGGCCCAAGGACAGAGCCCTGTGGAACTCCACTCACCACTGACTTCCAGGCAGAATATTTTCCTTCTACTACCACTCGCTGTCTTCTGTTGGCCAGCCAATTCTGTATCCAAGCAGCTAAGTTCCCCTGTATCCCATTCCTCCTGACCTTCTGAATGAGCCTACCATGGGGAACCTTATCAAATGCCTTACTGAAGTCCATATACACCACATCCACAGCTCGACCCTCATCAACCTTTCTAGTCACATCCTCAAAAAACTCGATAAGGTTTGTAAGGCATGACCTACCCCTCACAAAGCCGTGTTGACTGTATTTGATCAAGCCATGCTCTTCCAGATGGTCATAAATCTTATCCCTCAGAATCCTTTCTAACACCTTGCAGACGACAGACGTGAGACTTACCGGTCTATAATTGCCGGGGATTTCCCTATTTCCTTTCTTGAAGAGAGGAATTACATTTGCCTCTCTCCAGTCCTCAGGTACGACTTCAGTGGAGAGCGAGGATGCAAAGATCTTCGCAAGTGGCGAAGCAATTGCATTTCTTGCTTCCCAAAGCAGCCGAGGACAAATCTGATCCGGGCCTGGCGACTTGTCAATCTTAATGTTTGACAAAATTTTCAGCACATCAGCTTCCTCTATCTCTATCCATTCCAGCATGCACACCTGCTCTTCAAAGGTTTCATTCACTACAAAATAATAGCTGGGGGAAAGGCAATTATGATGAGATTAGGCAAGATTTAGGGAGCATAGGATGGGGAAGGAAACTGCAGGGGATGGGCACAATAGAAATGTGGAGCTTATTCAAGGAAAAGCTCCTGTGTGTCCTAGATAAGTATGTACCTGTCAGTCAGGGAGGAAGTGGTAGAGCACGGGAGCCGTGATTTACGAAGGAAGTGGAATCTCAGGAGGAAGAAGAAGGCTTATGTTAGGATGAGATGTGAAGGCTCAGTTAGGGTGCTTGAGGGCTACGAGGGCTACGAGGTAGCCAGGAAAGACCTAAAGAGAGAGTTCATAAGAGCCAGGAGAAGACATGAGAAGTTGTTGGCGGATAGGATCAGGGTAAACCCTAAGGCTTTCTATAGGTATTTAAGGAATAAAAGAATGACGAAAGTAAGATTAGGCCCAATCAAGGATAGTAGTGGTAAGTTGTGTGTGGAGTCAGATGAGATAGGGTAAGCACTAAATGAATATTTTTCAACAGTATTCACTCTAGAAAATGACAATGTTGTCGAGGAGAATACTGAGATACAGGCTACTAGACTAGGTGGGATTGAGGTTCACAAGGAAGAGGTATTAGAAATCCTACAGAGTGTGAAGATAGATAAGTCCCCTGGGCCGGATGGGATTTATCCTCGGATCCTCTGGGAAGCCAGGGAGGAGATTGCCGAGCCTTTGGCATTGATCTTTAACTCGTCATTGTCTACAGGAATAGTGCCAGACGACTGGAGGATAGCAAATGTGGTTCCCCTGTTCAAGAAGGGGAGTAGAGACAACCCTGGTAATTATAGACCAGTGCGCCTTCCCTCAGTTGTTGGTAAAGTGTTGGAAAAGGTTATAAGAGATAGGATTTATAATCATCTAGAAAAGAATAAATTGATTAGGGATAGTCAGCACGGTTTTGTGAAGGTTAGGTTGTGCCTCACAAACCTTATTGAGTTCTTTGAGAAGGTGACCAAACAGGTAGATGAGAGTAAACCAGTTGAGGTGGTGTATATGGATTTCAGCAAGGCGTTCGATAAGGTTCCCCACAGTAGGTTATTGTACAAAATGCAGAGGAATGGGATTGTGGGAGATATAGCAGTTTGGATCGGAAATTGGCTTGCTGAAAGAAAACAGAGGGTGGTAGTTGATGGGAAATGTTCATCCTGGAGACCAGTTACTAGTGGTGTACCGCAAGGATCGGTGTTGGGTCCACTGCTGTTTGTCATTTTTATAAATGACCTGGATGAGGGTGTAGAAGGATGGGTTAGTAAATTTGCAGACGACACTAAGGTTGGTGGAGTTGTGGACAGTGACGAAGGATGCTGTAGGTTGCAGAGAAACATAGATAAGCTGCAGAGCTGGGCTGAGAGGTGGCAAATGGAGTTTAATGCAGACAAGTGTGAGGTGATGCACTTTGGCAAGAGTAACCAGAAGGCAAAGTACTGGGCTAATGTTAAGATTCTTGGTAGTGTAGATGAGCATAGAGATCTCGGTGTCCATGTGCACAGATGCTTGAAAGTTGCCACCCAGGTTGACAGGGCTGTTAAGAAGGCATACAGTGTTTTAGCTTTTGTTAATAAAGGGATTGAGTTCCGGAACCAAGAGGTTATGCTGCAGCTGTACAAAACTCTGGTGCGGCTGCACTTGGAGTATTGCATACAGTTCTGGCCACCGCATTATAAGAAGGATGTGGAAGCTTTGGAAAGGGTGCAGAGGAGATTTACTAGGATGTCGCCTGGTGTGGGCGGAAGGTGTTACGAGGAAAGGCTGAGGGATTTGAGGCTGTTTTCGTTAGAGAGAAGAAGGTTGAGAGGTGACTTAATTGAAACATATAAAATAATCAGAGGGTTAGATAGAGTGGATAGGGAGAGTCTTTTTCCTAGGATGGTGACGGCGAGCACGAGGGGGCATAGCTTTAAATTGAGGGGTGAAAGATATAGGACAGATGTCAGAGGTAGTTTCTTTACTCAGAGAGTAGTAAGGGAATGGAATGCTTTGCCTGCAACAGGAGTAGATTCGCCAACTTTAGGTACATTTAAGTCGTCATTGGACAAGCATATGGACGTACATGGAATAGTGTAGGTTAGATGGGCTTGAGATCGGTATGACAGGTCGGCACAACATCCAGAGCTGAAGGGCCTGTACTGTGCTATAATGTTCTATGTTCAAATGTCTTTTAAATATTGTAATTGCGCTCAATTTTACCAATTCCTCTGGCAGCTCCTTCCTTGAAAGGAAGTTGCAGGTGGATAGGATAGTGAAAATGATGCATGGTACACTTGCCTTTATTGGTCAGTGCATCAAGTACAGGAGTTGGGAGGCCATGTTGCGGCTGTACAGGGCATTGGTTAGGCCAATACTGGAATACTGTGTGCAATTCTGATCCCCCAACTATAGGAAAGATGTTGTGAAACTTAAAAGGGTTCAGTAAAGATTTACAAAGATGTGGCCAGGGCTGGAAGGTTTGAGCTATAGAGAGAGATTGAATAGGCTGAGGCTATTTTCCCTGGACATTAAAGTCTGAGGGGTGACCTTATGAAGGTTTATTAAATCTTGAGGGACATGAATAGGACGAATCGCCAAGGTCTTTTTTCCAGGATAGGGGATTCCTAAACTAGAGGGCATAGGTTTAAGGTGAGAGGGGAAAGATTTAAAAGGGATCTAAGGGCCAATCTTTTCACACAGATGCTGGGATGTACATGGAATGAGCTGCCAGAGGAAGTGGTGGAGGCTGGTACAATTGCAACATTTAAAAGGCATCTGGATGGGTATATGAATAGGAAAAGCTTAAAGGAATATGGGCAAATCCTGGCAAATGGGACTAGATTTATTTAGGATATCTGATTGGCATGGACGAATTGGACCAAAGGGTCTGTTTCCATGCTGTATTTCTCTATGACTCTTTGTTTGCACCACCCTCTGTGTGAAAAAGTTGCTCCTCAGGTTCCTATGCACCCTAATTTTGGCATCCCCTACCCTACGCACAATATCCTGGCTATTCACCTTATCTGTGCCTGTCATGATTTTATAAACATTTATAAGGTCACCCATCAGCCTCCTTTGCTCCCGGGATAAAGGTCCTTAGCTTATCCATCCTCTTGTTATAGCTCAAACCCTCCAGTTTTGGTAACATCCCTGTAAATCGTTTTTGCACCCTTTCCAGTTTAATAGAATCCTTCCTATAGCAGGAACAAAAACAAAGTTGCCAGAAGAGCTCACGATAACAAAGTGTGAAGCTGGATGAACATAGCAGGCCAAGCAGCATCTCAGGAGCACAAAAGCTGACGTTTCGGGCCTAGACCCTTCATCAGAGTGCTATCAGAGAACTCTCTGATGAAGGGTCTAGGCCTAAAACGTCAGCTTTTGTGCTCCTGAGATGCTGCTTGGCCTGCTGTGTTCATCCAGCTTCACACTTTATTACCTTGGTTCTCCAGCATCTGCAGTTCCCATTATCACTTGCCAGAAAAGCTCAGCAGGCCTGGCAGCATTTGTGAAGGAAAAAACAGAGTTAGTGTTTTGGGTCCAGTGACCCTTCCTCAGAACTGGACCTGAAATGTTAACTCTGTTTTTTCCTTCACAGATGCTATCAGTTCTGCTGAGTTTTCCCAGCAACCTGGTTTTGGTTCCTGATTTACAGCGTTCACAGTTCTTTCGGTTTTTCCTTCCTATTATCATGGTGACCAGAATTGTTTATGGCCTTATCAATGTCTTGTCCAGCTGTAACATGCTGTTCCAACTCCAGTACTCAATGCTCTGACCATTGAAGGCAAGCATGCCAATTGCCTTCTTCACTACCCTGTCTACCTCTGACACCACTGTCAAGTAACTATATACCTGTACCTTGGGTCTCTCTGTTCGGCAACACTCCCCAGGGCAGGGCTGTACCATTATTTGAGTAAGCCCTGCCCTGGTTTGTCTTCCCAAATTGCAATACCTCGCATTTATCTCAATTAAACTTCATCTGTCATTCCTCACCCGCTGACTCAGATGATCAAGATCCTCTTGCACTCTTATATAACCTTCCTCGCCGTTCACTATACCACCAATTTTGCCAATATTCACAAACTTAGAAACAATACCTCCTATGTTTTCATCCAAATTGTTTACATAAGTGATGAACAACAGTGGACCTAGTACCAATTCTTGCAGCAAACCATTGGTCACAGGCGTCAAGGCTGAATGACAACCCTCCACCACCACCCGCTGTCTCCTACCATCAAGCCATTGTATCCAGTTGACAAACAGGAGGCTGGAAGAACAGAGCAAGCCAGTCTGCATCCAGAGGAAAGGAGAAGTCAGTGTTTCAGGCACTACCCTTCTTTAGGGCTAAATATAGGGTTAGGGGGTTCCTTTAGATAAAGAGAGAGTTGGGGGGAGCAGAATGGTGGTGATAGGTTGACACTCGTGGTAGGTACAGCCAGGCTGGTCGATGGAATTGATGAATCTGGTTGGTAGCTGGAAGGGAGGAGGTGGAGCTGGAAAGGGAGCCAGGGGGATGGTTATTTAGAACATAGAACATAGAACATAGAACAGTACAGCACAGAACAGGCCCTTCAGCCCACAATGTTGTGCCGACCATTGATCCTCATGTATGCACCCTCAAATTTCTGTGACCATATACATGTCCAGCAGTCTCTTAAATGACCCCAATGACCTTGCTTCTACAACTGCTGCTGGCAACGCATTCCATGCTCTCACAACTCTCTGCGTAAAGAACCTGCCTCTGACATCCCCTCTATACTTTCCACCAACCAGCTTAAAACTATGACCCCTCGTGCTAGCCATTTCTGCCCTGGGAAATAGTCTCTGGCTATCAACTCTATCTATGCCTCTCATTATCTTGTATACCTCAATTAGGACCCCTCTCCTCCTCCTTTTCTCCAATGAAAAGAGACCGAGCTCAGTCAACCTCTCTTCATAAGATAAGCCCTCCAGTCCAGGCAGCATCCTGGTAAACCTCCTCTGAACCCTCTCCAAAGCATCCACATCTTTCCTATAATAGGGCGCCCAGAACTGGACGCAGTATTCCAAGTGCGGTCTAACCAAAGTTTTATAGAGCTGCAACAAGATCTCACGACTCTTAAACTCAATCCCCCTGTTAATGAAAGCCAAAACACCATATGCTTTCTTAACAACCCTGTCCACTTGGGTGGCCATTTTAAGGGATCTATGTATCTGCACACCAAGATCCCTCTGTTCCTCCACGCTGCCAAGAATCCTATCCTTAATCCTGTACTCAGCTTTCAAATTCGACCTTCCAAAATGCATCATTTGAAACTAGAGAACTCAATGTTGAGCCCTCCAGGCTGTAGGGTGCCCAGGCAGAAGATATGATGTTGTTCCTCAAATTTGCGTTCTGTGTCGCTGCAACACTGGAGGAGGCCAAGGACAGACATGCCAGAGGAAGAGTTGAGGAGTCGGGGGAGGTGCGCAGTTGAAATGGGCAGTGACTGGGAGGTTAGGTTGGCCGTTAAGGGTGAAGTGAAGATGCTTGACAAAACAGTCACCAAGTCTATGTTTGGTCTCACCGATGTAGAGAAGACCACATCGGAAGTACTGGATGCAGTAGACGAGGTTGGAGAAGATACAGTTGAAGCTCAGCCTCATGTGGAAGGACTGTTTAGGGCCCTGGATGGAGGTGAGGGAAGTGGTGTACGGGCAGGTGTTCCATCTTTTGCGGTTACAAGGGAAGGTATTGGGTGGGCTGGAGTGGTTGGTGGGGAGTGAGGTACGAACTAAGTTGTGGCAAAGAGAATGGTCCTTGCAGAAGCCAGAGAGGGATGGGGAGTGGAAGATGTTATGGATGGTGGGGTCTAATTGGAGTTGACGGAAGTGTTTGAGGATGATACATTGGAAGCGGAGGCTGGTGGGGTGGAAAATGAGGACAAGGGGACCTTATCATTGTTTTGTTTAGAGAGAGGGTGTGGTTTAGAGCTGTGAAGTGGGGAATGGTGGAGGTGTGGTGGAGGAATGTCTTCATGACAGAGGAAGGGTAGGAATGTTGTTTGAGAAAGGAGGATATCTGGGATGCTTGGGAGTAGAATATTTCCTCGTCAGAACAGATGTGATGGAGGTGGAGGAATTGGGAAAATGGAATGGAGTTTTTGCAGGATACAGAGTGGGAAGAGGTGTAACCTAAGTAGCTACGGGAGTCTGTGGCTTTACAGTAAATGTTGGTCCATAAACTGTCACCAGAAATGGAAACAGTGAGGTCAAGAAAGGTGGGGTGTGGGAGGCAGGTGTCTGAGATAAACCAAGTGAATTTAAGGGCAGAGTGGAAGTTGTTAGCGAAACCCAATTCAACCTGGATGCGGGATGCAGTACCAATGCAGTTATCGATTTAACAGCAGAAGAGTTAGGGAACAGTACTGGTGTACTTACTGAAATGGGCCTGTTCAACATAACCGACAGAGAGGCAGGCATGGCTGGGGCACATGCAAGTTCCCATGGCAACTCCCCGGATTTGAAGAAAGGCGGAAGAATTGAAGGAAAAGTTATTGAAGGTGAGGGCTAGTTCAGCGAGGTGATGGAGGGCATTGGTAGGGGCACTGGTTGTGTCTATTGGAGCAGAAAACACTGAGGGCTGTAGACTGTCCTTGTGTGGTATGGATGTGTTTAGGGATTGCACTTCCATAGTAAAGATGATGCGCTTGGGGCCAGGGAACTGGAATTTCCAAAGATGTGAGGGGTGTGGTAGTGTTCCAGATGTAGGTGGGGAGTGCTAGACCAAGGGGCAGAGAATGGAATCAAGGTAGGAAGAGATGGATTTGGTGGGGTAGGAGCATTGGTCGGCTGGAGTAGTTGGGCTTGTAGATCTTGGGGAGCAGGTAAAACCGGGCAGTGTGGGGCTGGGGGACTATAGGCTGGAGGCGGTGGAAGGGAGGTCACCAGAAATGATGAGTTCATGGACAGTGAAGGAGATGGTGGCTTGATGGGCCATGGTGAGGATGTGGTCAAGGGGGAGGTAGGACGTGATGTCAGAGAGTTGGTGTTCAGCCTCTGCGACATAGAGGTACAGACTGCCAACACCCCACCTTTGTTAGCGCGTTTGATCGTGAAACAGGGAAGAGAGTGGAGCACTGCATATTCTGAGGGGGAAAGGTTGGAGTGAGCGAGGGTGTGGAGAAATCAAGGCGGTCAATGTCGTTTGACAGTTAACAATGAAGAGGTTGTCCAGAGCAGGTAGGAGGCTGGCAGTGAGTGTCCAAGAGGAGGAGGACTAGCTCTCCCTGGATCCCATGTGATCTAACCTTACTAACCAGCGTACCATGCAGAGCCTTGTCGAAGACATTGCTAAGGCCCATGCAGGCAATATGTACCACAATGACTTCTTCTGTCATCTTGGTCACTTTTTAAAAAGCTCTATCGAGTTTATGAGACACGATTTCTCACGTACAAAGCCATGCTGACTATTTTTCCACATACAAAGTCTGCTGACTATAAAAACACTTCTATCAAGCCAGGTTCCTCTCTGGGATCTGACTTGTCCAGTAATAACATCTGCTGTGGTCATGTTCATATGTTCTCTTCTATAGTATGTTATGACAAACATTATCCCTCACACAAGCCTGTCGTAAACAGAACTTCCACGTATGTCAGTTTGGTTTCGTTAATGCTAAATTGTTCTGAATTTGTAAGTAATTGTAGCCAGCGAAGATATAAATATTGCATTAATATATTATCAAGGTATACACTTAAATCCAAGGTTACTTGTCAATCTTTGTTCTGTATTGCCAGCAGGAATTGTGTGATGTATTGAAGTACACAGTGATCTCTTGCTTAAATATAAGTTCATGATCACTTATGGAATCAGGCTGACTATGACATGTATTAAACCACAAAGATTGTAGATGTTCGTTGTTATATTGTACAGTTTATACAACACTTTTGACCTCCCAGTAACTCAAATTGATTCATCTTGCAATCTGCTTTCATTCTGTTGATACAACTATTGAATGTCAGGAAATACACATACACCAATAGTTAAAGAATTTTTAAAGGGTTTGTGAAAGGTTATTTTATTAAAGTTAGCTGCTGACTGATTTTCGTTGATTGTTGCTGAGATAGTGGAAGTGCTTCATGACATGTATTTTTATTTCAAGTTGGTGTGAAGTCTGAGATAATGCTGATGTATGTGATGAACACCTCAGTTCTCACTTCAAGGTTTCTGGTCACAACATTTGCTACCAGCCATGGGTGCTTTTGTTTCCATCCCCTTAGCCTTCAGCATGCAGGAAAGTGCAAGTGAAGCAGTACAATGGAGGACAGGCTGTACTAAGTGGGAGGAGACTAAGGGGAGAGGGGCTTTCATTGAATCACACAACACAGAAGAGGCACTTGGTCTATCAAGTTTGTACTGGCTAAAAAGCTACTCTAAATCTACACTAGTCTCAGTTTCTAGCACTTAGCCCATAGCATTGAATAGCAACAAATAAAAAATTGCAGGTGCTGAAATCCAAGGTAGTCAGACAAGAAGCTGGAAGAACACAGCAAGCCAGGCAGCATCTGGAGGAAAGGAGCAGTCAAAGGCAACAGCTAATATCTATCCACCTTATAACATGCTCCTTATAATATTATACATCTCAATCAGGTCCCCTCTCAACCTTTGCTGCTCTAATGAAAATAGCGCGTCTCTCGTCATAGCTGAACTGCTTCTTCCCTGGTAAAATCCTGGTGAACCTCCTCTGCACCCTCTCCAGTGCAAACACATCCTTCCTGCAGTACGATGACCAGAACTGCAAGAAGTACCCTGGCTGTAGTAACCAAAGATAGAGGAGCCTAACCAAAGTCCCTTACAACTCCAACATAATCTCCTTTCTGTTTTAATCTATGTCATGATTGTTAAAGACCAATGCCTCAAGTACCTTCTTAAATGCCCGATTAACCTGTCCAGCTGCCTTCAGTGATCTGTAGATAAGAACCCCAAGAGCTGTCCGTTCTTCTGAGCTTCCTAGAGTCTTCCCATTGATTGAATACTCTGTTGTTTTGTTATTTCTTCCAAAGTACATCACCTCTCACTTATCTGGGCAAAACTGCATCTGTCACTGATCTGCCCATCTGACCGGTCCATATATAACCCCTATAACCTAAAGCTTTTTTCCTCACTGTCAACCAGCCAAGCAATCTTTGTATCATAGACTCAGAGAGTTGCACAACACAGAAACAGATCCTTCAGCTCAATTCATCCATGCTGACCAGATATCCTAAATTAATCTAGTCCGTCTTGCCAGCATTTGGCCCGTATCCCTCTAAACCCTTCCTATTCATGTACCAGACCAGATGTTGTAAATTGTACATAACAAGGTGTGGAGCTGGATGAACACAGCAGACCAAGCAGCATCTTAGGAGCAGGAAAGCTGACGTTTCGGGCCTAGACCCTTCATCAGAAAAGGGGGAGGGGAAGGGGGTTCTGAAATAAATAGGGAGAGAGGGGAAGACGGATTGAAGATGGACAGAGAAGAAGATAGTTGGAGGGGAGACAAACAAGTTAAAGAGGCGGGGATGGAGCCAGTAAAAGCGAGTGTAGGTAGGGAGGTAGGGAAGAGATCGGTCAGTCCAGGGAGGGCAGACAGGTCAGGAGGGCCGCATGAGGTTAGCAGGTTGGAAATGCTTCTTCTATCTCATTCCCAAAATCCACAAACCTGCCTTCCCTGATCGATCCATTGTTTCCACTTGCTCCTGCCCCACAAAACTCATCTCCACATATCTCAAATCCATTTTCTCCCCCTTGGTTCAGAAACTCCCTACCTACGTCCATGACACCACCTATGCCCGCCACCTCCTCCAGAACTTCCAATTCCTCAGTCCCCAACACCTCATTTTCACCATGGACGTCCAGTCCCTATACACCTGCATTCCCCAAGCAGATGGCCTAAAGGCCCTCCACTCCTGCCTGTTCCACAGGCCCGACCAGTCCCTTTCCACTGACATCCTCATCTGATTAGCCAAACTTTTCCTCACCCTCAATACTTTCTCTTTCAATTCCTCCCACTTCCTACAGACAAAGGGAGTGGCCATGGGTATCCGCATGGGCCCAAGCTATGCCTGCCTCTTTGTAGGTTACATGGAAACATCCCTCTTCCATACCTACACAGGCCCCAAACCCCACCTCTTCCTCCGTTATGTTGATGACTGTTTCGGCGCCGCCTCGTGCTCCCACGAGAAGTTCAAACAGTTCATCCACTTCACCAACACCTTCTACCACAACCTTAAGTTCACCTGGACTATCTCTAACATCTCCCTCACCTTCCTGGACTTCTCTGTCTCCATTTCTGGCAACCACCTAGAAACCGATATCCATTTCAAGTCCACCGACTCCCTCAGCTACCTGGAATACACCTCTTCCCACCCACCTTCCTGCAAAAATGCCATCTCCTATTTCCAATTCCTTCGCCTCCGCGGCACCTGCTCCCAGGATGAGGCATTTCACTCCTGTACATCTCAAATGTCCTCGTTCTTCATGGACTGCAACATCCCCCCCGCAGAACGCCTTCAACCATGTCTCCCGCATTTCCCGAAACTCATCCTTCACACCCCCTCCCCACAGTAACAACCAAAACAGAATCCCCCTCGTCTTTACGTACCTCCCCACCAACCTCCGGATCCAACACATTATCCTCCGAGACTTCCGCCATCTGCAATCCGACCCACTACCAAAGACATTTTTCCAACCCCACCCTTATGTGCTTTCCAGTGGGACCACTCTCTCCGGGACTCCCTTGTCCGCTCCACACTCCCCTCCAACCCCACCACACCTGGCACCTTCCCCTGCAACTGCAGGAAGTGCTACACCTGCCCCAACACCTCCTCCCTCACCGCCATCCCAGGCCCCAAGATGATTTTCCACATCAAGCAGATGTTCACCTGCACATCTGCCAATGCAGTATACTGCATCCGTTGTTCCTGTTGTGGCCTCCTCTACATCAGGGAAACCAAGCGGAGGCTTGGGGACCTCTTTGCAGAACACCAACGCTCGGTTTGCAATAAACAGCTGCACCTCCCAGTCATGAACCATTTTAACTCCCCCTCCCATTCCTCAGATGACATGTCCATCCTGGGCCTCCTGCAGTGCCACAACAATGCCACCCGAAGTTTGCAGGAACAACAACTCATATTCCGCTTGGGAACCCTGCAGCCCAATGGTATCAATGTGGATTTCACAAGCTTCAAAATCTCCCCTCCTCCCACTGCATCCCAAAACCAGCCCAACTCATCCCCGCCTCCCTAACCTGTACTTCCTCTCACCCATCCCCTCCTCCCACCTCAAGCAGCACCCCCATTTCCTACCTACTAACCTCATCCCGCCCCCTTGACCTGTCCATCCTCCCTGAACTGACTATGTCCTCCCTACCTCACCATCTACACTGACCATTACTGGCTCCATCCCCGCCTCTTTAACTTGTCAGTCTCCTCTCCACCTATCTTCTCCTCTATCCATCTTCAATCTGCCTCCCCCTCTTACCCTGTTTATTTCAGAACCCTCTTCCCCTCCCCCATTTCTGATGAAGGGTCTAGGCCCAAAATGTCAGCTTTTGTGCTCCTAAGATGCTGCTTGGCCTGCTGTCTTCATCCAGCTCCACACTTTGTTATCTCAGATTCTCCAGCATCTGCAGTTCCTATTATCTCTGTAATAAATTGTACTTGCCTACACCGCTTCCTCTGGCGGTTCATTCCATACATGCACCACCCTCTGCAATGAAAAGGCTTGTTTTAAATCTTTTCCTTCTCACCTTAAAACATTGCCCTCTCGTTTAGTACTACCCTATCCTGGGAAACAAATCTTGGATATTCACCCTGTCACCTTAAACCCCTCATGATGTTACAAACCTCTCTAAGGTCATCCCTCAGCCTCTGATGCTCCAGGGAAAATAGCCCCAGCCTAATCAAACTCTCTCTATAGCTCAAACCCTCCGACCCTGGCAACATCCTTGTAAATAAAATCCAAAAGAACTGTGGATGCTGTAAATCAGGAACAAAAGCAAAGTTGCTGGAAAAGCTCAGCCAGTCTGGCAGCATCTGTGAAGGAAAAAACATTGTTAACTTTTCGGGTCAGGTGACCATCCCTTCAGATCTGAGGAAGGGTCACCAGATCGAAAAGTTAACAGTGTTTTTTTCCTTCACAAGATACTGCCAGGCCTGCTGGGCTTTTTCAGAAACTTTGTTTTTGTAACATACTTGTAAATCTTTTCTAATCCCTTTTAAGTTTAACAATATCTTTCCTATAGCAGGGAGACCAGAATTGAACACAATCTTCCAAAAGTGGCCTAATCAATGTCCTATACAGCCTTAACATGACCTCCTAACTCCAATACTCAATGCACTAACCAACAAAAGCCAATGTGCCAAATGCCTTCTTCACTACCCTGTCTCCCTCTGAATCCACTTTCAAGGAACTATGAACCTGAACCCCAAGGTCTGTTTGTTCGGTGTACATGTCCTGCCCTGATTTTTCTTACCTAAATGCAACACCTTCTTCACTGTCCACTGCACCACCAATTTTGGTGCCATCTGCAAACTTACTAACCATACCTCCTATGTTCACATCCAAATCGTTCATATAAATGAAGAAAAGTAGTGGACGCAGCACTGATCCTTGCACCACACTGTTGGTCACAGGCCTCTACCACCACCCTCTGGCTTTTACCTTTGAGTTAATTTTGTATCCAAATGGCTAGCTTTTCCTGAACTCCATGTGATCTAACCTTGCTAACCTGTCTACAATAAAGAACCTTGTTGAATGCCTTGCTGAAGTCCATAAGTTTGTCATCCACAAACTTATTTATCATCACCCCACATATTCTTCAATATCATTTATCTATATCATGAACAGTAAGAGACTAGGACTGATACCTATGAATGTCACTAGACTCTGGCCTTGAGTCACACAAACAGCCTTCGACCACCACCTTCTGTCTCCTACCACTAAGCCAAATTTTGGATCCAACTTGCCAAGTTACCCTGGATCCCATGTGCTTTTACCTTCTTTATCAGTCTGCCATGTGGATTTGCTGAAATTCATATAAACTACATCAACTACACTACCCTCATTGACACAACTGGTTACCTCCTCAAAAAACTCAATCAAATTTGCAACCAGCATGCAGTGCCAGTTTGGCAAGTGATAGGAGGGAAGAAGAGAATGGATGACCACAAGGCAGTCAAAGAGAATCAGGTAGGTAGCACAGGAGTTCCTTGGGCTCCTGTTCAGAAGTTGATTTTCCATTTTTGCAACAGATGAAAGCGTTGCATCCTCAAGTGAGTCTAGACAGAACCAAGCTTCTGGCACCACAAGTGGGCTGACTGTGAAAGTGTCATGATTTCAAATACAACATTGGCATTCATTTCAATAGGGCTAGATTACAAGAGCAGGGATGCACTGCTAAGACTTTATAAGGCTCTGGTCAGACCACTTTTGGAATATTGGGATCAGTTTTAGGTCTCACATCTAAGGAAAGGTGTGCTGGTTTTGGAGGGGGTCCAGGGGTGTTTACAGGCCCATCATATGAGGGGCAATTGAGGAGTCTGAGTCTGTACTTGATGGAGTTCGGAAGGATAAGGGGAGATCTGATTGAAATTTACAGAATAATAAGAGGCATGGTTAGACTGGATGAGGAGAAGATGTTTGGTAATTCTGATAAACTTAGAATTGAGGTTGAGAAGTGCAGAATGATTATAAGATAAGATCTGCTGTTGACAGCTCACAAAATATCACCACACTCCAGCACCATTTTGAAAGAAAGTTTTGTATTCAGCTATTTCTTGATATTGCATTCAGTGAATCAAACTGGGTGAAGATCAGTCTTCTGTGATGCAGGGAACCTCTGGAATATGCCAAGATAGATCATCTTCTCGGCACTTCTGGGTGAAGGTGGTTGCAAATGCCTCAGTCTTGCCATGTTTGTTGACATACTGGGCTTCCCTATCAACATGCAAGAACTATTGCTGTGTACTTTCATCAGGTTGGCACCTTTGAAATCGGGCTTATCTCTCCCAAGATTTGTGAGGACAAGGTCACGTAGTTAATCAGCAGCAGAGTGCTTTGGGATGTCACAAGGATGTGGAAGGGGCTAAATAAGTTCAAGTTCTTTTTTTCATTGTTACTTTTGAATTTTTTCAGACAGTGTTAGTTTGACTCACTTTGGATAGCTTATAGGCGATTCAGCAACTTTATTGAAGAAGATTCCCAATTTTTACAACATTGCTTGTGAATTTAACCTTCTGGAAATGACGCAGAACAGTCACTTATTACTCCATGTACTATATTTCCACAAGTGAATAAAAAGAATCATATTCAGTTGTGTTTCACAAATTTAGAACCTAAATCCCCAAGTCGTGCTCATAAATCTTCTCTGAAGGTATTGGTCCCAAAGCCGGTCTCATTAATAATCTATACATGGTAAAAGTCATGTCTTCGGCTTCATTGGATTTGTCTTCAGATGTTATCGAGTGCATGATTGTTGATAACAGTTTTACATTGAATCGTTCTAGTGAACAGCCAGGAATTATTTCTAAATTCTACCCACCTTCTCAGATTTGTTAATGAGTTTCTCTTAATTGTGCTTTGATTATCAATATATACAAAATTACACATAAAGTGAAATGCATACCTGTGTTGGAAAGACAGCTCTGTGAGCATTCCACTATTGCTCACTGTCACAGAGTGAAAGTCATTATAAATTCAAGATTCATTCCATTCAGCTCTCAATCTGACTGGCACCTATGCAGTCCCTAATGTCTTTCAGGAACAGCTTCAGAGCAATGGATCGGAAATCAGAGAATCAGCAACAGGGAGGTTGGAGAAACTTCTTTTTCCTAAATATATTAGAATGTTCACAATTTTCTATATTTTATTTACACAAACCTGATCAAAATCACTGGTAAACAGTAAGAAAAAAGAACGAGTCAGGACTCTATATTGACAGGCTTTATTGCTTCCTGTAGCTATATGATCAAAAGGCATAGGAACAAAAGTAGACCATTTAGCATATTGAGTCTGATCTGCCATCTAATGAGATCATGAGTGATCTGATAATCTATTTTCCATTTTCTGCATTTATCTCATAATCCTTGATTCCATTAAAAATCTATGTCAACCTTGACTATACTTAACAAAGCAGCCCCTCTCGCTTCACAGATTCAGAAGAAGTTCCCCTTCATCTCTGTCATAAATGGGTGATTCCTTATTGTGAGATTATGCCCTCTAGTCCTAGACTCTCCCACAAGGGCAAACATCCGCTCAGCATCAACACCCTAAAAAATCTGGTATGTTTCAATAAGGTCTCCTCTCATTCTTCTAAACTCCAACCTACTTAACCTCTCCTCATTAGACAATCCATTTGTATCTGGAATCAAACTTGTGAATCTTCTCAGGACTGCCCTTAATGCCAATATATCTTTCCTTAGATAGGGGATCAAAACTGTTCAAAATATTCTACCTGTGGTCTGACTAGTGCAGTTTTAGCAACACTTCCCAATATTTATAATCCACTCCCTTAGAAATAAAGATCAATATTTCTTTTACCTTCCCTATTGCATGCTGAACTTGTATGCTAGCTTTTTGTGGTTCATGTACCAGAAGCCCCAAATCGCTCTGTACTGCAGTCTTACTCCATTTAAATAATGTTTAGCTCCTCTATCCTTCCTGACAAAATATATAACCTCAGATTTTCTTTGCCAAGATTTTGCCCGAAAATTAATTTGCCCTTATGCCTCCTCAGACTCTTTGTGCTGTCATCACCATTCCTTGTCTTAACTAATTTCATGTCATCCACAAACTCGGCAGAGTTCATGTATCAAAGTGCCCCTCTTCTTCATGTAGTGAAAAAAAATCCATGGGATGTGGGTGTCACTGGTCAGGACAGCATTCTTGCTCATTCTACCACTCGCTGTCTTCTGTTGGCCAGCCAATTCTGTATCCAAGCAGCTAAGTTCCCCTGTATCCCATTCCTCCTGACCTTCTGAATGAGCCTACCATGGGGAACCTTATCAAATGCCTTACTGAAGTCCATATACACCACATCCACAGCTCGACCCTCATCAACCTTTCTAGTCACATCCTCAAAAAACTCGATAAGGTTTGTAAGGCATGACCTACCCCTCACAAAGCCGTGTTGACTGTATTTGATCAAGCCATGCTCTTCCAGATGGTCATAAATCTTATCCCTCAGAATCCTTTCTAACACCTTGCAGACGACAGACGTGAGACTTACCGGTCTATAATTGCCGGGGATTTCCCTATTTCCTTTCTTGAAGAGAGGAATTACATTTGCCTCTCTCCAGTCCTCAGGTACGACTTCAGTGGAGAGCGAGGATGCAAAGATCTTCGCAAGTGGCGAAGCAATTGCATTTCTCGCTTCCCAAAGCAGCCGAGGACAAATCTGATCCGGGCCTGGCGACTTGTCAATCTTAATGTTTGACAAAATTTTCAGCACATCAGCTTCCTCTATCTCTATCCATTCCAGCATGCACACCTGCTCTTCAAAGGTTTCATTCACTACAAAATAATAGCTGGGGGAAAGGCAATTATGATGAGATTAGGCAAGATTTAGGGAGCATAGGATGGGGAAGGAAACTGCAGGGGATGGGCACAATAGAAATGTGGAGCTTATTCAAGGAAAAGCTCCTGTGTGTCCTAGATAAGTATGTACCTGTCAGTCAGGGAGGAAGTGGTAGAGCACGGGAGCCGTGATTTACGAAGGAAGTGGAATCTCAGGAGGAAGAAGAAGGCTTATGTTAGGATGAGATGTGAAGGCTCAGTTAGGGTGCTTGAGGGCTACGAGGGCTACGAGGTAGCCAGGAAAGACCTAAAGAGAGAGTTCATAAGAGCCAGGAGAAGACATGAGAAGTTGTTGGCGGATAGGATCAGGGTAAACCCTAAGGCTTTCTATAGGTATTTAAGGAATAAAAGAATGACGAAAGTAAGATTAGGCCCAATCAAGGATAGTAGTGGTAAGTTGTGTGTGGAGTCAGATGAGATAGGGTAAGCACTAAATGAATATTTTTCAACAGTATTCACTCTAGAAAATGACAATGTTGTCGAGGAGAATACTGAGATACAGGCTACTAGACTAGGTGGGATTGAGGTTCACAAGGAAGAGGTATTAGAAATCCTACAGAGTGTGAAGATAGATAAGTCCCCTGGGCCGGATGGGATTTATCCTCGGATCCTCTGGGAAGCCAGGGAGGAGATTGCCGAGCCTTTGGCATTGATCTTTAACTCGTCATTGTCTACAGGAATAGTGCCAGACGACTGGAGGATAGCAAATGTGGTTCCCCTGTTCAAGAAGGGGAGTAGAGACAACCCTGGTAATTATAGACCAGTGCGCCTTCCCTCAGTTGTTGGTAAAGTGTTGGAAAAGGTTATAAGAGATAGGATTTATAATCATCTAGAAAAGAATAAATTGATTAGGGATAGTCAGCACGGTTTTGTGAAGGTTAGGTTGTGCCTCACAAACCTTATTGAGTTCTTTGAGAAGGTGACCAAACAGGTAGATGAGAGTAAACCAGTTGAGGTGGTGTATATGGATTTCAGCAAGGCGTTCGATAAGGTTCCCCACAGTAGGTTATTGTACAAAATGCAGAGGAATGGGATTGTGGGAGATATAGCAGTTTGGATCGGAAATTGGCTTGCTGAAAGAAAACAGAGGGTGGTAGTTGATGGGAAATGTTCATCCTGGAGACCAGTTACTAGTGGTGTACCGCAAGGATCGGTGTTGGGTCCACTGCTGTTTGTCATTTTTATAAATGACCTGGATGAGGGTGTAGAAGGATGGGTTAGTAAATTTGCAGACGACACTAAGGTTGGTGGAGTTGTGGACAGTGACGAAGGATGCTGTAGGTTGCAGAGAAACATAGATAAGCTGCAGAGCTGGGCTGAGAGGTGGCAAATGGAGTTTAATGCAGACAAGTGTGAGGTGATGCACTTTGGCAAGAGTAACCAGAAGGCAAAGTACTGGGCTAATGTTAAGATTCTTGGTAGTGTAGATGAGCATAGAGATCTCGGTGTCCATGTGCACAGATGCTTGAAAGTTGCCACCCAGGTTGACAGGGCTGTTAAGAAGGCATACAGTGTTTTAGCTTTTGTTAATAAAGGGATTGAGTTCCGGAACCAAGAGGTTATGCTGCAGCTGTACAAAACTCTGGTGCGGCTGCACTTGGAGTATTGCATACAGTTCTGGCCACCGCATTATAAGAAGGATGTGGAAGCTTTGGAAAGGGTGCAGAGGAGATTTACTAGGATGTCGCCTGGTGTGGGCGGAAGGTGTTACGAGGAAAGGCTGAGGGATTTGAGGCTGTTTTCGTTAGAGAGAAGAAGGTTGAGAGGTGACTTAATTGAAACATATAAAATAATCAGAGGGTTAGATAGAGTGGATAGGGAGAGTCTTTTTCCTAGGATGGTGACGGCGAGCACGAGGGGGCATAGCTTTAAATTGAGGGGTGAAAGATATAGGACAGATGTCAGAGGTAGTTTCTTTACTCAGAGAGTAGTAAGGGAATGGAATGCTTTGCCTGCAACAGGAGTAGATTCGCCAACTTTAGGTACATTTAAGTCGTCATTGGACAAGCATATGGACGTACATGGAATAGTGTAGGTTAGATGGGCTTGAGATCGGTATGACAGGTCGGCACAACATCCAGAGCTGAAGGGCCTGTACTGTGCTATAATGTTCTATGTTCAAATGTCTTTTAAATATTGTAATTGCGCTCAATTTTACCAATTCCTCTGGCAGCTCCTTCCTTGAAAGGAAGTTGCAGGTGGATAGGATAGTGAAAATGATGCATGGTACACTTGCCTTTATTGGTCAGTGCATCAAGTACAGGAGTTGGGAGGCCATGTTGCGGCTGTACAGGGCATTGGTTAGGCCAATACTGGAATACTGTGTGCAATTCTGATCCCCCAACTATAGGAAAGATGTTGTGAAACTTAAAAGGGTTCAGTAAAGATTTACAAAGATGTGGCCAGGGCTGGAAGGTTTGAGCTATAGAGAGAGATTGAATAGGCTGAGGCTATTTTCCCTGGACATTAAAGTCTGAGGGGTGACCTTATGAAGGTTTATTAAATCTTGAGGGACATGAATAGGACGAATCGCCAAGGTCTTTTTTCCAGGATAGGGGATTCCTAAACTAGAGGGCATAGGTTTAAGGTGAGAGGGGAAAGATTTAAAAGGGATCTAAGGGCCAATCTTTTCACACAGATGCTGGGATGTACATGGAATGAGCTGCCAGAGGAAGTGGTGGAGGCTGGTACAATTGCAACATTTAAAAGGCATCTGGATGGGTATATGAATAGGAAAAGCTTAAAGGAATATGGGCAAATCCTGGCAAATGGGACTAGATTTATTTAGGATATCTGATTGGCATGGACGAATTGGACCAAAGGGTCTGTTTCCATGCTGTATTTCTCTATGACTCTTTGTTTGCACCACCCTCTGTGTGAAAAAGTTGCTCCTCAGGTTCCTATGCACCCTAATTTTGGCATCCCCTACCCTACGCACAATATCCTGGCTATTCACCTTATCTGTGCCTGTCATGATTTTATAAACATTTATAAGGTCACCCATCAGCCTCCTTTGCTCCCGGGATAAAGGTCCTTAGCTTATCCATCCTCTTGTTATAGCTCAAACCCTCCAGTTTTGGTAACATCCCTGTAAATCGTTTTTGCACCCTTTCCAGTTTAATAGAATCCTTCCTATAGCAGGAACAAAAACAAAGTTGCCAGAAGAGCTCACGATAACAAAGTGTGAAGCTGGATGAACATAGCAGGCCAAGCAGCATCTCAGGAGCACAAAAGCTGACGTTTCGGGCCTAGACCCTTCATCAGAGTGCTATCAGAGAACTCTCTGATGAAGGGTCTAGGCCTAAAACGTCAGCTTTTGTGCTCCTGAGATGCTGCTTGGCCTGCTGTGTTCATCCAGCTTCACACTTTATTACCTTGGTTCTCCAGCATCTGCAGTTCCCATTATCACTTGCCAGAAAAGCTCAGCAGGCCTGGCAGCATTTGTGAAGGAAAAAACAGAGTTAGTGTTTTGGGTCCAGTGACCCTTCCTCAGAACTGGACCTGAAATGTTAACTCTGTTTTTTCCTTCACAGATGCTATCAGTTCTGCTGAGTTTTCCCAGCAACCTGGTTTTGGTTCCTGATTTACAGCGTTCACAGTTCTTTCGGTTTTTCCTTCCTATTATCATGGTGACCAGAATTGTTTATGGCCTTATCAATGTCTTGTCCAGCTGTAACATGCTGTTCCAACTCCAGTACTCAATGCTCTGACCATTGAAGGCAAGCATGCCAATTGCCTTCTTCACTACCCTGTCTACCTCTGACACCACTGTCAAGTAACTATATACCTGTACCTTGGGTCTCTCTGTTCGGCAACACTCCCCAGGGCAGGGCTGTACCATTATTTGAGTAAGCCCTGCCCTGGTTTGTCTTCCCAAATTGCAATACCTCGCATTTATCTCAATTAAACTTCATCTGTCATTCCTCACCCGCTGACTCAGATGATCAAGATCCTCTTGCACTCTTATATAACCTTCCTCGCCGTTCACTATACCACCAATTTTGCCAATATTCACAAACTTAGAAACAATACCTCCTATGTTTTCATCCAAATTGTTTACATAAGTGATGAACAACAGTGGACCTAGTACCAATTCTTGCAGCAAACCATTGGTCACAGGCGTCAAGGCTGAATGACAACCCTCCACCACCACCCGCTGTCTCCTACCATCAAGCCATTGTATCCAGTTGACAAACAGGAGGCTGGAAGAACAGAGCAAGCCAGTCTGCATCCAGAGGAAAGGAGAAGTCAGTGTTTCAGGCACTACCCTTCTTTAGGGCTAAATATAGGGTTAGGGGGTTCCTTTAGATAAAGAGAGAGTTGGGGGGAGCAGAATGGTGGTGATAGGTTGACACTCGTGGTAGGTACAGCCAGGCTGGTCGATGGAATTGATGAATCTGGTTGGTAGCTGGAAGGGAGGAGGTGGAGCTGGAAAGGGAGCCAGGGGGATGGTTATTTAGAACATAGAACATAGAACATAGAACAGTACAGCACAGAACAGGCCCTTCAGCCCACAATGTTGTGCCGACCATTGATCCTCATGTATGCACCCTCAAATTTCTGTGACCATATACATGTCCAGCAGTCTCTTAAATGACCCCAATGACCTTGCTTCTACAACTGCTGCTGGCAACGCATTCCATGCTCTCACAACTCTCTGCGTAAAGAACCTGCCTCTGACATCCCCTCTATACTTTCCACCAACCAGCTTAAAACTATGACCCCTCGTGCTAGCCATTTCTGCCCTGGGAAATAGTCTCTGGCTATCAACTCTATCTATGCCTCTCATTATCTTGTATACCTCAATTAGGACCCCTCTCCTCCTCCTTTTCTCCAATGAAAAGAGACCGAGCTCAGTCAACCTCTCTTCATAAGATAAGCCCTCCAGTCCAGGCAGCATCCTGGTAAACCTCCTCTGAACCCTCTCCAAAGCATCCACATCTTTCCTATAATAGGGCGCCCAGAACTGGACGCAGTATTCCAAGTGCGGTCTAACCAAAGTTTTATAGAGCTGCAACAAGATCTCACGACTCTTAAACTCAATCCCCCTGTTAATGAAAGCCAAAACACCATATGCTTTCTTAACAACCCTGTCCACTTGGGTGGCCATTTTAAGGGATCTATGTATCTGCACACCAAGATCCCTCTGTTCCTCCACGCTGCCAAGAATCCTATCCTTAATCCTGTACTCAGCTTTCAAATTCGACCTTCCAAAATGCATCATTTGAAACTAGAGAACTCAATGTTGAGCCCTCCAGGCTGTAGGGTGCCCAGGCAGAAGATATGATGTTGTTCCTCAAATTTGCGTTCTGTGTCGCTGCAACACTGGAGGAGGCCAAGGACAGACATGCCAGAGGAAGAGTTGAGGAGTCGGGGGAGGTGCGCAGTTGAAATGGGCAGTGACTGGGAGGTTAGGTTGGCCGTTAAGGGTGAAGTGAAGATGCTTGACAAAACAGTCACCAAGTCTATGTTTGGTCTCACCGATGTAGAGAAGACCACATCGGAAGTACTGGATGCAGTAGACGAGGTTGGAGAAGATACAGTTGAAGCTCAGCCTCATGTGGAAGGACTGTTTAGGGCCCTGGATGGAGGTGAGGGAAGTGGTGTACGGGCAGGTGTTCCATCTTTTGCGGTTACAAGGGAAGGTATTGGGTGGGCTGGAGTGGTTGGTGGGGAGTGAGGTACGAACTAAGTTGTGGCAAAGAGAATGGTCCTTGCAGAAGCCAGAGAGGGATGGGGAGTGGAAGATGTTATGGATGGTGGGGTCTAATTGGAGTTGACGGAAGTGTTTGAGGATGATACATTGGAAGCGGAGGCTGGTGGGGTGGAAAATGAGGACAAGGGGACCTTATCATTGTTTTGTTTAGAGAGAGGGTGTGGTTTAGAGCTGTGAAGTGGGGAATGGTGGAGGTGTGGTGGAGGAATGTCTTCATGACAGAGGAAGGGTAGGAATGTTGTTTGAGAAAGGAGGATATCTGGGATGCTTGGGAGTAGAATATTTCCTCGTCAGAACAGATGTGATGGAGGTGGAGGAATTGGGAAAATGGAATGGAGTTTTTGCAGGATACAGAGTGGGAAGAGGTGTAACCTAAGTAGCTACGGGAGTCTGTGGCTTTACAGTAAATGTTGGTCCATAAACTGTCACCAGAAATGGAAACAGTGAGGTCAAGAAAGGTGGGGTGTGGGAGGCAGGTGTCTGAGATAAACCAAGTGAATTTAAGGGCAGAGTGGAAGTTGTTAGCGAAACCCAATTCAACCTGGATGCGGGATGCAGTACCAATGCAGTTATCGATTTAACAGCAGAAGAGTTAGGGAACAGTACTGGTGTACTTACTGAAATGGGCCTGTTCAACATAACCGACAGAGAGGCAGGCATGGCTGGGGCACATGCAAGTTCCCATGGCAACTCCCCGGATTTGAAGAAAGGCGGAAGAATTGAAGGAAAAGTTATTGAAGGTGAGGGCTAGTTCAGCGAGGTGATGGAGGGCATTGGTAGGGGCACTGGTTGTGTCTATTGGAGCAGAAAACACTGAGGGCTGTAGACTGTCCTTGTGTGGTATGGATGTGTTTAGGGATTGCACTTCCATAGTAAAGATGATGCGCTTGGGGCCAGGGAACTGGAATTTCCAAAGATGTGAGGGGTGTGGTAGTGTTCCAGATGTAGGTGGGGAGTGCTAGACCAAGGGGCAGAGAATGGAATCAAGGTAGGAAGAGATGGATTTGGTGGGGTAGGAGCATTGGTCGGCTGGAGTAGTTGGGCTTGTAGATCTTGGGGAGCAGGTAAAACCGGGCAGTGTGGGGCTGGGGGACTATAGGCTGGAGGCGGTGGAAGGGAGGTCACCAGAAATGATGAGTTCATGGACAGTGAAGGAGATGGTGGCTTGATGGGCCATGGTGAGGATGTGGTCAAGGGGGAGGTAGGACGTGATGTCAGAGAGTTGGTGTTCAGCCTCTGCGACATAGAGGTACAGACTGCCAACACCCCACCTTTGTTAGCGCGTTTGATCGTGAAACAGGGAAGAGAGTGGAGCACTGCATATTCTGAGGGGGAAAGGTTGGAGTGAGCGAGGGTGTGGAGAAATCAAGGCGGTCAATGTCGTTTGACAGTTAACAATGAAGAGGTTGTCCAGAGCAGGTAGGAGGCTGGCAGTGAGTGTCCAAGAGGAGGAGGACTAGCTCTCCCTGGATCCCATGTGATCTAACCTTACTAACCAGCGTACCATGCAGAGCCTTGTCGAAGACATTGCTAAGGCCCATGCAGGCAATATGTACCACAATGACTTCTTCTGTCATCTTGGTCACTTTTTAAAAAGCTCTATCGAGTTTATGAGACACGATTTCTCACGTACAAAGCCATGCTGACTATTTTTCCACATACAAAGTCTGCTGACTATAAAAACACTTCTATCAAGCCAGGTTCCTCTCTGGGATCTGACTTGTCCAGTAATAACATCTGCTGTGGTCATGTTCATATGTTCTCTTCTATAGTATGTTATGACAAACATTATCCCTCACACAAGCCTGTCGTAAACAGAACTTCCACGTATGTCAGTTTGGTTTCGTTAATGCTAAATTGTTCTGAATTTGTAAGTAATTGTAGCCAGCGAAGATATAAATATTGCATTAATATATTATCAAGGTATACACTTAAATCCAAGGTTACTTGTCAATCTTTGTTCTGTATTGCCAGCAGGAATTGTGTGATGTATTGAAGTACACAGTGATCTCTTGCTTAAATATAAGTTCATGATCACTTATGGAATCAGGCTGACTATGACATGTATTAAACCACAAAGATTGTAGATGTTCGTTGTTATATTGTACAGTTTATACAACACTTTTGACCTCCCAGTAACTCAAATTGATTCATCTTGCAATCTGCTTTCATTCTGTTGATACAACTATTGAATGTCAGGAAATACACATACACCAATAGTTAAAGAATTTTTAAAGGGTTTGTGAAAGGTTATTTTATTAAAGTTAGCTGCTGACTGATTTTCGTTGATTGTTGCTGAGATAGTGGAAGTGCTTCATGACATGTATTTTTATTTCAAGTTGGTGTGAAGTCTGAGATAATGCTGATGTATGTGATGAACACCTCAGTTCTCACTTCAAGGTTTCTGGTCACAACATTTGCTACCAGCCATGGGTGCTTTTGTTTCCATCCCCTTAGCCTTCAGCATGCAGGAAAGTGCAAGTGAAGCAGTACAATGGAGGACAGGCTGTACTAAGTGGGAGGAGACTAAGGGGAGAGGGGCTTTCATTGAATCACACAACACAGAAGAGGCACTTGGTCTATCAAGTTTGTACTGGCTAAAAAGCTACTCTAAATCTACACTAGTCTCAGTTTCTAGCACTTAGCCCATAGCATTGAATAGCAACAAATAAAAAATTGCAGGTGCTGAAATCCAAGGTAGTCAGACAAGAAGCTGGAAGAACACAGCAAGCCAGGCAGCATCTGGAGGAAAGGAGCAGTCAAAGGCAACAGCTAATATCTATCCACCTTATAACATGCTCCTTATAATATTATACATCTCAATCAGGTCCCCTCTCAACCTTTGCTGCTCTAATGAAAATAGCGCGTCTCTCGTCATAGCTGAACTGCTTCTTCCCTGGTAAAATCCTGGTGAACCTCCTCTGCACCCTCTCCAGTGCAAACACATCCTTCCTGCAGTACGATGACCAGAACTGCAAGAAGTACCCTGGCTGTAGTAACCAAAGATAGAGGAGCCTAACCAAAGTCCCTTACAACTCCAACATAATCTCCTTTCTGTTTTAATCTATGTCATGATTGTTAAAGACCAATGCCTCAAGTACCTTCTTAAATGCCCGATTAACCTGTCCAGCTGCCTTCAGTGATCTGTAGATAAGAACCCCAAGAGCTGTCCGTTCTTCTGAGCTTCCTAGAGTCTTCCCATTGATTGAATACTCTGTTGTTTTGTTATTTCTTCCAAAGTACATCACCTCTCACTTATCTGGGCAAAACTGCATCTGTCACTGATCTGCCCATCTGACCGGTCCATATATAACCCCTATAACCTAAAGCTTTTTTCCTCACTGTCAACCAGCCAAGCAATCTTTGTATCATAGACTCAGAGAGTTGCACAACACAGAAACAGATCCTTCAGCTCAATTCATCCATGCTGACCAGATATCCTAAATTAATCTAGTCCGTCTTGCCAGCATTTGGCCCGTATCCCTCTAAACCCTTCCTATTCATGTACCAGACCAGATGTTGTAAATTGTACATAACAAGGTGTGGAGCTGGATGAACACAGCAGACCAAGCAGCATCTTAGGAGCAGGAAAGCTGACGTTTCGGGCCTAGACCCTTCATCAGAAAAGGGGGAGGGGAAGGGGGTTCTGAAATAAATAGGGAGAGAGGGGAAGACGGATTGAAGATGGACAGAGAAGAAGATAGTTGGAGGGGAGACAAACAAGTTAAAGAGGCGGGGATGGAGCCAGTAAAAGCGAGTGTAGGTAGGGAGGTAGGGAAGAGATCGGTCAGTCCAGGGAGGGCAGACAGGTCAGGAGGGCCGCATGAGGTTAGCAGGTTGGAAATGCTTCTTCTATCTCATTCCCAAAATCCACAAACCTGCCTTCCCTGATCGATCCATTGTTTCCACTTGCTCCTGCCCCACAAAACTCATCTCCACATATCTCAAATCCATTTTCTCCCCCTTGGTTCAGAAACTCCCTACCTACGTCCATGACACCACCTATGCCCGCCACCTCCTCCAGAACTTCCAATTCCTCAGTCCCCAACACCTCATTTTCACCATGGACGTCCAGTCCCTATACACCTGCATTCCCCAAGCAGATGGCCTAAAGGCCCTCCACTCCTGCCTGTTCCACAGGCCCGACCAGTCCCTTTCCACTGACATCCTCATCTGATTAGCCAAACTTTTCCTCACCCTCAATACTTTCTCTTTCAATTCCTCCCACTTCCTACAGACAAAGGGAGTGGCCATGGGTATCCGCATGGGCCCAAGCTATGCCTGCCTCTTTGTAGGTTACATGGAAACATCCCTCTTCCATACCTACACAGGCCCCAAACCCCACCTCTTCCTCCGTTATGTTGATGACTGTTTCGGCGCCGCCTCGTGCTCCCACGAGAAGTTCAAACAGTTCATCCACTTCACCAACACCTTCTACCACAACCTTAAGTTCACCTGGACTATCTCTAACATCTCCCTCACCTTCCTGGACTTCTCTGTCTCCATTTCTGGCAACCACCTAGAAACCGATATCCATTTCAAGTCCACCGACTCCCTCAGCTACCTGGAATACACCTCTTCCCACCCACCTTCCTGCAAAAATGCCATCTCCTATTTCCAATTCCTTCGCCTCCGCGGCACCTGCTCCCAGGATGAGGCATTTCACTCCTGTACATCTCAAATGTCCTCGTTCTTCATGGACTGCAACATCCCCCCCGCAGAACGCCTTCAACCATGTCTCCCGCATTTCCCGAAACTCATCCTTCACACCCCCTCCCCACAGTAACAACCAAAACAGAATCCCCCTCGTCTTTACGTACCTCCCCACCAACCTCCGGATCCAACACATTATCCTCCGAGACTTCCGCCATCTGCAATCCGACCCACTACCAAAGACATTTTTCCAACCCCACCCTTATGTGCTTTCCAGTGGGACCACTCTCTCCGGGACTCCCTTGTCCGCTCCACACTCCCCTCCAACCCCACCACACCTGGCACCTTCCCCTGCAACTGCAGGAAGTGCTACACCTGCCCCAACACCTCCTCCCTCACCGCCATCCCAGGCCCCAAGATGATTTTCCACATCAAGCAGATGTTCACCTGCACATCTGCCAATGCAGTATACTGCATCCGTTGTTCCTGTTGTGGCCTCCTCTACATCAGGGAAACCAAGCGGAGGCTTGGGGACCTCTTTGCAGAACACCAACGCTCGGTTTGCAATAAACAGCTGCACCTCCCAGTCATGAACCATTTTAACTCCCCCTCCCATTCCTCAGATGACATGTCCATCCTGGGCCTCCTGCAGTGCCACAACAATGCCACCCGAAGTTTGCAGGAACAACAACTCATATTCCGCTTGGGAACCCTGCAGCCCAATGGTATCAATGTGGATTTCACAAGCTTCAAAATCTCCCCTCCTCCCACTGCATCCCAAAACCAGCCCAACTCATCCCCGCCTCCCTAACCTGTACTTCCTCTCACCCATCCCCTCCTCCCACCTCAAGCAGCACCCCCATTTCCTACCTACTAACCTCATCCCGCCCCCTTGACCTGTCCATCCTCCCTGAACTGACTATGTCCTCCCTACCTCACCATCTACACTGACCATTACTGGCTCCATCCCCGCCTCTTTAACTTGTCAGTCTCCTCTCCACCTATCTTCTCCTCTATCCATCTTCAATCTGCCTCCCCCTCTTACCCTGTTTATTTCAGAACCCTCTTCCCCTCCCCCATTTCTGATGAAGGGTCTAGGCCCAAAATGTCAGCTTTTGTGCTCCTAAGATGCTGCTTGGCCTGCTGTCTTCATCCAGCTCCACACTTTGTTATCTCAGATTCTCCAGCATCTGCAGTTCCTATTATCTCTGTAATAAATTGTACTTGCCTACACCGCTTCCTCTGGCGGTTCATTCCATACATGCACCACCCTCTGCAATGAAAAGGCTTGTTTTAAATCTTTTCCTTCTCACCTTAAAACATTGCCCTCTCGTTTAGTACTACCCTATCCTGGGAAACAAATCTTGGATATTCACCCTGTCACCTTAAACCCCTCATGATGTTACAAACCTCTCTAAGGTCATCCCTCAGCCTCTGATGCTCCAGGGAAAATAGCCCCAGCCTAATCAAACTCTCTCTATAGCTCAAACCCTCCGACCCTGGCAACATCCTTGTAAATAAAATCCAAAAGAACTGTGGATGCTGTAAATCAGGAACAAAAGCAAAGTTGCTGGAAAAGCTCAGCCAGTCTGGCAGCATCTGTGAAGGAAAAAACATTGTTAACTTTTCGGGTCAGGTGACCATCCCTTCAGATCTGAGGAAGGGTCACCAGATCGAAAAGTTAACAGTGTTTTTTTCCTTCACAAGATACTGCCAGGCCTGCTGGGCTTTTTCAGAAACTTTGTTTTTGTAACATACTTGTAAATCTTTTCTAATCCCTTTTAAGTTTAACAATATCTTTCCTATAGCAGGGAGACCAGAATTGAACACAATCTTCCAAAAGTGGCCTAATCAATGTCCTATACAGCCTTAACATGACCTCCTAACTCCAATACTCAATGCACTAACCAACAAAAGCCAATGTGCCAAATGCCTTCTTCACTACCCTGTCTCCCTCTGAATCCACTTTCAAGGAACTATGAACCTGAACCCCAAGGTCTGTTTGTTCGGTGTACATGTCCTGCCCTGATTTTTCTTACCTAAATGCAACACCTTCTTCACTGTCCACTGCACCACCAATTTTGGTGCCATCTGCAAACTTACTAACCATACCTCCTATGTTCACATCCAAATCGTTCATATAAATGAAGAAAAGTAGTGGACGCAGCACTGATCCTTGCACCACACTGTTGGTCACAGGCCTCTACCACCACCCTCTGGCTTTTACCTTTGAGTTAATTTTGTATCCAAATGGCTAGCTTTTCCTGAACTCCATGTGATCTAACCTTGCTAACCTGTCTACAATAAAGAACCTTGTTGAATGCCTTGCTGAAGTCCATAAGTTTGTCATCCACAAACTTATTTATCATCACCCCACATATTCTTCAATATCATTTATCTATATCATGAACAGTAAGAGACTAGGACTGATACCTATGAATGTCACTAGACTCTGGCCTTGAGTCACACAAACAGCCTTCGACCACCACCTTCTGTCTCCTACCACTAAGCCAAATTTTGGATCCAACTTGCCAAGTTACCCTGGATCCCATGTGCTTTTACCTTCTTTATCAGTCTGCCATGTGGATTTGCTGAAATTCATATAAACTACATCAACTACACTACCCTCATTGACACAACTGGTTACCTCCTCAAAAAACTCAATCAAATTTGCAACCAGCATGCAGTGCCAGTTTGGCAAGTGATAGGAGGGAAGAAGAGAATGGATGACCACAAGGCAGTCAAAGAGAATCAGGTAGGTAGCACAGGAGTTCCTTGGGCTCCTGTTCAGAAGTTGATTTTCCATTTTTGCAACAGATGAAAGCGTTGCATCCTCAAGTGAGTCTAGACAGAACCAAGCTTCTGGCACCACAAGTGGGCTGACTGTGAAAGTGTCATGATTTCAAATACAACATTGGCATTCATTTCAATAGGGCTAGATTACAAGAGCAGGGATGCACTGCTAAGACTTTATAAGGCTCTGGTCAGACCACTTTTGGAATATTGGGATCAGTTTTAGGTCTCACATCTAAGGAAAGGTGTGCTGGTTTTGGAGGGGGTCCAGGGGTGTTTACAGGCCCATCATATGAGGGGCAATTGAGGAGTCTGAGTCTGTACTTGATGGAGTTCGGAAGGATAAGGGGAGATCTGATTGAAATTTACAGAATAATAAGAGGCATGGTTAGACTGGATGAGGAGAAGATGTTTCCATTAGTTGGAGAAACTAGGACCCGAGGGCACATCCTCAGTGTAAAGGGACAATCCTTTAGAACAGAGATGAAGAGGAATTTCTTCAATTTTAGAATGGTGGTGAATCTGGGGAACTCACTACCACAGAAGGCTGTGGAGGCCAAGTCATTGAGTGTATTTGAGACAGAGATAGGTTCTTGGTTAGTAAGGGGGTCAAAAGTTAGAGGTAGAAGGCAGGAATATGACGTTGAGAAACATATCAGCCATGATCGAATGGAGAGAAGATTCAATAGGCCAAATGGACTAATTCTGCTCCTATTTTTATGGATAGAGGATTCACCATTCAGGGGAACAGACAGGTGTTTCTGTGGCTGCAGTCATGTTTCCAGGATGTTTTGTTGCCTCTCTGGTTTCAGAGACTTTACTCAGTAGCTGGAAATCATCTGAAGGGGATCATGTTACTTATTGGTAACAACAATATAGGTAGAATGAAGGATGAGATCTTGCATCAAGAATTTAGGGAGCAACTGGAGGTGGCAGTGCAAGGTAGTGAAGAGGCCTGTGGCATTCTTGCCTTCATTGGAAAGGTCATTTAGTATAAGGATAGGCAAGTTATACTGCAGCGTTATTGAGCTTTACTTAGGCAACATTTGGAATATTGCGTACACTTCTGGGCACTACACTGCCAGAGGGAAGTGGATAATTTGCAGAGGGGATAGAAAAAATTTCTGGGGATGTTGCCTGGTATGGGGGATTTTGGCAATGAAGAAACGTTGGATAGACTAGGGTTTGCTGCTTGGCCTGCTGTGATCTTCCAGCTCCACACTTTGTTACCTTGGATAGACTAGGGTTGTTTTTGCTGGAAGGCAGGAGGTTGAGGGGGCAACCTAACAGAATATAAGATTGTGAATGGCCTGGATGGAATGGAAAGTATGAGGCTTTTTCCCAGGGTGGAGGGGTCAATTACTAGGCAACACGGGTTAAAGGTGCAGGGTTGGAGTGTGGTGTTTCAAAGAAATGTGCAAGGCAATTTTTTTCACAAATGGAATGTGCTATCAGAGGAGGTGGTGGAAGCAGATGCAATAGGAGCATTCAAGAAGCACCCCGACAAATACATGAGTAGGAAGGGATTAACAGAATATGGATCCTGTAAGTGAAGACAGTTTTAGTATAGAAAGGCAAAACATGTCAGTGTAGGATTGGAGGGCCATAGGGCCTGTTCCTGTGCTATATTGTTCTTTGTTCTAGTCAGTAGACTAAACACCAGGACCTGAAAGGTTATAATTTCTGGATTACTCACAGTGCTGTGTGCATGCTTATATAGAAATAGGAGAATAGAGCAGATGAAATGTATGGCCCAAGAGTTTGTTTAGGAGGGAGGGTTTTAGAATAAACAGGTCTGTTACTGGGGAAGGTGGGACCTGTATAAATGGGATGGTCTTTACCTGAACCAGACTGGAAATAACATCGACGCAGACAGGTTTGCTAAAGTTGCTGGAAGAATTTAACTAATTCTGAGAGGGAAGAGGATATAGTGTGTTAGCTATACTTCAGTAATGGAACCAAGGCAGAGAGAGTTTAGCCATGTTGAGTCTCAATTAAGGTTGAGGCCTGTACTATAATGTGTAGTGTATTATGAGTAAAACAGATGAGTTAGGAGTATGGATTGACATATAAAATTGTGATATTGTTGCCATCACAGAGATGTGGTTGAAGGAGGAGAGGACCAGCAACTCAATATTCCAGGGTATAGGGTCTTCAGGCAGCACAGGAGAAGGTGCAAAATAGGAGACGGTGCTGCACTTCAGCAGGAGGCTACATCCACCCAGCTAGCAGAAAGCAATTCTCTGACCTCAGCTCCAGTGGGAGTGATGACTCTATTTTATGCACGAGGTGCACACTGAAGTCAAAAGACAAAACAGAAATCGCTGGAAAAGCTCAGCAGGTCTAGCAGAATCTGTGGAGAGAAATCAGAGTTAATGTTTTGGGTTGAATGACTCTTTCTCACTGAAGTCTGCCTGGTGCAGGCAAATCTACAACTTCAGTGTAGGTCAAGAACAGTGTTACCATTATCTTTAAAGGTGATTGTTTGCCATGCGTTTCTTTTTGGCAGAATCCTTCCAGTCTGGAGCAAGCAACATCTCTAATTATCATTTTATTTTTTCTTTCATAGGATGTGGGTCCTTAGAAAAACATGCATGGGATGTGGGTGTCACTGGCTGGGCCAGCATTTGTTGTTCGTTGCTCTTGTGAAGTTGGTGGTGAGCTGTTGTCTTGAATTACTGGGCACCAGGGGTTCTTATTCAGGTTATTAACCTGTAACCATCCAGGTTCCACTGATATCAGGGCTGGGACTGTAACTGTTTACAATAAATATTAATGACTTGGAGGAAAGGAGTGACACACTGCAGCAAAATTTGCAGATGACACAAAAGTGGTGCAAAGGCAAGTTGTGAGGAATATACAAACAGTTTACAGAGAGATTTCGTTCGGTTAAATAAGTGAGCAAGAAGTTGGCAAATTGAGTAGCATGTGGCAAAATGTGCAGATTTTCATTTTGGAAGGTATTTTTGGATAGCTACTAGAGAGAATTCTTAGGGATAGCATTTATGAGCATTTGGAAAAGCATGGCCTAATCAGGGACAGTCAGCATGGCTTTGTGTAGGGCAGGTCATGGCTTACTAACTTACTTAAATTTCTTTTATTTATTAACAGGATGAGGGCATCATTGGCTAGGCAGCATTTATTGCCCATCCCCCTAATTGCCCAGAGAGCAGATAAGAGTCAACTACTTTTCTGTGGGTCAGGAGTCACATGTAGGCCAGACCAGGTAAGGATGACAGTTTCCTTCCCTAAAGGACACTAGTGAACCTGATGGGTTTTTCCAACACTCGTCAATGGATTCATGATCATCTTCAGATTCTTAATTCCAGATATTTTATTCACTTCAAATTTCACCATCTGCCGTGGTGCGATTCAAACCAGAGGCCCCTGGGATGTTATCGGTCTCTCTGAATTAACAGTCAGCGATAATACCACAAGGCCATCGCCTCCCTTTCAAGAAAATAATGAAGGTGATCGATCAGGGTAGAGCAATGGATGTTGTGCACTTGGATTTTAGTAAGGTGTCTGTGGTAGGCTGTCCAGAAGATTAAGATGCATGGGATCCACAGTGACTTGGCTGTATGGATTCAGAACTGGCTTGCCCATAGAAGTCAGAGGTGTTGATGGAAGGGTGTTTTTCAGGCTGGAGGTCCGTGACTAGTGGTGTTCCATACGGATCCACACTGGGACCTCTGCTGTTTGTGATATATATAAGCGACTTGGTTGAAGGTGTAGATGGGTGGCTTAGTAAGTTTGCAGACGGTACAAAAATCAGTAGAGTTGTGGATAGTGTAGAAAGTTGTAAAAGATACAGTGGGATATAGAACAGTTGCAGATAATGGGTGGGAAATTGGCAGATAGAGTTTAATCCACCTAATCTCTTTACTCAGAGAGTAGTTCCTTACTCAGAGAGTAGTAAGGGAATGGAACACTTTGCCTGCAACAGTAGTGGATTCGCCAACTTTGAGTACATTTAAGTCATCATTGGACAAGCATATGGACGTACATGGAATAGTGTAGGTTAGATGGGTTTCAGATTGGTATGACAGGTCGGCACAACATCTAAGGCCAAAGGGCCTGTACTGTGCTGTAATGTTCTATGTTCTATGTTCTATAAGTGGAAGGTGCTGCACTATTAATATTAAGGAAAAGTATACAGTTAATGGCAGGACTCTGTTAAGCATTAATATACAGAAAGATATTGGGATTCCAGTTCATAGCTCCCTGAAAGTGGCCACGCAAGTAGATAGGGTGGTAAAGAAGGCATTTTGCATACTTGCCTTTATTGGTCAGGGAATTGTATATAAGAGCCAGGATGTCATGTTGTAGCTTTATAAGACTTCGGTTAGGCCACACTTGCATTCAATTCTGGTCGCCACATCATAGGAAGGATGTGGAGACTTTAGAGAGGATACAGAAGCAGTTTACTAAGATGCTGCCTTGGATTTCAAGGTGATTGGAGCATATGTATAGGGAAGTCTTGTGCACCTGTACAAGGCACTGGTGAGACCACATCTAGAGAAGGAGGCAAGAAGTGGCAAATGGTGTTCAATTTAGATGAATGTGAGTTGTTGCATTTTGGTAGGACAAATAAGGGTAGGACTTACACAGTTAATGGTAGGGCTCTGGAGGGTGTTGTAGAACAGTTAAACCTAGAGGTTCATGTACATAGTTCATTGAAAGTTGCATCACAGGTAGACAGAGTAGTAAAGAAGGCATTTTGGAATGCTTGCCTTCAATACTCGGACCATTGAGTCTTGGAGTTGAGATGTCATGTTGCAGATGAGGCCACTTTTGGAGTACAGTGTACAGTTCTGGTTGCCCTACAGGAGAAGGATATTACTAAACTGGAGAAGATGCAGAACAGATTAACAAGGATGTTACCAGGACTGGAAGGTCTCAATACCTTCATCAAGATGGCAGGAGAGTAAGTCAGTCCATTTGGAGCTCCACTCTGCTTGTCAGTTCCCTTTCCTTTTCCTTTTTTTCACTCCTTTTTCTGTCTCCTCTCTGCAGTAATTTTATTCCCCACCGTCCCCACCCTTTTATCTATCTGTTATCTAGGTAAGGAGTTGGGAAGGAGTTGGGTTGAGTCTGTTGCAGGAGCTGAATATGTGGGCTGTGTCCTGCAGTGAATATGGATCAAGTGTGGGCCAGAGCAACAGTGGTAGATCAAGAGCAGGCCGGAGAGGGGGGAGAGGTCGGTGAGAGCAGGGATGGTGATGGGGCAGAGAGCGGTGAGAGCGGGGCCAGTGAGGGGGCAGTGGATGGTGAGAATGGGCTGGTGAGGGGGCAGTGGACGGTGAGAATGGGCCGGTGAGAGGGCAGTGAGCAGTGAGAGTGGGGCCGGTGAGGAGGGAGTGGGCGGTGAGCGTGGGGCCGGTGAGGGGGCAGTGGTTGGTGAGAGCAGGGCTGGTGAGGGGGCAGTGGGCGGTGAGAGCGGGGCCGGTGAGGAGCCAGTGGGCAGTGAGAGTGGGGGCCGGTGAGGGTGCAGTGGGCAGTGAGAGTGGGGGCCGGTGAGGGTGCAGTGGGCGGTGAGAGTGGGGGCCAGTGAGGGGCCAGTGGGTGGTGAGAGTGGGCCGGTGAGGGGTCAGTGGGTGGTGAGAGCGGGGCCGGTGAGGGGGCAGTGGACGATGAGAGTGGGGGCTGGTGAGGGGCCAGTGGGTGGTGAGAGCAGGGCCGGTGAGGGTGAGAGTGAGTCAGTGAGGAGACAGCAGTCGGCCGTGAGGGTGGCCGGTGAGGGTGTAGCACTCAGTGGTGAGAGTGGGACGGTGATGGTTGCGGCGAGAGCGGGCCATTCACATGGCAGTGGCAGTGGCAGTGGCCTCCTGGGTGTCCGAGCGATTGGAGCACTGGTGGCACAGCTCCTTTAGCAATCTGGGGTGGCAGCAGTGGAGTTTTGCCTGGTGATCAGAGGCGGTAGTGGCGGCAGTGTAAGCGCAGCTCCTTTGGGCGCGTCTCCCAGGCTGGCCTATACTTCAATCTATGGCTGGGTCCAGGTGTCTGAATCATTATGGAGATGGGACTTTGGGCTCTGAATTTTGGCTCTGTTAAACCTTTGTAGCCAAGTTGGTGCCAGTGAATTGCGACTTTGTGCACTTTTCACTGTACTTATGTATTCCCTTACTTAGTACATGTGCCAAATAAATCTAAATCTAAATTTATTTCTAAATCTAAATCTAAATCTAAACCTGTGATATTAGGAGGTGTTGGATAAACTGGGACTTTATTCACTGGAGCGTAAGAGGTTGAGGGGTGACCTTATTGAGGGTTAATAAATTCATGAGGGGCTTAGATAAAGTTAATAGCAAAGGGCTTTTCCCTGGGGTTAGACAGTTCAAAACTAGCCAGCATAATTTTAAGGTAACAACGTGTGGAGCTGGATGAACACAGCAGGCCAAGCAGCACCTCAGGAGCACAAAAGCTGACGTTTCGAGCCTAAGCATAATTTTAGGGTGAGAGTAGAGGGATTTAAAACGGACCTGAACAGAGGGTAGTTCATGTGTGGAATGTACTTCCAGAGGAAGCAGTAAATGCAGCTCCAGTTACAGCATTTAAAAGACATTTGGATAGGTATATGATAGGTTTATGGACTTCAGTAAAGCCTTTGATAAAGTTCCACATGGTAGGCTATTGCAGAAAATGCGGAGGCACGGGATTGAGGGGGATTTAGCAGTTTGGATTAGAAACTGGCTTTCTGTAAGAAGGCAACGAGTGGTGGTTGGTGGAAAATATTCAGCCTGGAGTCAGGTCACTAGTGATGTACCTCTGTTTTGGGACCACTGCTGTTTGTCATTTTTATAAATGACTTGGACGCAGGCATAGGTGGATGGGTTAGTAAGTTTGCAGATGACACTAAAGTCGGTGGAGTGGTGGACAGTGTGGAAGAATGTTGCAGGTTGCAGGGAGACTTGGATAAACTGCAGAATTGGGCTGAAAGGTGGCAAATGGAGTTCAATGCGGATAAATGTGAGGTGATTCACTTTGAGAGGAATAATAGGAAGGCAGAATACTGGGTCAATGGAAAGATTCTTGGTAGTATGCATGTGCAGAGGGATCTTGGTGTCCATGTACATATATCCCTGAAAGTTGCCACCCAGGTTGATAGTGCTGTTAAGAAGGCTTACGGTGTGTTAGGTTTTATTGATAGAAGGATTGAGTTCCGGAGCCGTGATGTCATGCTGCAACTGTACAAAACGCTAGTGCAGCCTCATTTGGAATATTGTGTGCAGTTCTGGTCGCCCCATTACAGGAAGGATGTGGAAGCGTTGGAAAAGATGCAGAGGAGATTTACCAGAATGTTGCCTGGTCTGGAGCGAAGGCCTTATGAAGAAAGGCTGAGGGACTTGGGTCTGTTCTCATTGGAGAGAAGAAGGCTAAGAAGGGATTTAGTCGAGACATACAAGATGATTAGAGGATTAGATAGGGTGGACAGTCAGAGTCTTTTCCGAGGATGATGATGTTGACTTGTATGAGGGAGCATAGCTGCAAATTGAGGGGTGATAGATTTAAGACAGATGTGAGAGGCAGGTTCTTTAGTCAGAGAGTGGTAAAGGCGTGGAACGCCCTGCCTGCCAATGTAGTTAACTCAGCCACATTAGGGGCATTTAAACAGTCCTTGGATAAGCATATGGATAATGATGGGATAGTTGAAGGGGGAATGGGCTTAGATTAGTTCACAGGTCGGCGCAACATCGGGGGCCGAAGGGCCTGTTCTGCACTGCATTGTTCTATGTCCTATGTACGTTCTATGAGTAGGAAAGGCTTAGAGGGATATGAGCCAGACACAGGCAAATAGGATTAGTTTCGTTTGGGAAACTTGATTAGGATTGACGAGTTGTACCAAAGGGTCAGTGTCAATGCTGTATGACTCAAAATGAGCAATTTTGGTACCTTTATTTAGGGAAAGATATTTTGTTGGAAGCAGTTCAGAGAAGGTTTACTGGGATGATCCCTAGAATGAAGTGATTGTCACCTAATTAAAGGCCAAACAAGTTTTGACTCTAGTCATTGGAATTTAGAAGAATGAGAGGTGATCTCATTGAAACATACAGGATTCTTAAGGGACTTGACAGTGTAAATGCTGAGAGGATGTTGACTCTATGACTCATGGGAAAGTCTAGGACAAGAGAGCATAATCTCAGAATAAAAGAGCGCACATTTTAGAGATATGAAAGATGAGATAAGGAGGAATTTCTTCTCTCAGAAAGTTGTGATTCATTGGAAATCCTTGCCATAGAGAACTGTGGGGGTAGAGTGCTTATGTATATTTAAGACTGTGATAGCTAGATTCTTGATCAGTCAGGGAATCAAAGGTTAGAGGGAAAAGACAAGTAAGTACATGTGAGGAATGTTAGAATCAGCCATGATCCTATTGAATTGTGGAGCAGACTTGAGGGGCTATGTGACATACTCCTGTTTCCATTTCTTATAGTCTATGAGTCCATTTAGTGTAAGTACACGCACAATGTTGCTGGGGAAGGCGTTCCAGGATTTTAATCCAGTGACAATGAAGTGAATTTCCATGAAGGAACGATGAAATATTTTCAAGATAAGATGGTGAGTGACTTGGAATGGAACATGCAGGCGATGGTGTTCCTGTGTATCTGTTATCCTTGTCCTTCTAGGTGGTAGTGATCATGGGTTAGGAAGGTGCTGTCTAGGAAGCCTTGGTGAATTTCTGCAATGCATCTTGCACATGGTAGCACGGCTGCTCACCTCTTTTAAAACTATCCTGCAAGTTTGTTTGCAACATTTGTGCCATCCATTATTGAGTTGGGCACTAGCATGTTACAAGGATTCTGTACTTTTCCGTTTACCAGTATTCAGCCTCATTTTCATTCAAATACACTCAGGCAGCAGAAGCAGATCTGAAGTATCTCTCAGAATTCCTTCCATTGTCAATGTTAAGGAACTGAAGTTTTATGCCACCACATGAGAACGATCTGCTTATTTGTATTCGTAGATGTAATGGAGAGAACAATGAGTAATGAATCTAAAGAATATCTGGCTGTGCAATAGAAATCACAGAAGAAGTGGGCCATTCAGTCCCTTGGGCTTCTTCCATCATTCTATTAGAGCATGGTTGACTTCTAGCCCAATTCATTTTATTGGACTCTGAGCCACATTCCTTGAAATCCTATGATGCTGAAAACCCATCAGTAAAAAACCGAAAGAACTGCAGATGCTGTGAATCAGGAACAAAAACAATGTTGCTGGAAAAGCTCAGCAGGTCCAGCAGTATCTGTGAAGGAAAAAACAGAGTTATACTTTTGACGCTTCCTCAGAACTGAGGAAAAATCTATCAGTGTCAGTCTTAAAAATTTCAAGTGTCCTATTTCCCACTGCCTTCTGTCTGAGAGGGTTCCCAATTGCACTTTTTGTGTAAAAATGCTCTCTGATTTCTTTCTTCTACTTATTTCTACTTTTTAAGATTTTGTCCTTTTGTTTGGACTCCCCCTTGTCAGAAGAGATACTTTTTTTGTACTAACACATCCAATTCAATGGCAATTTCTTAGGCCACCCATCAGTCCTCTAAACTCAAGACAGTACAATCCAAGTTTATGCAGTACTCATTTAACTCTTTAAACCTTGATATCACCTGTATGATTTTGTGCTGTACCCATTCCAATGTAAATATGTCCCTCCTGAACGCAGTACTCCAAATAGGGTCTGAGCAAAGCTCTGTAAACTGAAGCATAATATCCTCTTTTGTATTCTAGCATCTTGTAACAAAGTCTTTTTGATTACTTTTTGGATCTGAATAACCTTTCATAATTTATGTGCTTGAATATCCAAATCTCTTTGATCCTCCTGTTTGTCCTCGTAGCTAATCCTACCAGAAGTTCATGTGTCTTGTGCATCCTCACACATCCGCTGTTGCTTATCTGCAACCATCATGTGGCATTGTCATCTAACTACCCTTAAAGCAACATGTTTCTGCTGTCGAGAGATAGTAGGAACTGCAGATGCTTGACAATCTGACATGACAAGGTGTAGAGCTGGATGAATACAACAGGCCAAGCAGCATCTTAGGAGCAGGAAAGCTGACATTTTGGGCCTAGACCCTTCTTCAGGAAGAAATATCAGCTTTCCTGCTCCTGTGATGCTGCTTTGCCTGCTGTGTTCATCCAGCTCTACACCTTGTTATCTCTCATTTTTCTGCTGTGCTCCATTTTGGTCTCCAGGAGAAATATGTGAAAAGGTTGTTTTGTCTTGTGGGAGACTCTAGGACCAGAGGGCACAATCTCAGAAGAAGATATGCACATTTAAGACAGAGATGAGGAATTTCTTCTTTGAGGGTGGTAAATCTGTGGAATTCTCTATTGCAGGGGGCTGTAGATGCTGGGTCATTAAGTATTTTCAGAGTGGAGATAGATTTTTAGTAAAATGCAAGGAAGTGGAGTTGAGGATTATCGCATTGGCCATGATCTCATTGAATGATGGGCCAGACTCAAGGGGTTGATTGGCCTCCTTTTGGTCCTGTGCCTTGTGGTCTTAAGATCCTTGTGGCTTTTCAACTCTGACCAAAATACTGACATTTGCTTTTCTGGATTTTGAGCCGGAGCTCCTCAAACAGCCAACACTTGCTGCAGATAACAAGGTATAGAGCTGGATGAACACAGCAGGCCAAGCAGCATCATAGGAGCAGGAAAGCTGACATTTCAGGCCTAGACCCTTCATCAGAAATGGGGGAGGGGAAGAGGATTCTGAAATAAATAGGTAGAGAGGGGAGGCGGATTGAAGATGGATAGAGGAGAAGATAGGTGGAGAGGAGACAGACAAGTTAAAGAGGTGGGGATGGAGCTATAAAGGTGAGTGTAGGTGGGGAGGTAGGGAGGGAATAGGTCAGTCCAGAGAGGATGGACATGGGTACCCACATGGGTTATGCCTGCCACTTTGTAGGTTACGTGGAAAAATCCCTCTTCTGTACGTACACTGGCCCTAAACCCCGCCTCTTCCTACGTTACATTGATGACTGTATAGGCACCGCCTTGTGCTGCCATGAGGAGCTCAAACAGTTCATCCACTTCACCAGCACCTTCTACCCAAACTTAAGTTCACCTGGACTATCTTTAACACCTCCCTCATCTTCCTGGACCTCTCTGTCTCCATCTCGGGCAACCACCTAGAAACCAAAACCCATTTCAAGCCCACCAACTCCCACAGCTACCTAGAATACACCATCTCCCACCCACCTTCCTGCAAAAATGCCATCCCCTATTCTCAATTCCTTCGCCTCCGCCGCACCTGCTCCCATGATGAGGCATTCCACTCCGGTACATCTCAGGTGTCCTTGTTTTTCAAGGACTGCAACGTCCCCCCACAATGATCGAGAACATCCTCGACCGTGTCTCTTGCATTTCCCGAAACTCATCCTTCAGACCCCATCCCCACAGTAACAACCAAAACAGAATCCCCCTCATCGTCACGTACCACCCCACCAACCTCCGGATCCAACGCATCATCCTCCGACACTTCCGCCATCTACAATCCGACCCCACCACCAATGACATTTTTCCCTCCCCACCCTTAACTGCTTTCCGGAGGGACCACTCTCTCCGGGACTCCCTTGTCGGCTCCACACTCCCCTCCAACCCCACCACACCCTGTACTTTCCTCTGCAACCGCAGGAAGTTCTACACTTGCCCCCACACCTCCTCCCTCATCCCTATCCCAGGCCCAAGATGACTTTCCACATTAAGCAGAGGTTCACCTGCACATCTGCCAATGTGGTATACTGCATCCATTGTACCCGGTGTGGCTTCCTCTACATTGGGGAAACCAAGCGGAGGCTTGGGGACCACGTTGCAGAACACCTCCGCTCGGTTCGCAATAAACAACTGCACCTCCCAGTCGGGAACCATTTTAACTCCCCCTCCCATTCCTCAGACAGCATGTCTATCCTGGGCCTCCTGCAGTGCCACAATGATGCCACCCAAAGGTTGCAGCATCAGCAACTCATATTCCGCTTGGGAACCCTGCAGCCTAATGGTATCAATGTGGATTTCACAAGCTTCAAAATCTCCCCTCCCCCCACTGCATCCCAAAGACTGCCCAGCTCATCACCCCCTCCCCAACCTGTTCTCCGTCCCACCTATCCCCTCCTCCCTCCTCAAGTCGCGCCCCATTTCCCATCTACTAACCTCATCCTGCGCCCCCACCCCCCACCCCGACCTGTCCGTCCTCCCTGGACTGACCTATCCCCTCCCTACCTCCCCACCTACACTCACCTTTACTGGCTCCATCCCAGCCTCTTTAACTTGTCTGTCTCCTCTCCGCCTATCTTCTCCTCTATCCACCTTCGATCCGCCTCCCCATCTCTCCCTATTTATTACAGAACCCTCTTCCCCTCCCCCATTTCTGATGAAGGGTCTAGGCCCGAAACGTCAGCTTTCCTGCTCCTCTGATGCTGCTTGGCCTGCTGTGTTCATCCAGCTCTACACCTTGTTATCTCAGATTCTCCAGCATCTGCAGTTCCTACTGTCTCTAATGCTTGCTGCAGATGTGGTCACTGCTGTTCTCAATGGGATCAGCTAACTCCCACATCATACAGCTACAACACATCACCTGGCCTGCCATCTCTACTTAGTTAATTTTAGTGTTTTTATTTTTTAGTTTTGCAGTGTTCTCTCTTTAAGTGTTTTCTGCACCTGTAGTTTTACTCCGTTACATACTCCAACAAACTCCGGCTTTGCCTTCTGAACTGCTCCCAGAGGGTTAGAAGTCTCGGTGACCTCCCCGAAAGATAACAAAGAGATGAGAAAAAGATGCAAACAGCTTACCTGCTGACCACACTTAGTCCTTATTCTTAGGTTAGAGGAGGTGGAAGCGTGGGAGTCACTACACGTGCAGTGTCTCGGGTATTAGTTGCTCCCAAATTTTATTGGGTGAAAGATAACCATTACCCAGCCGACCACTCGCGCCTGCTCTGGGACTCCTCCTCTGCTGAACAACTTATGGGGAGATGTTGGTTGCAGTCTCATGGTAGCACAAGAGCAAACTCCAAGCTATTAGGGCTCAGGGAGTGGTGGCCCTGTGCTATAGCAAAAAAGTATGAATTAGGATTCATTTGTTTGAGGTTGCTGCTCACCCTCTGAGATACTCTGGTCCACTGCTCCTTTGTTCCTAATTTCTCCTCAGACCCCTGTGGCACCTTCTCATGCCATTGCATAAGGTATAATACCTGCCTGTTTACCTCCCTCGTCACCGTCCAAGGTTTTAGACTTACTTTCACAGTGAAGCAGCAATTTGCCTGTACTTCATTCAATCTAATGTACTGAATTTGCTGTTCACAATGTGGTCTCCTCTACACCGGGGAGACAAAATGCAGACTGGGTGACTGCTTTGCAGAACAGCTACATTCTGTTCACAAAAATGACCCTGAGATTCCAGTTGCCTGCCACTTCAACACATTACCCTGCTCCCAAGCCAAGGTTTCTGTGGTAGGCCTACTGTTGTGTTCCAGCAAGCCTCAATGCAAGCTCAGAGAACAACATCTCATTTTCTGCTTGGGGACAGTGCACCATCTACACTCAACATTGCCTTCAATAGCTTTAGAGCCTGATTGCATCCTTTCATGTCCCTTGCATCTGGTCCTGTTATGACATGGGTTGCTTTTAACACAGTCACTCATTCCCACATACTCCTTGGCCCATTATCATATTATATAGATTGCATTCAGTACAGCTAACCTGTTTATTCTTAATCTTAGCTTATTATCCCCCTCCCATTCTTTAGAGGACATGTCCATCATGGGCCTCCTGCAGTGACACAATGATGCCACCCGAAGGTTGCAGGAACAGCAACTCATATTCCGCTTGGGAACCCTGCAGCCCAATGGTATCAATATGGACTTCACCAGCTTCAAAATCTCCCCTTCCCCCACCGCATCCCAAAACCAGCCCAGTTCGTCCCTCCCCCCACTGCACCACACAACCAGCCCAGCTCTTCCCCTCCACCCACTGCATCCCAAAACCAGTCCAACCTGTCTCCGCCTCCCTAACCGGTTCTTCCTCTCACCCATCCCTTCCTCCCACCCCAAGCCGCACCTCCATCTCCTACCTACTAACCTCATCCCACCTCCTTGACTTGTCCGTCTTCCCTGGACTGACCTATCCCCTCCCTACCGCCCCACCTATGCTCTCCTCTCCACCTATCTTCTTTTCTCTCCATCTTCGGTCCGCCTCCCCCTCTCTCCCTATTTATTCCAGAACCCTCTCCCCATCCCCCTCTCTGATGAAGGGTCTAGGCCCGAAACGTCAGCTTTTGTGCTCCTGAGATGCTGCTTGGCCTGCTGTGTTCATCCAGCCTCACGCTTTATTATCCCGGATTCTCCAGCATCTGCCGTTCCCATTATCTCTGATGCTTATTCATCTTTTCTTCTGTTCTGGCCTGCTATCCATTATCTCCTTGTTCATTTACCTCTTTCATGTCTCTCCCCTCCCCGCCCCAACTTATCTCTTTGGGTTCAATCTCTACCTATCTGCTCACCTCCACACCAACTTTGGCTGCAGGATGATGTCACATTTTCCGAGATGCTAACAGTTCTGATGAAGGTTCACCAAACTCAAAATGTTAACTCTGCTTTCTTCCCTCAAATGCTGAGTTTCTCCCGTGATTTCTGTTTCTGCTTCAGATTTCCGGCATCGCAGTTCTTATTTTTATTTTACAACATTGAACCAGAGTGTTTTTTACAACAATCAACACTGTTGCCATTAGATTAGCTTTTAATTCCAACCTTTTTTTGAATTCAGACTTACCGTGGCAGAAATTGAACACATGTCCCCAGAACTGGTGTTAGTCCAGTGATATTACCACCATGCAACTACCTCTAGCAATGGCAGCAGTCCTGGGAAATCTGGTAAAATCCAAAAGAACTGTGTGCTGCAAATCAGGAACAAAAACAAAATCTGCTGGAAAAGCTCAGTAGGTCTAGCAGGATCAGTGAAGAAAAATCAGAGTTAACATTTATGAAATGTTGACTCTTGAGTTTTTCTTTCTTCACAGATGCTGACAGATCTGCTGAGCTTTTCCAGCAACTTCTGTTTTTGTTCCTGGGAAATCCAGTCTCAGAAGAGATTGAACCAGTATGACAGGGTCTGTCACTGAGAAAGTTGGAGAGACTTTGAAGGCATCCCAAAGCTAGAGCTTTAGAAATAAGAATTAGGAATCCCTTAGGAGGCAGCGTTTTAATGAGATCTGGTGACCCACAATATCACTGAAATCCAGGTGAGAACTGCCTTGACTGAAACTGCATAGACTGTGTTTGAACATGTGTACTTCTATTTACCCAACTTTAATCCTAAATATTAGAGTCTAAATTGTATACATAGTTTTCAACCATAATCTTCCCTATTCTGTCTGTGCATTTAATCGTAATTCCCGTTTTTTGTATGGTAATTTTTTTTGGAATTTCAATTCAATCAGGAATCCTGCTGCTTATTTTATGATTCTTGATTCTCCCACACATTATATCCTTTAAAATATTATGCCTATCAAAGCAGATCATAACAAAGATCCTCATAACCGGGATTAAAACAGAATGACACTGCAAGTATCCGGCTTGCAGCTGCTTCTGGGGAAGAGCAGAAGAAGTCCCTGGAAGCAAGCAAACTGTGCAGTCAGAACAGGATCGACTGTTCCTGGCACATTGCGGGACCATCTGTGCCTTACAACATATTGAAGTAGACCACCCTCTGAATCACAAACCCTCAGAAAATCTTTCAGATGGCCTCCACAATTATTGCTTTATTCATTCATTTGTTCATTCATTCATTCATTCATACTCACAGCAAGGATAGTAAAACAGAAGGAGCAGCAGCGTGTCTGATGTCACTGGCAAGTTCCCTGTACAGAAGTCAGAAGGCAGCCTGTTTGGTACTTTGGTTTCTGGTAAGATGGGGATTGCTGGAGTACAGGCTGCAGAATCTGGCAGGTCCGATTCCCCCTCAGTTTTACAGGAGAGAGGTACGAGGATAGGAACTCAGCCAGAGGGGTGCTCGAGCTCTGGCTTTAGGGGCAAGGAGTTGTTTGACAATGGTGGAAGGCCAGGGCCGGGGGTGTAGGAACTTGAGGAGAGAGTGAGAATGGGTGTCTGATCCTGGAGTGGCTCTGTGTGGAGGAGGGTTGCTCCGATGCTGCGCTAGCTGGATGGGAAGCTTTGGTGACCAGGAGGTAGTGCACATGCTCTTCCTAATCTACCTTCCTTCTCCCCCACCTCAAGACCTCACTGCATCTGCTAATGGAACAGATTAAATCTGAGGCCGCTTCTGAAGAAGAGTCTGAAGAATGAGAGGTGACCTTTTGAAATGTACAACGTTCTCAGGGAATTTGACAAACTAGACACAGAGAGGTTGTAGCCCTCTGTGTGAGAGTCTAGGCCCAAATAGCATAATCACTTAAGACAGGGCTGAGGAGGAATTTATCCCCTCAGAAGCTGGTGAAATTGTGAAATTCTTGGATCAGTTTAGGATATCTGGTTGGCGAGGATGAGTTGGACTGAAATGTTTGCTTTCATGCAGTGTAACTCTATGACTCCACCATAGAGGCTGTACAGCCTGTGATAGGTATTTGATCAGTAAAAGATTGAAGGGTTGTGGAGAAAAGGTGCAAAAGTGAAATTGAGGATTATCAGATCAGCCATGATCTCATTGAATGGCAGATCAGACTTCGTGGGCTGAATGGCCCACTTTTGTCTCAATGCCTTTTGGAGGTAAGAAGCAATTCAGATCCAAAATATTCCGTTTCTATCTCCATGGATGCTGCCCAGACCTGCTGAGATCCTCCAGAACATTCCCTTTTTATTTCAGATCTTCAGCATCCGCGGGACATCGCTTGTAAATCTGAGGCCTCATTAACATATTAACATATGGGTGCTATCCCATCTCCTTAGAGTGGATTGTCTGCCCTGTCCTTGCTTCAGTTGAATGAAGCCAGCAGATTGGAGTGAGCTTCCGAACATTCAGTGACCATTTCATCTCAACCCCATCCATCCCCAACCCCCGCTTGCCTGATTAAAATTCATACAAATGGCAGGAATTTGGAAACCAGGGTGTTATTTTAAACGCTTTCAAAATGTTGGACTGGACCCTAACCAGTGACTCTTGCTGTCTCCTGTGGCCCCAACCTTTAGCAGACATTCCAGTGATGTGGAGGTGAATTTTGTATGTCCAACAGGCCGCAGGAGACTAACCTGGGTGTCCACTTCCTCTCTGCCTCTTATTCAAGCCAAATAAAGCAAGTTACAGCTAATTAATATCTGAAGCCAGGCAAATTTAGTTGCAGAAACTTGTAGTTAGTATCAGGGAAAGTTCCTCATGCTTGTTTTTAACTGCTGCACCATAGTAAGCTGTGCTGCCTTAAGTTAACATACTAAATAACGTATTGCTGAATTTCTGTTGCAGTGATATTCACATTGTTACAGGAATGCCACCTAGGAGTGAATCAACACCGCAGGTCAGTAAGTCATGCTGCAGAGGGATAATGCTGCAACGACAGACAGAATTTTAAAGCATCCCCTGTTCTCAAAATCACTCTATTTGTCATTTTGAAGATACAAAAAAATTTAAAATATACTATTAAATATTGTATAGATTTTCCCACCTTGCCCAGAAGATTTGGCTTTTACATTCAACTACTAGGGGTAGTTGGGGTGGTGTTGGGCAGGAGGGTATGCGTACAGTAAGTGGAAGGAGAGGTGAGGTCCACATGTAGTCCCATGGAGGCCAGTGCACTTCACTTCATTGAAGCTGACAGCTGATTTTGTATTTCTTTCTTCTTTATCCTGGGAAAGCTACAATTTGTGGCCCATCCCTAATTCCATTCTTTTTCCTTTATTCATTTGCAGGATGAGGTTGTGGCTGGCCAGGCAGAATTTATTGCCCATCCTGAATTGCCCAGAGAGCAGTTAAGAGTTAGCCACATCGCTGTGGGTCTGGAGTCACATCTAAGCCTGACCAGGTAAGGATGGCAGTTTCCTTTCCTACAGGGCATTAGTGAACCAAATGGGTTTTCCTGACAATTGACGGTCATCATTAGATTTTGAATTCTAGACATTTATTGAGTTCAAGTTCCACCATCTGCCATAGGAGGATTCGAACCTGGGTGTCTGGATTAACAGTCCAGTGATAATACCACTAGGCCATCGCCTCCCTGTAGGACAGAATGGCTTTGAATAGAGTGGCTTTCTAGACCATTTCAGAGAGTAATTAAGTATCAACCTCATTGCTGTGGATCAGGAGTCACACATGTAGGTCAGATTAGAAAATAACAGCTGATTTCCTTCTTTAAATTACACAAGTGAACTAGTTGGGTTTATATGGTAGTTTCATGGTTGTTATTATTGAGACTAACTCTGATGTCAGACTCTCAGTTTTTTTATTAGAAGCCACCTATTTTTATTGTAAGAAAACATACCAAGACACTTAAAATAGGCCTGATAAAACAAAATGATGGGTGTAATGTCACCTGGACTAGTATTCCAGAACATGCTGGCCAATGCTCTGGGGATATGGGTTTGAAACTGATTGTGGCAGACGGTGAAAATTGAATTAAATAAAAATCTGGCCCAATGGTGACCATATAATCACTCTTATTTGTGTAGGAACCCATCTGGTTCATAAAATGTCCTTTTGGGAGGAAACCCTGTCATTTTCCCTTGCTGTGATCTATAAATGACTCTAGAATCACTGAAATATGGATGACTCTTAACTAGGAATGGGTATTAAAAGCTGTTAGCCTAGCCAGCAGTGTCACATTCAGTGAACCAGCAGTCAGTATTAGGCCAGCAGATCAATGTAATGGCTCTAAACTATTCAGCTGGAGATTCCACTGGTCTCCCACTACAGTTAAGGCAGAAGATCAATAGATTGTCCAAGGAATTTCAGGACTGTAATTTTTATGACTCACTTAAATAACCCCTTTGAGGGTTTCTGCTTGACAGTAATACAAACCTTTTAGATAAGTATGCAATCTTGTAAGTAATCTTTTAGAAAGTCACAAATATCAGAAAGATCGTTCTGTTGCCCCAAATTCTTGTCAATCATTTTGATGTCTGACAGAGGATTTCCTGTTTGAGTACATAAATTCTTTGAAATTCTGAATGTTTTTCCACACTTACAAAAGACAGAATCTAACCAAGTCTTACATGGCACATTACATATAGATTGAATGTGTTTGATACATCTCAGTCCCATACTTCATGTTAATTCTTTGTCCTTTGTAACACAATCTCAAAATCCCCCCAGCTGTGAATTGCCATGACTATCAGCAGAAAATGCAGATAGCAATGTTAAGGAGTGTCCACAACTAGCATTGTACTTACATCGGAACAAAGAATAGGGACCTCTCAATAAGCTGCAAGGGCTCTTTCTCCTTTTCAATAGTATGAGTTGTTGTTGTTTGTTTTTACTACGATTACTTTGATGAGAAAGATGTGCGAAAGAGGCAATGTAGTTCTAATATGTTCATAATAAATATTTGGAAGTTGTTTAGACCCGTCGATAGGAAAAAAAACCAAGTCACAGATCTCAGATCACATGGAAATTCACTTGTGCTACCCTTTCACAGCTCTGTTTCTTACATGCTAAATTCCAGACAACTAAAGATATTGTTGTGCTGTGAATGGAATTGTACCTGCAAACACTGTAAAGAATGTCATCTAACCCATTAAGATCTTTACTAGGGAGCAGCCAAATCTCTCGCTTCATATTCCTTGAGAATGTGAAGGCTACTCCAGTCCCTTCTTCAGAGTGTTGGTAGCACATTGCCAAGTATGACAAACAAAACAGAACTGTAAAAGCTGGTAATGCAAAGAAATGACACAAAGGGACAGCAGACTTGTCGGCATTTGTGGAGGGGAGGATCGGTTTAGATGTATATCTGGTGTATCTAAATTGGAAACTGGAAAGTATGTTGCATATAGAACTGAAATAGAATTATAAAACCAGAGAGTGATTACAGCACAGGAGGCCATTTGGCCCACTGTCTATATCCTGGCAGTTAATTGGAGAAGGGGGCAGGTAACTCAGTGCCAGAGATAACAGGAGCTGCAGATGCTAGAGAATCCAAGATACCAAAGTGTGGAGCTGGATGAACACAGCAGGACAAGTAGCATCTTAGGAGCACAAAAGCGCCTGTTTCGGGCCTAGACCCTTTTGATGAGGGGTCTAGGCCCGAAACGTCAGCTTTTGTGTTCCCAAGATACTGCCTGGCCTGCTGTATTCATCCAGCCCGACACTTTGTTATCTAAGTAACTCAGTGCCATTTCCTTGCCCTTCAAGTTATTTCCTTTTCAGATAATAATCCAATTCTCTCTTGAAAGCTTCAATTAAACCTGCTTACACTTCATTCTCAGGCAGTACATTCCAGATCCTAACCATTCACTGCACGGAAGTTTCTCCTCATGTCTCCATCTCTTTTTTTTGCCAATTACCATAAATCTGGGCCCTCTAGTTCTCAATCTTTCACAATTGCAATGATTTTCCCTACCTAATCTTTTCAGAGCATTCATGATTTTGAAAATTTCTATGAAAACTCCTCTCAAAACTTCTTTTCTCTAAGGAGGGCATTTCCAAATCCTCCAATCTTTCTATGAAACTGAAATTCTTTTCCCTGGAACCATTCTCCTGAATTTTCCTGACTCTTCCTAATGTCATCAAATCCTTTCTAAAATGTTGAGTCCAGAATGTTAGATGCAATACTACAATTGAAACTGAGACAGCAATTTATACACATTTAACATAACATCCCTGATTTTGTGATAACACAGTGTAGAAGCTAGATGAACACAGCAGGCCAGGCAGCATCAGAGGAGCAGGAAAGTTGATGTTTCACATCAGGACCTTTCTTCAGAAATGGGAAGGGGAAGGGAGTTCAGAAATAAGTAAAGAGAAGAGGGGTGGAGCTGGGGAAGGTAGGTGGGATGATGATAGGTGCATGCAGGTAGGCAGTGGTGGGGATTGGTCAGTGGGATGGGTGGGGCGGATAGGTGGGAGTGAAGACTGACAGGTTGTGTCAGCTCAAGGAGGCGGGATGAGAGGGTGGATTGGGCATGGGATGAGGCTGGGGGTGGGGAGATTTTAAAACTGGTGAAGTCCATGTTTAGACCATGGGCCTGTAGGCTCCTGAGGCAGAATGAGGTGCTGCTCCTCCAGTTTGTGGATGGCATCATTGTGACGAGTTCGCTTAAGTGCTTATCTGAACATGTCCCCACATTAACAACTTCTCCTTCAACTTCTCCCACTTTATACAGACAAAGGGGATGGCCATGGGAACCCACATGGGCCCATGCTATGCCTGCCTCTTTGTAGAATATGTGGAACAGTCCCTCTTCCGCAGCTACACTGGCACTATCCCCAAACTCTTCTTCCGCTACATCGATGACTGTATCAACGCTGCCTCATGCTCCCTTGAGGAGCTTGAACTGTTCATCAACTTTACTAATATCTTTCACCCCAACCTCAAGTTCACCTGAACCATCTCCGATATCTCTCTCTCCTTCCTGGACCTCTCCATCTCTATTTCTGCTGACCGCCTTGAAACCGACATCTATTTTGAGCCAACCAACTCCTACAGTTATCTAGGCTACACCTCCTCTCACCCACCTTCCTGCAAGAAAGTGATTCCCTACTCCCAATTCCTCTGCCTCCACTGCATCTGCTCCCAAGATGGTGTGTTCCACTCGTGAACTACCCGGATGTCCTCCTATTTCAAGGGCCATAACTGCCATCCTCCCATGATTGAAAATGCCCACAACCGCATCTCTTGTGTTTCCTGCATCTTTGCCCACACATGCCCCGCTACCTTCAACAAAAATAAAGACAGAATCCCCTTTTCCTCACATATAACCCCACCAACCTTCACATCCAACGTATCATTGTCCACCACTTCCACCACCTACAATCTGACCCCACAACCAAAGAGATATTTTCCTCCCCACCCGGATCTGCCTTTCTTTGGGACCACTCTCTCTGGGACTCCCTCGTCTGCTCCACACTTCCTGCTAACCCCACCGCCCCGGCACCTTTCCCTGCAACCGGAGGAAGTGCTACACCTGCCCCTACACCTCCCCCTTCACCTCCACTCAAGGCACAAAACAAACCTTCCACATCAGACAGGGGTTCACCTGCATATCCATCAATGTGGCATGTTGTATCCACTGCTCCCAATGCGGCCTCCTCTACATCGGTGAGACCAAACGGAGACTCGGAGACCATCTGTGCTCTGTTTGCAACAAACAGCAACACCTTCTGGCTGTGAAATATTTTAACTCCCCCTCCTGCTCCCTGGCTGGCATGTCCATCCTGTGCCTCCTCCACTGTCACACTAACACCACCTGCAAACTGGAGGTGCAGCACCTCATATTCTGCCTTGGGAGCCTACAGCCTGATGGCCTAAATGTGGGTTTCACCAGCTTTAAAATCTCCTCACCCTGGGCCTCCAACCCTCCCTCTTCTCTCCCACTTATCCGACCTACCCATCCTACCGATCAATCCCCACTGCTACCTGCCTGCACTCACCTAGCACCATCCCACCCATCTTCTGCAACCCCATACCTCCTCTCGCTATTTATTTCTGAGCTCCCTTCCCCTCCCCCATTTCTGAAGAAAAGTCCTGACCTGAAACATCAACGTACTTGCTCCTCTGATGCTGCTGGGCCTGTTGTGTTCCTCCAGCTCCACACTGTGTTATCTCTAATTCAGCATCTGCAGTTTTGGCTATCTCTGATTTTGTAATGCGTGCCCCTATTGTTGCAGCCCATGGTGCTGTGTAATTTACTAACAACTCATTGAAACTGACAAAACACATTGAAAATGCCCTCAACCGCATCTCTTGAGTTTCCTGCATCTTTACCCTCACATGACCTTCAACTTGTCCTGCCAGCTTTAATGATTTATGCACATCTGTGCTTAGCTGCCTCCTCTGCTGTATATCCTTTATAATTGTACCCTTTTACCTGTTTCTCTGCTCTTCTGACTAAAATTAATCATGTCAATTATGTCTCTGCATTAAATTGAATCTGTGATTTTGCTATTTATTTAACAAGCATATGTTAGAACATGGAAAAGTACAGCACAGTACAGGCCCTTCAGCCCACAATGTTGTGCTGTCGAATAATCCTAATCCAAAAATAAAATAACCTAAACTATATTCCCCTCAATTTGGAGGTCTACACTATTCTCCTTATAATTCAGTTTCATAACATCTGTAAATTGATATATATCAGGAAGGGCAAGGATCCTAACTCAGATCCTGGGGAACTCCAACATAAACCTTTATCTGTGTTGGTACTGTCCTTTCTATTTCACAAGTTCTAACTTCTCTCGTGAAGCATTTTATCATAATGTGTTTTGGAAGTCCATATGCACCACATCAATAGATTGGGGATTGGTTACAGATAAATTATTTTTAATTAGTCTGCTTGAATTTTTGATGAGTTGCTGAGAGTAATGCTAGATAATCTATTGAAGAGCAGAAAGAGCACTTACTGTGTGTTGTGAGGCCTCTATTGTCTATTCTGACATAAGTGTAATGCTCTGCATGGATACTTCTAACATTGCTGTCTATATTTTCTGCTGCTGGCTTTCCTGAAGATCACCACAGTGCCACCCTCTCCACTTCAGACAACATCGTTCTTTCTGCAAATGTCATTGGTACTGATATGGACAAGGAACGCTGGCTTTTCAACCTCTAACCTCAAGATATTCTGCAACTGCTCAGTGACATCCTTGACGCTGGAATTGTGGAAGCAATGGATATGAGCCCTGACACCAGACAAATAGGCATAACATCTGAAATAGGCACACTGGGTTACCCTGACTTTCTGGCCTGTGAATGGAGCTACCAGTGCCCCTTAAAATACCAGCCCATGCTCCTGTCCAGACTGTGCAAATGGACTTTTGTGCTCCTGAGATGCTGCTGGGGCTGCTGTGTTCATCCAGCCTCACATTTTATTATTACTGTGCAAATGGACTATTTGACTAAACAAGGTGGAGAGTTGGATGAACACAGCAGGCCAAGCTGCATCAGAGGAGCAGGCCTGCTGTGTTCATCCAGCTCTACACCTTGTTATCTCAGATTCTATAGCATCTGCAGTTCCTACTATCTCTGGGCTATTTGACTGTTGAGAATGTTGGAAACAAACTCGAAGGAGGTGGAATCTCTGGTCAAGAGGAAGAAGAAGGCTTATGTTAGGATGAGATGTGAAGGCTCAGTTAGGGTGCTTGAGGGCTACGAGGTAGCCAGGAAAGACCTAAAGAGAGAGCTCAGAAGAGCCAGGAGGAGACATGAGACGTTGTTGGCGGATAGGATCAGGGTAAACCCTAAGGCTTTCTATAGGTATTTAAGGAATAAAAGAATGACGAAAGTAAGATTAGACCCAATCAAGGATAGTAGTGGTAAGTCGTGTGTGGAGTCAGATGAGATAGGGGAAGCGCTAAATGAATATTTTTCAACAGTATTCACTCTAGAAAACGACAATGTTGTCGAGGAGAATACTGAGATACAGGCTACTAGACTAGGTGGGATTGGGGTTCACATGGAAGAGGTATTAGAAATCCTTCAGAAGGTGAAGATAGATAAGTCCCCTGGGCCGGATGGGATTTATCCTCGGATCCCCTGGGAAGCCAGGGAGGAGATTGCCGAGCCTTTGGCATTGATCTTTAACTCGTCATTGTCTACAGGAATAGTGCCAGATGACTGGAGGATAGCAAATGTGGTTCCCCTGTTCAAGAAGGGGAGTAGAGACAACCCTGGTAATTATAGACCAGTGCGCCTTCCCTCAGTTGTTGGTAAAGTGTTGGAAAGGGTTATAAAGGATAGGATTTATAATAATCTAGAAAAGAATAAATTGATTAGGGATAGTCAGCACGGTTTTGTGAAGGGAAGGTCGTGCCTCACAAACCTTATTGAGTTCTTTGAGAAAGTGACCAAACAGGTAGATGAGAGTAAACCGGTTGATGTGGTGTATATGGATTTCAGCAAGGCGTTCGATAAGGTTCCCCACAATAGGCTATTGTACAAAATGCGGAGGAATGGGATTGTGGGAGATATAGCAGTTTGGATCAGAAATTGGCTTGCTGAAAGAAGACAGAGGGTGGTAGTTGATGGGAAATGTTCATCCTGGAGATCAGTTACTAGTGGTGTACAGCAAGGGTCGGTGTTGGGCCCACTGCTGTTTGTCATTTTTATAAATGACCTGGATGAGGGTGTAGAAGGATGGGTTAGTAAATTTGCAGACGACACTAAGGTTGGTGGAGTTGTGGAGAGTGACGAAGGATGGTGTAGGTTGCAGAGAGACATAGATAAGCTGCAGAGCTGGGCTGAGAGGTGGCAAATGGAGTTTAATGCAGACAAATGTGAGGTGATGCACTTTGGTAGGAGTAACCGGAATGCAAAGTACTGGGCTAACGGTAAGATTCTTAGCAGTGTAGATGAGCAGAGAGATCGCGGTGTCCATGTACACAGATCCTTGAAAGTTGCCACCCAGGTTGACAGGGCTGTTAAGAAGGCATACAGTGTTTTAGCTTTTATTAACAGAGGGATCGAGTTCCAGAACCAAGAGGTTATGGTGAAGCTGTACAAAACTCTGGTGCGGCCGCACTTGGAGTATTGTGTACAGTTCTGGTCACCGCATTATAAGAAGGATGTAGAAGCTTTGGAAAGGGTGCAGAGGAGATTTACTAGGATGTTGCCTGGTATGGAGGAAAGGTCTTACGAGGAAAGGCTGAGGGACTTGAGGCTGTTTTCGTTAGAGAGAAGAAGGTTGAGAGGTGACTTAATTGAAACATATAAAATAATCAGAGGGTTAGATAGGGTGGATAGGGAGAATCTTTTTCCTAGGATGGTGACGGTGAGCACGAGGGGGCATAGCTTTAAATTGAGGGGTGAAAGATACAGGACAGATGTCAGAGGTAGTTTCTTTACTCAGAGTAGTAAGGGAATGGAACGCTTTGCCTGCAACGGTAGTAGATTTGCCAACTTTAGGTACATTTAAGTCATCATTGGACAAGCATATGGACGTACGTGGAATAGTGTAGGTTAGATGGGCTTGAGATCGGTATGACAGGTCGGCACAACATCTTGGGCCGAATGGCCTGTACTGTGCTGTAATGTTCTATGTTCTATGTTTAAACTCGATTCTAACCTCATCCAGCATCTTGTATTACAGTGAAACATTACAGTTGGTCAAGTAATTGACTAAGGCTTTTGAAATTATAGTCAAATAAAAGAGAGCTACTTCAATTTTTGAAACCACAAGTAAACAATACATCTTAGTTGCCTTTTATATGGTCAATATGGCTCTGTCTTCGCAAAATCAAGTACTTTTCAGTGCTTAGAACTTCTTTCTGCAGGGGTTTGTCTCCAAAACTGTAGAACTCTCAGACTATAATTGTAGGTTTTCTGGCTGGATTTTAAGATGGAGACTTTGTTAAACCAAGAGCTGCACTCAGGAAAGTTGCCATGGTATGAGCAAGCACACAATATGTCATAAAGTGTTGGGCGTATGTGACACCATGCAAAATGTAAGCAGTGTGTCATGTGATTATACTTTCTTCCAACTGTGCAATATGTAAAGGCTGTCAGAAAGACCGTATTTGAAAGGTCGACTTCAATAATGCAAACAACTGAACTGTTGCATTAACAAAATGTGCAAAAACTGCCTTTTATCCTGCTTCCTATAGCCCAATGTACATGGTCCTGTCCCTTATTCTTTCTCTCTTCCTGTAATTTTTTAAAAAATTGTGAATAGAATGTGGACATCACTGGCTAGGCCAGCATTTATTGCCCACCCCAAACTCCCAGAGAGCAGTTGAGAATCAACTGCATTGCTGTAGATCTGGATTCACATGTAGGCCAAAGCAGATAAGGACAGCAGACATTCTTCCACAAATGTACTAATGAACCAGATGGGTTTTTATTAACAATTAAGGTCATTGTTACCTTAGATTGTTACTGAATTCAGATTTCACTATTTGCTATCACAAGATTTGAACCCACTCAAAAGTTTAAATACCTAATATGCAAAATCCAGTCTAACTTTCCCGCAACAGCAAATTATACCTTATTAATTTTTGATACCACATTATATGATTCTGCAAATCTTGGCTTTCAGTTACGATTTTTAAACAAAAGCTAATATGGGGCAGTAGAGTAGCTCAGTGATTAGCAGGGCTACCTCACAGCGCCAGGGACCCGGGTTTGGTTCCACCCTCTCAGGCAACTGTCTGTGTGGAGTTTGTATGTTTTCCCCGTGTCTGCATAGGTTTCCTCCAGGTGCTCTGGTTTTCTCCCACAGTCCAAAAATGTGCAGATTAGGTGGATTGGCCATGCTAAGTTGCCCATAGTATGCAGGAATGTGCAAGCTAGGTGGGTTAGCCATGGAAAATGCAGGGTTACAGGGATAGGGTAGGGGGCTGGGGATGGGTCTGGGTGAGATGCTCTTTGGAGGAATGGTATGGACTCAATGGACCGAATGGTTTGTTTCCTTCCATACTGTAGGGATTCTATGATTTCAAATATGATTAGTTGCATATATCAAGGCACATTTTGACTATTTTTTTCTCAATGCTTATGATAACATTATTTTCCTTTTCATAGTTCTGAAGGATGAGCACATTGCCAGACAAACTAGACTGGCTTCGAATTTTCTTCAGTTCCTTCCAATGTAACTTTTCAATCATCAGGAGATGTATTATGGCCAAGAAAGTTAACCATCTGGTTAACTCTCCTGATGGGGAACCATCTGACTTTTATTTCCCCGTACACTTTCACTATGGTCAAGTTCCCAAAAAAATGATGTGGAGAAACTGTGTACATAAATCAACATTCTATTCTTTTACATTTCAGCATCTTGGACCACTAGCACAGTGTACTGTCACCCATTGCCAATCCACCCTACATGCTACAATTATGATAGCAGGTTTCTGGAAAGGAGGATCAAAAGCTGGATTAACCTTCAATATTTTTTGAAACTGTGACTTAAGTGAGTCAGTTTTTTTCATGAAGCTTTTAACTAAAATCTGGAGATCCTGGTAAATCACAGCATGTTTATCATCACCTGATAAGAGAAAGGACAGATAGAGTCATAACAGTCATACAGCATGGAAACAAACCCTTCAATATAACACGTCCATGACACCCAAGTTTCCCAAACTAACCTAGTCCCACTTGCCTGCATTTGGCCCTTATCCCTCTAAACCTTTCCTATTCATGTACCTGTCCAAATGGCTTTTAAATGTTGTAACTGCACCTGTATCTGCCACTTCCTCTGGCAGTTCATTCCACAAATGAAGCACCCTTTGTGTGAAAATGTTGCCCCTCAGGACCCTTTTAAATTTTTCTCCTCTCACCTTAAAAATACCATGCCCACCCCCCTCCCCGTTTTGAATTCACCCATCCTGGGGAATAAGGATTCACCTTATCTATGCCCCACATGATTTTATAAACCTCACCCCTCAACCTCCTATGCTCATACTTCTGTATGCATTGGGCACTCCCAGATGAACTAAGGGGGAAAAGGAAACCCTTTAGTAAGAATTGGCAAGACATTGAGCCATTTAATGGAGCTGAAATTAAATAGAAAGGAATGGGAAGCGGAGAGAGATGTTATGGGGAGGTTCACGGAGGCCAAAAATTACAGAAGAAGCTGACAAGTTCAGGTACTTCATGTGGCTTCATGTCCCAGCAGCCACATTTAGAATCTGGCTGTCAAGTAAGACAATAACATAGACAATTGCAACGGAGTAAAGTTAGCAATTTGAGCTTTGCATGGGGGAAGCTGGTGATTGGAGAGGAAATACTTGCAATCAGGGGTTTGGGAGGTTGGAGTTTAAAAAGGGGACATTGCTTAAGTGTGCACATTAGCAATTAATTATGTGTTTTGCCATTTGTTAAAAGACAAATTTGTTTGTAATAAGTAAGTTCTGTTTTCTTGTTTACTAATGAAACTTGATGTGAGTTTCTTTTATTTTAGATAGGGGGTCACCATCAGGCAAAATAACCATCTTAATGATTAAACTGGTATTTATACATTTTATGATTCCTGGGGAAGAGTGGGGCTTGATTTCCAGTGTGCTTTTCCCATCAAGGTTGTGACACTGACTAGATCTGGAGGCTAATTTAAACCCAGAGCTTCTGGCTCAAAGACAGGAGGTGCTAAAGCTGCGGGTCTGCTCACCCACCAGACCTCCACTGCCCAATAGGAACAAAGAACAGAGGAGCTGGAGTCAGCACTTCTGAGCCTGCTCCACCATTCATTCTGCTCACAATTCATCAATGACTTCAATACCCTAATCCTCCCCCATATACCTTGATCACTTTAGCGACAGAGGTTCATCTACCTCCTTCTTAAAAAGCTCCCAGTTTGCAAGCATTCTCTTGACTCAGAGGGTTTGTTTGGAATTATAGAGTTCAAGGCAGCAGACAGAAGCTGTTACTTGAAAAAAATGCAGAAAATGAGTTGATATAATGACAGAAATGATTAGATTGTGAATGACGCTCATTCTTTCCATTACCAACGTACAATAGTAGCAGTTGTACCAACTCAACACCCACTTCGTGAGGGCAACTAGGCTGGGAAGTAAATGCTGGACAGACAGCAACACTCACATCCAATAAATGAATTTTTAAGAAGATAGTTTAAGAACACGCTTACAAATGAAGAAATAAGATATCGCCTCCCTACTCTGCCAGCTGATCACGACAACTGCTTTTGTCAGAAGCATGAAATGGGCCCAGGGAATTTAGACAAGGTGTACTCATGTTGTAGTCATGTGACAATCTACTTTGGCCAGCGGGGCTGCACATACTCTTGCCTTTCTGTAACTCATAGCGGAGAGCAGTGAGAACTCCATCAATGTTCTCTGTCCAAGGTCTTTCTTTCATGTAATTTAGGCATCAAGAAAAATCTAGTAATGTGGTTTCTTTCTCAACCATGACTTATAAAGGTGAAATATAATATGTAGGGACCCTAGAGCTCCTTCATTCATCCATGGTACATTTTCTCAATTATCCAATGCATACAAAAATTAGATCACTGATCACAAATGCTAATTCTCTCTCTGTCTCAGATGCTGCCAGTCAGGAGAAACGCATTTGTACGTAGTGTATGGTTTTGGTCATCATGTGACCCCTACCTCTGCTGTAACTGGTTTTTGCTTTAGGTTGTAGCTGCCATTAAAACACATTTCTTGAAACAAGGTATCACATGCCAGAAGCTGAGACTGAGTGAATTTTCACCCAGCTAGTCTAGAAACAAAAAATACTAAACAAACAAAAAATTAAAACAGAAATTTGCAACTTTAAATGCTGACGGTACCATACAGCTGTGGGTTTTCCACTCCCTGCTGCTTTGGAAATGAAAGAAGGTAATACACACAATTAGAATTAATTCCACTCACTGTGGCAAAACTCTGAAATCACTGTACAATTAAATAAGAAGCCTGGGCAATGAATAATAGCAATTCTGTTATTAATACTGGAAAACAGTGCTACAATCTGTATTGCGGTCTAAACCTCACTGAGGACTAGAAATATCAGACAGAAGAGATTTGAAAGCCTTGAAGACATACTTTAAACTCCATACCAATTTTACCTAGGTGTTCAACATCACAGCTAGGGGGAAGAGGGAGATTATTTATCATTTTGTGATGGTACTAACACAACTAGCTGATTCTTATGAGTTTAGCCAACTGAAAGATCTCATCAAAGTCTTAGGCATAAGAGATCTTGCTGTGAGACTACACCTGTTTGGAGACCAGAAACAAACTTTGACTTGTGCAGAAGTCCTGAGATAATAAACACTAATTTTAACAATAAATATATGATTGTCATATTTATTGATGAACAGATCTGGTGTTGCATTATGCAGAGAGACATTCCAGGATGAATGAGAACAACATGTTGGAAAAAAAGGAAGAACTATTTGCAAATGGGTCAACAGAAAGACCAAGGCCAGAGGACAGTATTTAGATATTTTTTATTTCAAACATACACTTTAGTCATAAAAATATCCTTACACACATACATAGTCACAAATGCAGTTTAGTTCTGTACAGTAACATATCAAGGAAGCAAACATTAGAGTTTGACTCTATCCAAACAAACTAAAGCATCTCTTACTTGTACAAAAGTATATTTACATGCATTTGAGGCACCAGAGGGTCTGATAACTGAATGGATCCCCATGAAGAAGGGTCTAGGCCCGAAACATCAGCCTTCCTGCTTCTCTGATGCTGCTTGGCCTGCTGTGTTCATCCAGCTCTACACCTTGTTACCTCAGATTCTCCAGCTTCTGCAGTTCTTACTATCTCTGAGCCTATAGATATGCCTGCTGCAGAGATGTCAGAGATATTTCTGAAGAATTACTCCACACCATACAACAGGTACGCATTGTTAGACGTGAAGTTAATAAATGATTTGTGTCTGTTAAAATGATGACTGCAGAAAGAGGACATCAAGTGAATGTGAAGTATCAGATAGACGCTAGGATATCTCGCAGCTTCATGAGTTTGCAGACCTGTGCAAAGTAACTCAAAATGTGGTCCCAAACGGCCAATAATGGCTATTAGATAGAATGTGCCAATTGGAGCAAATGAAATCAAGTCCATTGCAACACAATGTTCCAGAGAATCGACGTTAACCAAAATCCAGTCTTTGCAGATGAATTCTAAAGCTTCACTTGGTAACCTTAGACATGCCAGAAGAGATTTGCAGCATTTCAAATGCTAATGGCTTCAGCGGAAGGCATCTTCTCCTGGCCTGGGCCCAGCAATGAGGAGACATCCAGCTCGGCATGGTGATCTCACCCAGTGACGGTCTCCAGATTTGGTGGTCTTGGTCCCAGCATGGAGGTCTCATGCCGGCATTGAGGTGTACTTTGGCAGCAGCTTTCAGACATTCCAGTGGCCCAGTGTAGCCGTGTCAGCCTGCGTGGCAGTCTTGTCCTGGCATGGAGGTTTCCTTCAGCATGGAGGTCTCGTCCTGGCATGAAGGTCTTTTTTGGCATCGCAGCCTTGGCTTGGCATGGCAGTCTTGTCCTGGTGCTGTGGTCTCAGCTTGGTATTGCAGTCACCTTGTCCTGGAGGGACTGTCTTGGTTTGGTGCCTCATCCCAGGTGGAAGTCTTCTTCAGCTGCTCCTTCTGACTATTCCAGTGTTTGTCATTTTAATTGCCTTTTGCTGAACTGAAATTGATCTGAGATAAACGTTGCCTTAATTATTTTTCTTGTCACGTATGACTTATGTCATTAATATAGCCACTGAGGTATGGCGACTTCTAAAACTTTTCAACATTCTTTTTTGTAAAAACACATGTGACAATAAATTGCTATTCTATTCCAAGCTATTGACTACTGAACAGATTCAAGAAGGATACAAAGATGTTTGTAGAGATCTTGGGTGTCTTCCTGGTGAACATCATCCCAAAGCAGATGAAAGTGTGAGAACAACAAGGAGAGTTCCAGACCTCTGGAGTCTAGCCTGAAAAATTAGATACAAGAGCTGGAAACACAGGAAATCATCAGGAAAGCGGGTGTTATAACATGATGTGTTGCCCAGGAAACCAAACCCTGGTGACTTGTGGCTGCCACCAATCCACCTTCCTATGATAGCTGAAGGATCAATTCAGTAGCCTGTGATGGAGAATGGACCATGAATAAAGTCTCAACAGAAGAAACTCTTGTCTTTCTTGATAAAATGTAGTTTCTTACATAACAGCAACTAGTTACAAGGTTACATTAATTCTTAGACATATGCATCTCCATCAGGAGACTGTTCTAGACTCCAAAGGCAGCGTGACATCATTAACCCTTTCAGAACCATAATCTGATACAACATTTGCCCCAAGTTGTTATATTCCTTTGTATGACAATACTATGGCTTTAAGAGGTGTATTTTGTCCTTTTTTAAAATGAAGAAATGTCAAGACAGAGGTTTTGCCCACAGACAATAAAGTAAACAGCTTGTGAGGTCTTGGGTTCTTTTTTAAGTTGGAACAATAGAAACAGCCTGAAGGATGGGGTCAAGCTCCCACTGAACCAGGATTTTTAGTTTTAGTTTTCTGCAGTTGCTGAGGTCTTGAAGCTGGATGTGGAAGCTCTTACTCCTCTTTTTGTACAGCTAAAAGCTGGGCCTCTCTTCCTGCTGCATGTGAGGCAATGTATTTTACTGAATTTGCTTTTGCCAAGGGTGTGTTTATGGATGTTACTATTTTAGGACAGTTAGTTGGTAGTAGTTAATATATACATGATTTTGTTAAGCATCTTGATAGAGTTACTGTTCAGTCAATTTTTAAATTTTATTTTTGACAGTATTTTAACTGTGGTGTAAAAATAAAGTGTGTTCTACTTAAATTTAGGTAGTTTGGTCAATTGAATTGGATCTGGAACTCAATGCCTTAAACAAGTTAGGGTCTAGGCTACCTTCTCAATATACTTTGAAGGGGTTTTGTCTGGTCCACAAAACATTGAGGCTCTTGTTGAGATCAAAATCTCTAATTCCAGGTTGGGTTTAGGATTATTGGATTCAAAAGCAGTGAGTGGTGAGCGTTGACGTTTTCTATTTTGGGTGTTGAATTTGGTTGGTTTAAGTAGGGTGTGCCTCATGTAATAATGGCTGTTAAGAGTTTCCAGGAGGTAGAAGAAGTCACTTAAGGAGTTTTACAGAAAGCAAGCAAGCTCTTGGAATTAGCAGACAAGCTGGAATTGACATTGCCTTTCTCCATACAAAAAAGGGAGGTGATTACATTAGGAATAAAACAATTCACATCCACTGTATACCATCCAGAACTATAGGGAGCATTAGAATAGTGGCATTAAACTTTAAAGACCATGTTGAGGCCTATAGTTAACACTGTCCACAGAACTGAGATAAAGGAATTCCATTTCTATGTTTTGTAATTAGGGATGCACCGAATGAATTAACTAAATTTAGCCCAGTTTGAATTAGTTTTTGAGTATGAGGTGAGAGGACCTCTGCAATTAATTAATGAGACATTAGTGAATTCAGAGTTCAGAGACCACATGTTTGGACAATGTGTCAAATTTTAGGAAAAGATTACATGAAATGGGTGAGTTGGCTAGACAGCATTTGAAAGTAGCAGAGCATGTGATGCAACAGGAAGTAGACAAGAGATCAAAAATTCATAGTTTTGCTAGCGGAGATAAAGTGTTAGTGTTAGTCCCGGTGGTAGGTGGATCTTTAAAGGCAAGGTTTAGTGGGGCCTATCATATCGAAACGAAGTGGAGTGAGGTGAATTATTTGATAAGAATGCCAGATAGAAAGAAGTCTCAGAATGCATCGTGTGAATATGTTCAAAAGGTATATTGATAGGGAAGGAAACAAAGGTCTACAGTTCCCTAAAAGTGGCAACACAGGTGGCCAAATTAATTAAGAAGGCATATGGAATGCTTGCCTTCATCAGCCTGGGCATGGAGTGCAAGAGTTTGGCAACCATGTTGCAGCTATATAAAATCCTTGTCAGGCCACATTTGGAGTATTGTGTACAGTTTTGGTTATCACATTGCTATAAGTTTTTTTTTATTCATTCATGGGATGAGGGCATTGCTGGCTGGGCAGCATTTATTACCCATCCCTAATTGTCCAGAGGGCAGTTAAGAGTCAACCACATTGCTGTGGGTCTGGACTCACAAGAAGGCCAGACCAGGTAAGTTTCCTTCCCTAAAGGACATTATTGAACCAGGTGGGTTTTTCCAAACAATCGACGATGGGTTCATGGTCATCATTAGATTCTTAATTCCAGATATTTATTGAATTCAAATTCCATCATCTGCTGTGGTAGGATTTGAACCTGGGTCCCCAGAACATTATCTGGGTCGCTGGATTAACAGTCCAGCGATAATACCACTAGGCCATCGCCTCCCTGAAGGGCATGGAAGCTTTAGAGAGAGTGCAGAGAAGGTTCACCAGGATGTTGCCCAGTCTCAAGGGCATTGGCCAGGCGGAAAGGTTAAATAGACTAGGAGTGTTTTCAGTGGGAAAACGGTGGCTGAGAGGAGACCAGATAGAGGTCTACAAAATTATGAGAGGCACAGATAGGGTGGATAGTCAGAGGCTTTTTCCCAGGGTTGAAGTTTCAATTACAAGGAAGCACAGGTTCAAGGTGAGAGGGCAAAAGTTTAAGGGAGATGCATGAGGAAACTTTTTCACACAGAGAGTAGTAGGAGCCTGGAATGTACTGCCGGAAGAGGTGGTGGAAGCAGGCACATTGGCGATATTTTAGAGGCATCTGGATGGCTTCATGAATAGGGAGGGAATAGAAGGATATGGACCAAATAAGGGCAGAAGGTTTGTTTTTAGTTTAGTCGGGGTATGCAGATCGGAACAGGCTTGGAGGACCAAAAGGCCTGTTCCTGTGCTATACTTCTCTTTTGTTCTTTTGCAAGTAAAAGGGCTATGTGTTATTGGTTACAACACACAATGAAGTTGATACTGAATTGGACATTCCTCCAATTAAATTGGACAATGAGGAAGTTCTGAAAAATTGCAATAAATTTTGGGCTACCTTCCAGCGGAAAATTGAAAGGGCCTGAATGAGGTATGACAATCACTTGAGAGCTATGTGGGAATAAGTTGGGAAGTACTAATATGAGCTTGCATAGAGTCATAGAGATGTACAGCACAGAAATAGACCCTTTGACCCAACTCATGCATGCTGACCAGATATCGTAAATTGGTCTAGCCCTGATTGCCAGCATTTGGCTCACATCCCTCTAAATCTTTCCTGTTCATGTACCCATCCAGATGCTTTTTAAATATTGTAATTGCATCGGCCTCCACCAGTGTCAGCGTATAAATCCTGCCCTGGTTTGCCTTACCAAAATGCGACACCTCACATTTATCTAAATTGAGATCCATCTGCCACTCATCAGCCTATTGACCGATCTGATCAGGGTCCTGTTGTACTCTGAGATAATCTTCTTCGCTGTCCCCTATGCCATCAATTTTGGTGTCATCTGCAAGCTTACTAATCATAGCTCCTATATTTATATCCAAAGCATTTATGTAAATGACAAGAAGCAGTGGACCAAGCTCGAATCCTTCTGGTACACCACTGGTCATAGGCTTCTAGGCTTCTAGTCCAAAAGGCAACTGTACACCACCACATTATCTCCTTCTTTCAAGTCAATTTTGTATCCAAATTGGTGGCCATCCCTATATTTCATGTGATCTAATCTTGCTAACCAGTTTACCATGTGGAACCTTGTCAAAGGCCTTGCTGAAGTCCATATAGGCAATGTCCGCTGCTCTGCATTCATCAGTTTTCTTTGTCACTTCAAGAAACTCAATCAAGTAAGTGAGTCATGACTTTCCACACACAAAGCCATGTTGACTATTCCTAATCAGTCCTTGCCCTTCCAAATACATGTGTATCCTATCCCTCAGAATCCCTTCCAACAATTTACCCACCGCTGATGTCAGGCACAACAGTTTGCAGTTCTCTTGTTTTTCTTTATCATCTTACTTAAACAATGGCACCACATTAGCAAGCCTCCAGTCTGCCAGCACCTCACACATGGTGGCACTTTTTTATGAAGAAGGCTTGAGTAGGTTTATGTCAAAATCATTGGAATTTAGAAGAATGAGCTGCAACTTTATTAAAATATACAGGATACTTAGGATACCTGACAGGGTAAATATGGAACAGCTGTTTCCCTTTGTTGGAGTATCAAGGACCAGAGGGCATAATCTCACAATAGAAGGTCACATGTTTAAAACAGAGATGAGAAAGAATTCCTCCTCTCAGTGAATCTGTGGCTTTACAGTAGAGGACTTTTGAGGCTGGGTTGTGAGTATATTCAAGGCTGAGATGGACAGATTTTTAATCAGTAATGGAGTCAAAGATTATAGGGAAAAGGCAGGAAAATGGAGTTTGAGGATTATCAGATTAGCTGCGATCTCATCAAATGGCAGAGCAGACTTGTTGGATTGAATAGCCCATGTCTGCTCCTTTGTCTTATGGTCTTAAACAGAGACTCCTGGGCTACTGGCCTGATAGGTATGGGCAGAATATGTAGTACTGTGTACTGCATAAATAAATGAATTAGCAAGAGAAAGATTTGTGTTTAGGTTCAGTCTTCGCCATCTGACTTGAGATTCACTGGACCCAGAGAAACCTGGGGTAGAAAATATCCAATTAGTCTCAGCCATGACGTGGCCAATAGTTGAGTGCACTGTTTTCACTCAGGCCTGGGGACCCAGTATTTCCAACAAAAATTGTGACGATTTCAATGCCAAGCCATTCCAAAGGGAAGGTAAGTGAAAATCACATTTCACATATAAACACGAGCGTTCAGATGGCTTGTCAGGCATGGACAGTGAACTTCCTTTGCCTGATGAAACAGTTGGGCTTTTATGAAGATCCAACAACTACAAGGGGATTTTTATTGTTGTAGTACCATTTTTTGATTTCTTGTTAAATCTGCAATCAAATCTTCTCTAGATTAGTTATCGAAGCCTATAGACTGGCAGTCCAGCAACAATCCCCATGAATGCTGCATTCTGTGTGGTGGGTAAGTGACCGAAATTTTTTCCCTTGAAACAGATATTTCCTGCTGTGGCATGTGATGTGATTTTATCACCAGAGTTTGCAGATTAATATATTTTCCTTTTAATAAAAAGCTCAATGATTGCCATTATAGGCTTGATTCACCACAGGACCTTCTGGATACAATGTGGTTTCTACATTATTACCTGAAGCAATTGATTAAAAAGCACTTAAAGACAAGTTTGCTACAGAAGGAAATTACCAACTATTGCAGGTTTAAGATTTAGAATTATTGACGGCGTGCTCCAATCAGCTCTTTGAATGTATGGTAGTTCTAATGCTTCCATCATCACAGAAATCACATCAAATGAATTTACATGCCCTCGTGCCCTTAAATTTACTGCTGATTAACTAAACTGTTAGAAGGTCATCTTTCTTCTTCAACAGCCTATTATTACCATATCCCTACCATTGTATCACAGCTTTTCATGCATTATAACAGAATTATTTTGCATAGCAATTTTTCACGTAGCCATGTAGCTCAACCTCCAGAGCAGATTAAAAGGATTTCACTTTTGTTAACTTTTTGTACATTTCTTCTTCTTCAGTTATCTGCCTGAAGGGAGGTTTGATCCTCATTGCTGCAGTCTCAGTCATGAATTGGCTAAGGATGCAGATCCTGAATCCACCTCAACCTGAACTGGGATTAAAAACCATACACGTGGCACCAATCTGATCCATTCTGGCCTTGCCCCGAGCCAGTCCCCCAAGGAGTCTGAAATGCTGTGGTAGCTTTGGCCTTTACACGTCTGCTGTAGCCTGGAGCTGTGGGTAGGGATGGTAGAGATTGCAATTCCTTTCCATCGCATCTCCTGGCCTGCTGCTGGCATACAATGGAAAAATTTATAAGTTGATACTCGACCTGTTTGAGTTCATTATAAACACACCTTCCTGGGCCCTCTAGTTCTGGGTTAGAACTTGAACCTGCAGCTTCTGGGTCTGACAACAGGGACGCTAACAATTCACCAGAAAACCTCCTAAGATTTATTTTCTATGTTTCTATCTTGCACAATTCAAGTTGTTAAATTAAACTTCTGAGCTAATGATATGTGGCATTTTTTTTTAAAGAGAGTTTGATGAGGGTGGATAGACATGTAGATTGCATCTTATATAAAATTTTGATGCTATCTTTGGACACAGACCAATACTAGTTTCATTTAGCTAAACCTGGACCACAGCTAATTAATATCCGCTCACAATGCTGAGGTGATAGTTGATGTACCCTCCCTTAGCAGCACTGGAACAGCAACAGTTTGAGCAAAATCCACAATTCTGCTGTAGGCAGTGCGATAGAGGTAAGAGGAAAAGAAGAAAGGTTTTGTACATGTAAGAGGGAACATTAAGCAAATAAATAATGTGTTGTGATCCAAAACATAATCTGCAAAACCACCTTGAGAGAGAGAACCAAAATAAATAATAATGGTATCTGAGATAATGGGAACTGCAGATGCTGGAGAATCGAAGATAACAAAGTGTGGAGCTGGATGAACACAGCAGGCCAAGCAGCACCTTAGGAACAGGAAAGCTGACGTTTTGGGCCTAGACCCTTCATCAGAGAGGGGGATGGGGTGAGGGCCATCCCCCTCTCTGATGAAGGGTCTAGGCCCGAAACGTCAGCTTTTGTGCTCCTGAGATGCTGCTTGGCCTGCTGTGTTCATCCAGCCTCACATTTTGTTGTCTTAAATAATAATGGTGTTTCCTGTGTCTACGTGGTTTTGCAGCAAGAGAAAATCAGAGCCAAATTTTAAAATGTGAGTGGAAGTGGGTCATAACCTCACACTGTGTGGGGAAAAAACATCCAGCAGTGATTTTCCCTGAAAGATCCAACTTGTGGCAGCAGGGCATGCTCTCTGTTGTTGAATTACGGATGGCTAGCAAGTCGGCCTGCAGCACAGAAGGAGATGAAGTCTGACCTATCAAGTTTGTGGCAGCTGCTCAGCGTTTTTCCACGTTTTTCACTAGTTCATGGCCAAAGCTGCTGGGTCACCCTGGTGGAGGGAGCAGCAGTGCCCAGGACAGCCTGTGGCTGAGCAGCTTAGGAGGGCCTCAAAACCTGCCTGGAACATTAGCTCCGCTAATGAAAGCTGAGGCTGCTGGAAATCTGAAATAAACTCAAAGAATGCTGGAGTAACTCAAGGTCTGGCAGCATCTATGGAGAGAGAAACAGAGTGAATGTTCTGAATTTAGTATGACTCTTCCTCAGAACAGAATCCCCTTCTAAACAGCGCTGTGAGTGTCCCAACACCAAATAGAATACAATAAAAACAGAAATTAATGGAGAAACTCCATAAGTCTGGGCAGCATCTGTGGGGAGAAAGCAAAATTAACATTTTGAATCCAGTGACTCCTCTTCTTCAGAAGGTTCACTGGTCCCAAAATGTTAACACTGCTTTCTCTCCACAAATGCTGCCAGACCTGTTGAATTTCTCCAGCAATTTCAATTTTTGTTTCAGGTTTCCAACATCTGCAGATTTTGGTTTTATTGATCAGATGGTCTGCAATGGATCAAGAAATTAGCTTTCCACCACTTCCTCAAAGGCAATCAGGTTGGGAAATATATGCTGAACAAGCCAGCAATGCCACATCCTGCGAACAAAATTTTAAAATGCTGACCTTTATGTGATACTGCAGTGAGCTCCAAAAACCTGCTCAGTAAATCGAGTTGGTCTGAGTCGGCTTTTCAATTATCTTGACTGCTGCCTGCTGCTATTGGGTGAATGGCACATTTTCCCCAGATCTGGCTGATGGTGCCATCTTCAGTTGCTTCATCAATGATCTCCCCTCCAATGTAAGATTAGAATTGGGGACATTCACCAATGAATTCACAATATTCAGCACCATCCATGATTCCTCAGACACTAAAGCAGTCCATGTTCAGATGCAACAAGATGTATCTTCGGTTGATACTGACAAGTGACATTCAGGCAGATGAGTGTCAGACAAAGACCATCTCCAACAAGAGTGAATTAACCATTTCCCCTTGATGTTCAATGGCATTACAATGACCGAGTCCCCACTATCAATATCCTGGGTGTCAAGTCCTGGCACAAGTCATGGGTGTGATAAAATACTCTCCACTTGTCTAATGAATGCGGTTCCGACACCACTCAAGAAGTTTGATGCCATCCAGATCAAAGCATGATTGGCATCACATCCACCAGCTTCAGAATTCAGTCCCTTCACCACTGCTACATAATGACAGCAGTATGTACCATTTGCATATTGAACGGCAATAGCTCAGGAAGATTCCTCTAATAGCGCCTTGCTAATCCTTGACCTCCACCACAGCAAAGGATTGTAGATATAGGTGAACATCACTACCTGCTAATTCCCCACCAAGACATATTATTCTACAAAACGGATATAAGAGGGATCTAAGGGGAAACTTTTTCATGCAGAGGGTGGTGCGTGTATGGAATGAGCCACCAGAGGAAGTGGTGGAGGTTGGTACGATTACAACATTTAAAAGGCACCTGGATGGGTGCGTGAATAGGAAGATTTTAGAGATATATGAGCTAAATGCTGGCAAATGGGACCAGATTTATGTAGGATATCTGGTCGGCATGGATGAGTTAGACCAAAGGGTCTGTTTCCGAGCTGTACATCTCTATGACTCTTTGTCTTTACTTTGCTGTTCCTTCACTACAGTCAAAAGAAAATCTTGTCACTCCCTCCCTAACAGCACTGTAGCAGTCTCTTCACCCCAAAATGGCAGGTCATTGCACCTTCTCCAGGACAATTAGGAATGAGCAAGAATGCTGTCCTGACCAGTGACACCCACATCCCATGGATTTTTTTTCACTACATGAAGAAGAGGGGCACTTTGATACATGAACTCTGCCGAGTTTGTGGATGACATGAAATTAGTTAAGACAAGGAATGGTGATGACAGCACAAAGAGTCTGAGGAGGCATAAGGGCAAATTAATTTTCGGGCAAAATCTTGGCAAAGAAAATCTGAGGTTATATATTTTGTCAGGAAGGATAGAGGAGCTAAACATTATTTAAATGGAGTAAGACTGCAGTACAGAGCGATTTGGGGCTTCTGGTACATGAACCACAAAAAGCTAGCATACAAGTTCAGCATGCAATAGGGAAGGTAAAAGAAATATTGATCTTTATTTCTAAGGGAGTGGATTATAAATATTGGGAAGTGTTGCTAAAACTGCACTAGTCAGACCACAGGTAGAATATTTTGAACAGTTTTGATCCCCTATCTAAGGAAAGATATATTGGCATTAAGGGCAGTCCTGAGAAGATTCACAAGTTTGATTCCAGATACAAATGGATTGTCTAATGAGGAGAGGTTAAGTAGGTTGGAGTTTAGAAGAATGAGAGGAGACCTTATTGAAACATACCAGATTTTTTAGGGTGTTGATGCTGAGCGGATGTTTGCCCTTGTGGGAGAGTCTAGGACTAGAGGGCATAATCTCACAATAAGGAATCACCCATTTATGACAGAGATGAAGGGGAACTTCTTCTGAATCTGTGAAGCGAGAGGGGCTGCTTTGTTAAGTATAGTCAAGGTTGACATAGATTTTTAATGGAATCAAGGATTATGAGATAAATGCAGAAAATGGAAAATAGATTATCAGATCACTCATGATCTCATTAGATGGCAGATCAGACTCAATATGCTAAATGGTCTACTTTTGTTCCTATGCCTTTTGATCATATAGCTACAGGAAGCAATAAAGCCTGTCAATATAGAGTCCTGACTCGTTCTTTTTTCTTACTGTTTACCAGTGATTTTGATCAGGTTTGTGTAAATAAAATATAGAAAATTGTGAACATTCTAATATATTTAGGAAAAAGAAGTTTCTCCAACCTCCCTGTTGCTGATTCTCTGATTTCCGATCCATTGCTCTGAAGCTGTTCCTGAAAGACATTAGGGACTGCATAGGTGCCAGTCAGATTGAGAGCTGAATGGAATGAATCTTGAATTTATAATGACTTTCACTCTGTGACAGTGAGCAATAGTGGAATGCTCACAGAGCTGTCTTTCCAACACAGGTATGCATTTCACTTTATGTGTAATTTTGTATATATTGATAATCAAAGCACAATTAAGAGAAACTCATTAACAAATCTGAGAAGGTGGGTAGAATTTAGAAATAATTCCTGGCTGTTCACTAGAACGATTCAATGTAAAACTGTTATCAACAATCATGCACTCGATAACATCTGAAGACAAATCCAATGAAGCCGAAGACATGACTTTTACCATGTATAGATTATTAATGAGACCGGCTTTGGGACCAATACCTTCAGAGAAGATTTATGAGCACGACTTGGGGATTTAGGTTCTAAATTTGTGAAACACAACTGAATATGATTCTTTTTATTCACTTGTGGAAATATAGTACATGGAGTAATAAGTGACTGTTCTGCGTCATTTCCAGAAGGTTAAATTCACAAGCAATGTTGTAAAAATTGGGAATCTTCTTCAATAAAGTTGCTGAATCGCCTATAAGCTATCCAAAGTGAGTCAAACTAACACTGTCTGAAAAAATTCAAAAGTAACAATGAAAAAAAGAACTTGAACTTATTTAGCCCCTTCCACATCCTTGTGACATCCCAAAGCACTCTGCTGCTGATTAACTACGTGACCTTGTCCTCACAAATCTTGGGAGAGATAAGCCCGATTTCAAAGGTGCCAACCTGATGAAAGTACACAGCAATAGTTCTTGCATGTTGATAGGGAAGCCCAGTATGTCAACAAACATGGCAAGACTGAGGCATTTGCAACCACCTTCACCCAGAAGTGCCGAGAAGATGATCTATCTTGGCATATTCCAGAGGTTCCCTGCATCACAGAAGACTGATCTTCACCCAGTTTGATTCACTGAATGCAATATCAAGAAATAGCTGAATACAAAACTTTCTTTCAAAATGGTGCTGGAGTGTGGTGATATTTTGTGAGCTGTCAACAGCAGATCTTATCTTATAATCATTCTGCACTTCTCAACCTCAATTCTAAGTTTATCAGAATTACCAAAATTGTTCTCTTAAATCTATTTTCAGGTGTAAAAATTCTACAACTGATGAGGCTTGACTATTGATGCTGGAATCACAAGCCAAAGGGAATTAATGACCTACTGGTTTCTGGCTAGGCCGATCTCCTCGTGGAAACCTGGAAGTAAGGCCCAACCAGTGCAAGAACAAAACTTAACCCCATGGTGACCAACATCGAGGAGGCCCAACCGGATCGGCTGCCCGGATCGAGACTAGTGCCCAGGAAACCATCGGACTCACCTACCTAGCTTACCGGTGCTGGAACAGTAAGCCCAGAGGCCTTCTAGCCTCTCATAGGCCCAATCTGCCAAGGGCTCACCAGTGTGGCGACAAGACCTAACTCCACAGACCCCCAACATCGATGGAACACGACCAAACCGGCCACAAGATGATCCCCAAACTAAAAGGATGTGACTGGTCCTCAGGAGCCCATCAGGAGCACGTACATACCTCTCAGAGCAGCAAACTTCCCTTGACACCTGGGATTGACTAGGAGCAGCCACCTACCCAGGAAATTTAGGAGACATGCTGGACTCCAGGTAAGACTAAAACTTCAGGGTTCCAAGTCCCCCATCTCCAGCACACTCCTGGCAAATGTCCACGCCATCGAGGACAAAATAGATAAACCTAAAGCTACTTTCCAAAGGGAATTGAGAGACCGCTGTATGCTCTGTTTTACAGAGACGGGGCTCACTCCTGCTACACTGAAGGTTTCTCAATTCATCGAACGGGCTGTGCGGCATCCTCAGGCAAGGCATAGGATGATGGGGTCTGCCTCCGAATCAACATCTTCTGGTACTCAGACATGGTGACCCTGCGGAATTACTGCTCCCCGTACCTGGAATATGTTACAGTGAAATACAGTCCCTGTTACTTGCCGTGTGAGTTCACTTCTGCTGTCCTGACAATAGTCTACATCCCACCCCAAGGGGAAGTGTAGAGTGCACTTGACAAAATATAAAATGCTTGAGTCTTGGGTTTGAATACTCTGAGGCCTTGTTCACTGTAACTGGTGACCAACCAGGCCAACCTCAAGAAAGTGCTACTGATATACTATCAACAGGTTTCCTGTCCCACTGGAGGTAAAAACATCCTCGACTAATGCTATATAATCATCAAAGATTCCTACTGTTCCAACCAAACCCCTGCATTTTGGGAAGTCAGATCACAACACTGTGCTCCTCCTCCTGGTTCACAATCAGAAATTGAGGTGTGAGGACCCAGTACACAAAATAATGTAGTGTTGGTCTGAGGCTTTGAAAGGGCTTCCAAGGGACTGTTTAGAGTTGGTGGATTGGTCCATGTCAAGAACTCAGCGGCCAACATAAGCGAGTATGGCACCCCCATAACAGACTTCATGAGTAACTGTGTAGAAGATTGCGTGCTGGAGCATTTAATCTGAATGTTCCCCAACTGGAAACCATGGATGAACCAGGAGATCCACTCCATTCTGACGTCCAAGTTTGAGGTATTCAAGTTGGACAACTGTGGCCTATACAGGACATCCAGGTACGAACTTCTTAAAGCCATCAGATAGGCCAGGAGGCAATACTAAACTAAGCTTGACACCTAGACCAACCACATGGACACCCCTTATTTGTGGCAAGGTTTACATGACATAATGGGCTACAAAGAAAAATCAAACAGAATCATGAGCAAAAGTACATCCCGACTTGACAAGCTCATTGCATTCTACACTCAATTTGAACAGAAGGTCAGTGAAACAATGTCCCTATCTTAACAGACTAAGATGCACCTGTATCCATAGTCATCACTGAGTTTGAATACATGTACAAACAGATTCAAGAGCAGCTTCTTTCCAGCTGTTATCAGACTTTTGAATGGACCATTCACATGTTAATCCTGATCTGTCTCTGCACCTTCTCTGCGTCTGTAACGCTGTATTCTGCACTCTGTTCTGTTACCTTGATGTACTTTGTATGGTACAATCTGCCGGTATAGCACACAAAACAACACTTTTCTCTGTATCTTGGTACATGTGACAACAATCAGTCAATCAATCACATTAGATTCGGTGAAGATTATGGATCCTGAAAATATCCTGACTATTGTACTATACATGTGTTTCTAGAAGTGGCCATGCTCCTTACCAAACTGTTCCAGGGCTACTACAACAGTGGCATTTACCTGAGGTTCTGAGGAAGGGCCACTGAACCTGAAATGTTAACTCTGTTTTCTCCTTCACAGATGCTCCCACACCTGCTGAGTTTTTCCAGCAACTTTGTTTTTGTTCCTAATTACTGGCTCATTCACTCATCAGTAAAGTCATGAAAGACCTCGTCAGCGGTACTGTTCAAATAGTATTATCTAGCAGCAACCTACTCATTGATGCTCAGTTTGAGAAGAGTCCTTGTGGACATGCTGAACTTCCTTACCTCCCGAGGAAGTAGAGACATTGTTATGTCGTGGGTGGACCATGTTCGTGATTGTTGCTGATCACAATTCCCAGGAACTTGACTCTCTTGACCATCTCCATCTCAGCACCATTGATGCTGATGAGGCGAGCCCTCCACTCTGCTTCCTGAAGTCAATGGCTGGCTCCTTCATTTTGTTAGTGTTGATGGAGAAATTGTTGTCTTTACACTATCCCTTTCCTGTAATCTGTCTTGTCATTGTCTGAGATGTGCCCTCTCAACGTGGTATCGTCAGCAAACCTATAAATGGAGTTTGGATGGAATTAGGCCACACAGTTGTGTATAAGGAGTATAGCAGGGAGCTGAGTATGTGGCCTTGTGAGGCACCTGTTTTGAGGATTATGGTGGAGAAGGTGTTGTTGCTTATTCTTACTGATTATGGTCTATGGATCAGAAAGTCTGCAGTCAATGCCTGTAGCTTGAATAACTTTAGCTCAGAGTGAATGAGCTGGCATCAGAGCTCTTCAGTCTTTCCAATGTTTCTTTTCTTCCCATTACTACGTCTCCAGCCTCATTTTCCAGTTGTCCAATGTCAATTCTTGTCCCTCTGGATTTCTAAAAAAGCCCTTGCAATTTCCTTTGGTATTACTAGCTTACCACCACATTTCATTTTCTTCTCTTTAGCTGGTTGTTAAAGGCTTCCCAATCCTTTGGCTTCCTACCAATCTTCAGCACGCTGTATCAGCTTTTGTTTTGTTTTTATGCTGTCCCTGACTTTCCCTGTCAACCATAGTGGCTCTGTCCTCCCCTTAGTGTGTTTCTTCTTCCTCCGGATGAATTTCTGCTTTGCCTTGAGAATTATCCACAGAAACTCCTGTCATTGCTGCTCCATTATCCTCCCTGTTAGTCTACCCTCTCAATCAACTCTGATCAGCTCCTTTCTCATATTTTTTAGTTACCTTACTCAATTACTATACCATTACATCTGATTCCAGCTTCTCTGTCTCATGTTGCAGCGTGAATTCTATCATATTACGGTCACTGCCCCCTTGGGTTTCCTTCACCTTAATCTCCCTAATCAAGCCTGCCTCATTGCACACCACTAAATCCAGAATCTGGGATTGTGGCAGTTCAGACAAAGGTTACTAGGCTGATTCCTGGGATAAATGCTATGTCTTCTGAGGAAAGGTTGAGCAGGTTGGGCTTATAGTTATTGGAAGCTACAAGAATGAGTGGTGATCTTATTGAAGCATATAAGTATCTGAGAGGGTATGTCAGAGTAGATGCTAAGCGATGGTTCCCATCTTGGGGTATCTATAACCAGAAGGTGCAGTTTCAAACTGGGAGGGGGTGGGGTCAAAGGGTTGAATTGTGTATTTCTGTTCTTACATCTTTAGGTTTATATGTATTTCCCAATTAAGATAGAGAAGGGGAGGAATCCCTGTCCACAGGGTTGTTAACCTTTGGAATTCATGACCCTGGAGTGCAGGAGAGTCTGAGTCATTGAATATAGTCAAGGCTGAGTTAGACAAATTGTTGATCGACAAAGGTGTTTTTTTTATAATTAGTGTATGTTATTTTGGGAAAGTCACTCTTTAACTGGTAAATCATTTGATCCCTGGTGGATCACTGGAGCATAGGAGGTTGAGGGATGTCCTTAGGGATGGTTTATAAAATCAGGAGGAGCACAGCCAAGGTTTTCTTCCCTAAGGTGGGGGAGTTAAAAACTCACGGCCATATTTTTAAGGTGAGAGGAGAAAGTTTTAAAAAGGACATGAGGGGCAACTCTCTTACACAGAGAGTGGCTTGTGTATGGGATGAACTGCAGAGGAAGTATTGGATATGGGTACAGTCATAACATTTAAAACATGTTTGGATAAGTATATAAATAAGAAAGTTTTGGACGATATAAGCCAAACACAAGCACATAGGGCTGGTTTAGTTTGGGAACATGGTTGGCGTGGACTGGTTGGACCAAAGGGTCTGTTTCCATACTGTATGACCCTATGAGTCATCAGCCAGGTGTGTAGGCTTTTGTAGGCTTATCTTGTGCTTCTATGGAGTGCACAGCGACTGAATAAACCTCCTTGTTGGATTGTAGTAAATGACAACTTTATATGCTTTTTTATTCCACTTGAGCCTTGTTACTGCCCAATACAGAACAAAGAGAGTCAAAGGTTATGTGGAGGAGGTGGAGGGTGCATGCAGGACAGTTTAGTTAAAGCCATCATCTGTTTAGCCATGATCTTATTGAACAATGGAACAGGATCAAAAGATCATATGGCCTACTCATGCCCTTATTTCTTACATTCTTGTGAATTCAGTGGGACTTGGAAAAAGTTGGAGTCATACCTAGTACAAAGGGAGATGACTATGGTTGTTAGTGGTTAAGAATCCTTGTCCGGCACACGACTGTAGTGGTTCTTCAGCTTAGGGCCCCGCGCATCATCATCTTCAGCTGCTTCATCAATGACTTCACCCCATCATTGAATCAGCCAAGTGGGAATATTCAATTGGATTGCACAATGTTCAGTACCATTCACAATTCCTCAGATACTAGAAGCCATCTGGAGTGGATAAGTAGCAAATAACATTTACATCACTCAAGGGCCAGGTAATGACCATCCCCAGTAAGAGAATCTAACAATCTCCCCTGAGTCATGAACATTCAGATCAGTAGTACTTGTAATATTCAGTTGAATTCACTGTGCAGGAAAAGTGAGTGAAGTTGAAGTTTGAATTGAAGACCCAGACCTTATAGCTGAGCAGTGGAAAAGTTAGGAGTGGACCCAAGAAAGTGAATAATCTTCAAAAATCTGACAATTAGCCAAAGATTCCTTGGGGATGTCGTGAGAAATAAAAAGGAAAATATCAGTTGGGGATTTTGTTATCATTTAATGTCTTTGGATGCAAAGTATGAGTGAACACTTAACAAAGTGTTTATATTGTCGCGCTTGATTGGAATTTTGTGACTTCATCATTTCAGTAAACATTGGGGACTCTGAGTTTCTCTTTAAAAGCTAATAGTCTTCACATGGATTATATCAGGGATTGGAAAAAGAGAAGTGTTTAAAGGCAGAGATATTTGGGAGTACAGGCAGTCAGGTCAAGGTATAATCTGGTGTTAAGTATCACATTGTCACCATGACAATCTTGACAAGGTGGAAGGTGTAATAGGTGAAAAGGCTGCATTTAAGAGAGAGACACTGGTGTAATGTCAATGGTAAGGTCACTGAACTGGTATTTCAGAGGCCCAAATTATTGACATGGGAATATAAAAACACTAATAGTGACCATGAAACTATAATCAATTGTTGCAAAAATAAACACATCCAGGGAAGGAAATCTGTCATCCTCACCCAGTCTGGCCTACATGTGTTTTCAGACCCACTCATACTGCCTTTTGAAATGGTCTCAGCAGGCCACTTTGTTCAAGGGCTGTTAGGGGTGGACAACAAATGCTGATCTTGCCAAAGACACCCACATCCCATGAAAGAATAAGGGAAAGAAAATCACATCTCATCCAGGTGAGATGTGGAAGCATTGGTAAAGGTGCAGAGGAGATTTGCCAGGATGTTGCCTGGAATGGAGGGAAGGTCTTATTAGGAAAGGTCGGGAGAGCTAGGGTTTTTCTCTTTAGAACGATAAAGGATGAGAGGTGACTTGATAGAGCTGTACAAAATGATCAGAGGTATAGATAGAGTGGACAGCCAGAGACTTTTTCCTTGGGTGGAGGTAGCTGTTACGAGGAGGTGGGGAGGTAGTGAGGGGATAGGTCAGCCTGGGGAGGATGGACAGGTCAAGGGGGCGGGATGAGGTTAGTAGGTAGGAAATGGAGGTGCTGCTTGAGGTGGGAGGAGGGGATAGTGAGAGGAAGAACAGGTAAGGGAGGCGGGGACAAGCTGGGCTGGTCTTGGGATGCAGTGGGGGAGGGGAGATTTAAAGTGAGTAGAGGTAGAGATAGAGGAGACGTCGGAGTTAGGTTCTTTGTTCAGAAAGTGGTAGGGACGTGGAAAGCATTATCGGAGGGGGTAGTGGAGTCGGCCTCATTAGGGGTATTTAAGCGGCTATTAGATAGGCATATGGATGATAGTATAAGGTGGGGTGGAGGTTAGATAGACCTTAGGTTTAGGGTAAATGTTTGGCGCAACATCATGGGCTGAAGGGCCGGTACTGTGCTGTACTGTTCTATGTTCTAGGCCACCACGCAGGCCAGGATTGCCAAAATAAGTTGACAGATGGCAGGGGTCTTGTTCACTCATAAAAAGACATTCTGGAGATGGGTGGATCAGTGAATAGGGAAGAGCCCATACTTTTACCAGTGGAAGGAAGGATTGTTAAGGGCCTTATTGATTGGCAAAATCAGTCCATAATGATCAAGTGAGTGTCAGGAGGCTACTATGGTTGCCCAATAATGCTCAGATTACCTTGCAAAGGTAAGGTATTGCAAAGGTTTGAGCAACAGTTGAAAGTAGCTATTCAATGCCAAAATGAAGTTCTGCCTCCGTTACACCCGGTGTGGCTTCCTCCACATCGGGGAAACCAAGCGGAGGCTTGGGGACCGCTTTGCAGAACACCTCCGCTCGGTTCGCAATAAACAACTGCATCTCCCGGTTGCGAACCATTTCAACTCCCCCTCCCGTTCCTTAGACGACATGTCCATCATGGGCCTCCTGCAGTGCCACAATGATGCCACCCGTAGGTTGCAGAAACAGCAACTCATATTCTGCTTGGAAACCCTGCAGCCCAATGGTATCAATGTGGATTTCACAAGCTTCAGGATCTCGCCTCCCCCACTGCATCCTAAGACCAGACCAGCTTGTCCCCGCCTCCCTAACCTGTTCTTCCTCTCACCTGTCCCCTCCTCCTACCTCAAGTCGCACCTCCATTTCCTACCTACTTACCTCATCTCGCTCCCTTGACTGTCCGTCCTCCCCAGACTGACCTATTCCCTCCCTACCTCCCCACCTATACTCACCTCTACAGGCTCCATCCCCGCCCCTTTAACTTGGCTACCTCCTCTCCACCTATCTTCTCCTCTATCCATCTTTGATCTGCCTTCCCCTCTCTCCCTAATTATTTCAGAACCGTCTCCCCATCCCCCTTTTCTGATGAAGGGTCTAGGCCTGAAGCGTCAGCTTTTGTGCTCCTAAGATGGTGCTTGGCCTGCTGTGTTCATCCAGCTCCACACTTTGTTAACACATATGAGCAATGCGGTTTATGAATTTCAGCACCAGATTGATGGAAAATCAGAGTGGTTTCGGGAGAATTTGAAAAAGCAAAAGTATAATCATTATTGGGAAGCAAAGGGAACAGGTAATGATTTCAAGCTGGAAATCAATCAACAGAGTTTCAGTCTTGGAAATATAGCAGATAGTTTGAATTCGGCAAAGTAAGATCTTGAAAGGGATTTTATCTTTTATTTTCTCATCTAAACCCATTATGAATCCACAGTATCATGCATTAGTTTCTAATCTTTATGCAATGAATTAAAACCCTATATATGAATGAAGCCGCCATAGACAGAAATGACAAACTAATAATTATTAATTATCATTTTTCCCTCTAGTATTTGATGATGGCAGATTCAAACCCTTTCGGGACTGAAAATTACATTTACCTGGACAGCCTTGTTTAACCACAAGGATTTAATTCGTTGGGGGAGAAATAAAGAGAACCACTCATTATTAATTTAGGTAAAAGAGGCATTGACTGCAATAAAATGGAGCCTAAACAAAATTATGAGTTGCAATATGCTATTGTGTTAAGTTACAACTATTAAACTTTGGCAAAAAGATAAAACTTTGTACTTGGTCTTTTGTCATTGGTTTTACTGTAATGTTTCCTTAATCCAAGGCATCCATCTTCAATCCCGCATACCCTGCTTGATATCTCTATTTCAAGTCAGTGATTAATGGATATGAAAGGTAGCTGTGAAACTGAAAGCTTAAGTTCCAGTGGTCATTGTTTCTCAGAGTCTGCCAAAGATTTCAGTGATGTTTCAGTGATATACTCTGTTAGAACTGCAATCAGAAATATTTATGAAGGTATTGGCCGTCACATTTATACTTTAAAGAATGGGATATTTCTTGCATCCTCAGAAGATCTGTATCTGCTATTTTAGGTTCATAGATGTTCACAGTATAGAGGAGGCCATTCAGCCAGAAGTGTCTGCACCAGTCAACAAGGTTGTGACTACATTTTTCCAGTTTTCGGCTGTGGAAGCGATAGCAACACAATTTTTTTTCACTTAGCGAGTTGAGAATCTTTGGAATTCTCAACTCTCGAGGACTATGTAAGTTCAGATGACAGATATACTCAAAATAAAGGTTGATAAATTTCTGATTACCAAAGGCATAAAGGATTAAGGGGATCGTGTGGGTAAAAGGTACTTGCATTTGATCAGCCATGCAATAAATGGCAGAGCACACTTGACTGGCTGAATGGCCTCCTCCTGGACCTAATTTCTTCGCTTTCTTTTTTTTCCACTTGAAACATGCAGTAAATTCTGATCATCCAACTCATTCCCTGTCACCTACTTTCTCCAAAACCCTTGGCTCTCCTTATCCCTAAAAACAATATCTAACTCCTTCTTGAAAACAGCTTGCAAACTCCTTTTTGAAAGCATATCCTTTCTTAGGTAAGGAGATCAATATTGCACAAAATACCCTAGGTGTGGTCTCCCCATGGCCCTGTGCAAACGCAGGAAGATTTTCTTGTTTCAGTACTCAAACCCTCTTGCATGAAGGCCAATGTACTACTTACCTCCCTAACTGCTGGATGCTCCTGCAAGCTCGCTCTCAGTGACTCAGATGCACAATATCCACATCCCTTTCTACGTTGATATTTTTTCATTCTATCACCATTTAAATAATACTCTGCCATTCTGCACTTTTCTACCAAAATGGAATTCGTCACACCAATCCAGTTCATATCGCATCTTTCGTATATTTCTGCACTCACTCAACTTGTCTAAATTGTCTTGAAACCTCTTTACATCCCAGTCATCGCTCACAATTCTACCCAATTTTATATTATGGCTCCCAATCCTTCCCTTTGCAAGTTCCTATGTTATGATGATATGGCAACAATGGAGATCTAGTACAAAGGAGGACAAGTGAGTGTTAAATATTCCTGCTACAAGGTGTTTCCGTAGACATAGAAAGAGAAAGAAAGAGGGAAGTGTGAAAGTATGGATTGAGAATAATTTAGTGGATCTGAGAGAAAGCATGTCCTAGAGGGGTCAAGAGTAGGATCTATTTAGCTGGAGATAAAGAAAAAAAAAATGCAATGAAATTGTCAGTGTAGTCCTATAATCCACCAACTTGTAGTAAAGATGTAGAGGAATAAATCTGCAAGGAACTTACAGAAAGAAGCAAGCATTATAGAATAGGTTTAACATAAGACTTCAACTATCTGAGTAAAGACTGGGATAATAGTGGGAAGTTAGAGAAGGACATGAGTCCCTAAAGTTCCCAAATTTTCTGCAGCAGTATTCTTCCAGTCCAATGAGAAAGGAGGCAGTGTTGGACATGATTCTTGGGAATCAGGTAGCTATCGTTGTTTAGGTATCAGCTGCTGAACATGTAGGGAACAGTGATTTAGGAAGAACAAAGGACAGTATGCCACATGAACAGGCCCTTCAACCCACTAAGCCTGTGCTGACACATGAAGCCTTTCTGAACTGAAAACCCTCTACATGGTCTATTCCCTTTATTCCCTGCCGATTCCTGTATCAGTCAAGATGCCTCTAATAGGTGTTACCTTTGAAACTGCTTCTGTCACCTCGTCTGGCAGCGCATTCCTACTACTTACCACTTGCTGTGTAAAAAATTGCCTCTCACATCTCCTTTAAACTTATCCCATTTTACCTTAAATCTATGACCCCTAGTGATTGACATTTCTACCCTGGGAAAAAGATTCTGACTACCCATTCTATCCATGCCTGTCATAATACTATACATCTTCATCAGGTTGCCCTCAGCCTCTGACATTTAAGTGAAAACAAATCAAGTTTGTCCGTTCTCTCCTCATAGCTAATACCCTCCAAAACAGGCTAAGTCCAAGTAAACTGTTTCCGTACCATAGAACATAGAACATAGAAAAGTACAGCACAGTAGAGGCCCTTCGGCCCACGATGTTGTGCCGTGGAATAATCCTAATCCAAAACTAAAATAACCTAACCTACATTCCCCTCAATTCACTGCTGTCCATGTGCATGTCCAGCAGTTGCTTAAATGTCAATAGTGACTCTGCTTCCACGACTACCACTGGTAAACTATTCCATGCGCTCACAACTCTCTGGGTGATGAACCTCCCTCTGACATCTCCTCTATACCTTCCTCCTAACACCTTTAAAACTATGACCCCTTGTGGCAGTCAATCCTGCTCTGGGGAAAAGTCTCTGGCTATTGACTCTATCCATGCCTCTCATTACCTTGTACACCTCGATCAGGTCACCTCTCTTCCTTCTTCTCTCCAGAGAGAAACGTCCGAGCTCAGTCAGTCTCTCCTCGTAAGACCAGCCTTCCAGTCCAGGCAGCATCCTGGTAAACCTCCGTTGCACCCTCTCTAAAGCCTCCACATCTTTCCTGTAATAGGGCGACCAGAACTGGACACAGTATTCCAAGTGTGGTCTCACCAGGGTTTTGTAGAGCTGCAGCATAACCCGGCGGCTCTTAAACTCGATCCCCCTGCTAATGAAAGCCAACACACCAAATGCTTTCTTAACAACCTTATCCACCTGGGTGGCAACTTTGGGGGAGCTATGCACGTGAACACCAAGATCCCGCTGTTCCTCCACACTGCCGAGAATCCTGCCTTTAATGCTATATTCAGCATTTAAGTTTGACCTTCCAAAATGCATCACTTCGCATTTATCCAGGTTGAACTCCATCTGTCATTTCTCAGCCTAGCTCTGCATTCTGTCAATGTCTCACTGAAGCCTGCAGTAGCCCTCGATACTATCAACGGCACCTCCAACCTTTGTGTCATCAGCAGACATACTAACCCACCCCTCAACCTCCTCATCCAAGTCATTTATAAAAACTACAAAGAGCAGAGGCCCAAGAACAGAGCCCTGTGGGACACCACTCAGCACTGGCCTCCAGGCAGAATACTTACCATCTACAACCACTCTCTGCCTCCTGTCAGCCAACCAATTCAGAATCCAGACATCCAAATCACCCTGTATCCCATACCTCCTGACTTTATGAATGAGCCTGCCGTGGGGAACCTTATCAGATGCCTTGCTGAAGTGCTTTAATCTGCACAAATACAAGGTGAATATATTTGTGGATATGTTTGAAGTACTTTACCATTGCTAAAGTTTCCCATCCTTCTGGCAGTATGGCAGCCAGAACTGTTGACAATATACCAAACGTGACATAACTAAAATTTTATACAGCTGCAATATGACAAGCCACTTTTTAAACTCTGTGCTCAACTGATGAAGGCAAACATGCTATATGCCTTTTTGATCACTTTACCAGTTGTGTTGCTACTTTCAGGGAACTGTGGACCTCTAAACCTAGATCCCTCTGTAAGTTAATGCTTCTAAAGGCTGTGTACCTTCCTATATATTTCCATCCTGCATTAGATCTCCACAAATATATTCACCCTGCATTTGTGCAGATTAAACTCCATCTGCGCCCAAATATCCAACTTATCTACATCGTGCTGCATCCTCCGGCAATCCTCTTCTCTGTCTGCAGTTTCCCCAAACTTTGTGTTTCCACGAAGTTACTAGTCAGGCCACCAACATTCTCCTCCAAAACATTTTTATGTATTACAAACAACAGGTGTCCTTAGTGAACACTATGGGTCACAGGTCTCCAATCTGAAAAACACCACTACTCTGTGTCTTCTATGACTAAGCCAGTTCTGTATCACTGTGGATTCCATGTGACTTCACCTTTTGTGTCAGCCTGCCATGAAGGACCTTGTCAAAGGCCTTGCTAAAGTTCATATAGACAATATCCACCATCCATCACTTACGTTACTTCCTCAAAAAACTCAATCAAGTTTGTGAGACCACGCACAAAACCATTTTGCCTGTTGCTGATAAATCCATATTTTTCTAAATGTGAGTAAATCCTATCCCTAAGAATCTTCTCCAATAATTTCCTTCCCACTGATTGTAAGGCTTACTGGCCTGTCATTTCCTGCCTTCTCCCTGTTGCCCTTTTGAAACAAAGGAACACTGCTCGCTACTCTCCTGTCCTCCGGGATGTCTCTTGTGGCTAAAAAGGATACAAAGATTTCGTACAAGGCCCCAGCAATTTCCTTATCTGTCTCACTTTTCATTTTGGAATAGATTCCATCAGGTCCTGGAGATTTGTCCATTTTAACTGTTTTCAAAACACCCAATACCTCCTCTTTCTGTATATTGACATACCCTAGAATATCAACATATCCCACTCCTGATACTCACCATCCACCATCTCCTTCTCCTTTGTGAAAACTGATGCAAAGTATTCCGTCAGGGCCTCATCCACTTCTTCCTCTTTTGTCCTTGAGTGACATATCCTTTCCCCAGCTACTCTTTTGCTCCTTGTATGTGTATAAAGTGCCTTGGGATTTTCATTGATCCTGTTTGCCAGACATTTCATGGCCCATTTAGCCCTCCTAACTGCTTGAGTTCTTTCCTGCTATCTTTACATTGTTTGAAGGCTATGCCTGGCTTCAGTTTCCTAAACTTTACATATGCCTCCTTTTTGTTTTTGCCTAAGCTCTCAATTTTTCTTGTCAGTCAAGGTTCCTAAATTTTGGAATCCTTATCCTTCATTTTCATAGGAACATGCTGATCTCTAATCAACTGACCTTTATAAGATTCCGACATGACAGCTGTGGATTTATTCTCAAATAGCCATGCCCAACCTATATTCCCCAGTTCCTGCCTAATATTGTGGTAGTTAGCCTTCTCCAGTTTAGTACTTGCACCTGAGGACTACTCTTATTATTGTCCATAAGTAACTTAAAGCTTACAGAATTAAGGTCACTTGATTCCAAAATGCTCCTCTGGCAAGGGTCATTCCCCAATATCATGTCTGGTATGGCCCCTTCGCTAGATCGTAGATCTTAGAACGTTAGAATCCCTACAGTTTGTAAACAGACCTTTCGGTCCAACAAGTCCACACCGACCCTCAGAGCATACTACCCAGACCCAATCCTCTATAATCCTCGCAATCTACACATCCCTGAACACTACGGGCAATTTATCATGGCCAATCAACATAGCCTGCAGATCTTTGGACTGTGGGAGGACACTGGAGCACTCGGAAGAAGCCCACACTGACCCTGGGAGAATGTGCAAACTCTACACAGACAATTGCCCAAGAATCTAATTGAACCTGCGCTAGTTGGAATAGTTTCAAAAAGTTGAGGTTTGAGACAGAAAATGACAAGAAACAATCCAAGGAAAAATAATTCACTGGTGGAAAGCCAACTTCAAAAGAATAAGAATGGATATAACTCAAAATGGGATTGAAGATTGGCTGGCAAAATTATAATCAACAAGCTGCAAGTAATAACCTGCTCAGTGATACCTAAATAACAAAGTGTGGAGCTGGATGAGCCCGAAACGTCAGCTTTTATGCTCCTAAGATGCTGTTCGGCCTGCTGTGTTCATCCAGCTCCGCACTTTGCCTTTGGATTCGCCACAATCTGCAGCTCCCATTACCTAGTTTGGGTTCTGCTGGGGCCACCAGCTCCTCACCTCATTACAGCCTTAGTTCAAATATGAACAAAAGTGTTGAATTCCAGAGGTGGGGTGAGAGCGACAGCCCTTGATATCAAGGCTGCATTCGACTGAGCGTGCCACCGAGAAGCTCGAACAAAACTTAAATCAATAGTTATTAGAAGGCAAACTCTCCATTGGTTGGAGTTATATCTGTGGTTGTTAGAGGTCAAACATCTTAACTCCAGGACATTTCTGCAGGAGTTCCTCAAAGTTGTGTCCTACGCCCAACAATCTTCAGCTGCTTCATCAATGACCTTCCCAACACAAATGACTGGTAATGACCATCTCTGGTAAAAGACAATGTAAATACGGCCCCTTGACATTCAATGGTGTGAGCATCACTGAATGGCCCACCACTAAAGCTTGGAATTACCATTGACCAGAAACTCAACTGGGCTCACCACATAAATGCAGTGGCTACAAAAGCAGGTCATACTGCAGCGAGTAACTCATCTCCCAACTCCCCAAAGCTTGTCCATCATAAGGCATAATTCAGGAGTGTGATGGAATACTCCCGCCTTGCCTGGACGGGTGCAATATTCAAGAAGCTTGACGCCATCCAGGACAAAGCAGCTGCTTGATTGGCACTACATCCAAAAGCATCCACTCCCTCCAACACTCACGCTCAGTAGCAGCAGTGTGTACTATCTACAATTTAGCAACAAGAAGGGGATGGTCTCTTGGTTGGGACTACATTGTACACCCCCAAATAGCCAGTGGGTTCTACAGGAGCAGATGTATAGAGAGATTGCATATACCTGTAGGAATATCAGAGTAACATTGTCTGCGGATTTTAATTTCCCCTGTATTGACTGGGCCACCTAGAGTGTAAAAGGCCCGGATGGGTTGGGATTTGTCAAAGGTGCCCAAAAAAGTTTCCTAAATCAAAATGTGGTGGGCCCTACTTGGGAGGGTCCAAACCTGGACTTCCTGTAAGGAAATGAGGTCGTGCAAGTGACTGAAGTGTCACTCAGCGAGCACTTTGGGTCCAGTGACCATAACTCTCTTAGGTTTAACATAGTTTTGGGAAAAAATAGGCCACGTCCACAGGTGCTAATCTTGAGCAGAGCCAATTTTGGGGCCATTACGCAGGATCTAGCAGCAGTCGACTGGGTGAGTGTGTTTGAAGGAAAAGGAACAAACCAGAGGCTGGAAGAACACAGCAAGCCAGGTAGCATCTGGAGGAAGGGAGCAGTCAACGCTTTGAGTAATGACATTCTTCAGGACCCAATGGTGGCAAATGGGAGGCTTTTAAAAGTATGTCCCTGTTAGGGTGAAGGGAAGAACTGACAGGTTTATGGATCCCTGGCTGACGAGGGATATTGAGGCTCTGGTCAGGATAAAGAAGGCAGCATACATTGGGTTTAAGCTATCAGGCTCAAGTAAATCCCGAGATGACTACAAAAAGTGTAGGAGCACACTTGAGAGGGAAATCAGAAGAGTAAAACGAGGATATGAGATGGATCTGGCAGACAAGGGTAAGGATAATCCTAAGAGGTTCTACAGCTATATTAAGAGTAAAAGGGTGGCTAGGGAGACAACAGGTCTTCTTAAAAATCAACATGGCTGTCTTTGTGTGGAGCCACAGGCGATGGGGGAGATTTTTAATGACTATTTCTCCTTAGTGTTTACTGAGGAGAGAATAATAGATGCTAAGGAAATAAGGGTAACAAGTGGGGATGTTTTGGACCACATACACATCACTAGAGAGGAGGTGTTTCCAGCCTTAAAGTGCACTAAAGTAGATAAATCCCCTGGGCCTGATCAAGTCCATCCTTTGGTGTTGTGGGAGGCTAGGGAAGAAATTGCAGAGGCCCTGGCAGAGATTTTTGCTTCATCTTTAGCTGCTGATGAGGTTTTGGAAGACTGAAGGATGGCTAACGTTGTTTCATTGTTTAAGAAAGGTAGCAAAGACAAGCCAGGGAACTACAGGCCAGTGAGCCTGACACCAGTGAAAGGCAAGTTATTGGAGAGGACACTGAAGGACAGTATCAACCAACAGTTGGATAGTGAAGGTCTGATTAGGGATAGTTAGTATGGATTTGTGCGTGTGAGTCATGTCTGACAAACCTTTTCAAGTTTTTTCAAGAGGTAACCAAGAGGATAGATGAAGGTAGGGCAGTAGATGTGGTCTGTATTGTCTTTAGTAAGGCCTTTGACAAGGTCCCACATGGCAGGCTGATCATGAAGGTTAGGTTGCATAGGACCCAGGGAGAGCTAGCTGATTGGATTCAAAATTGGCTCAATGGTAGGAAGCAGAGAGTGATGGTTGAAGATAACAAGGTGTAGAGCTGGTTGAACACAGCAGGCCAAGCAGCATCAGAGGAGAAGGAAAGCTGACGTTTCGGGTCAAGACCCTTCTTCAGAAAAAAGTGATGGTTGAAGCATGTTTCTCAGACTGGACAACTGTGGCTAGTGGAGGTTTGCCACAGGGTTGATGCTGGGATATTTGATTTGTGTTATTTATGTTAATGATCTGGAAGTGAGTGTACAAGGTATGATTAGTAAGTTTGTGGATGATACAAAATTAGGACATTTCATTGATAGCAAGGAAGGTTATCAAAAATTACAGAGGGATTTTGATCAGATGGGGAAGTGGGCTGAGGATTGTCAAATGCAAATCAATACAGCTAAGTGTGAGGTTCTGCACATTTGAAAGTCAAACCAAGTTAGGGCTTATACAGTAAATGGTAAGGTCCTCAGGAGAGTTGTGGAACAAAGGGACCTAGGAGTACAAGTACATAGTTCATTGAAAGCGGCATCACATGTGGGAAGGATGGTGATGATGATGACTTCCTCCTCAGCATGTTGGCTTTCATCACTCGAGGCATTTGAGTGTAGGGGTTGGGACACTATGTTACAGTTATATAAATCGTTGGTAAGGTCGCACTTGGAGTATTCTGTATAGTTTTGGTCACCCTGTTATAGGAAAGACATAGTTAAACTGGAAAGTTTGCAAAGAAGATTTACGAGGCTATTGTCACGACTAAGTTAGAGGGAGAGTTATAGGGAGAAGTTGGCCAGGATAGGGCTTTATTCCTTGGAATGTAGGAGAATGAAGAGGGAGAGGCATAGATAGGATGAATGCATATAGTCTTTTTCCCAGGGATGGGGAATTGAAAACTTGAGGGCACAGGTTTTAGGTGAGAGGGAGAAGATTTAATAAGGGCCTGAGAGGCACTTCTTCATGCAGAGTGTGGGGTGTATATGGAATGGGCTGCTACTAAAGTGGTTGAGGCAGCTACAAAAGCAATATTTAAAAAACATTTGGATAGATACCTGGATGGGAAGAGTTTACAGGGATATGGATCAAATGCGGGCAATTGGAACTAGCTGAGTGGGCACCATGATCAGCATAGACCTGTTTGGGCCAAAGGGCCTGTTTCCATGCTGTATTGCTGTATGATCCTATGCACTGCAGATGTTCACTGAAGGATCTTGGACAACACCTTCCAAACGCACAACCACTTCCATTTAGAAGGACAAGGGCAGCAGAAACATGGGAACACCACCAATTGCAAGTTCCTCTTCAAGATACTAATCATCCAGATTTAAAAATATCCCATCATTCCTTCATTGTCACTGGAAGAACATTGTGGGCCAACCTACCACACATGGAGAGCAGCAGCTCATGACAGCAGCTCACCAACACCTTCTCAACGGCAACTAGGGATGGGCAATAAAAATGCTAGTGACACATTGCACAAGTGAAAAAAATAAATATGGTACTGTAACCTTCTTACTCAATGAATTGGGACTGAAAGACTTTGAAAGGCTAACTTTAGCAATCCTACTACTTACTGCAGCTGTGATTAGTCCCAAACCTATGTGCAAAACCCATTAATCAGTGACAAACTGTTGTATTGTACATGTGCACAAACCGGGAGATCTGTATTTATTTAGTAAGATTTTAGCTGTCAAAATAAGCAACTTGGTTAAATCAGGGTTGAGTGAAATGATCCCAATGCGCCAAGAAAGGAAGGGAACTTATTTTCATGAGGTGTAATCCTATGACATCTAGAGAACTTTTCCATGATGATTGCTTTGTTGTGTTCAAGCTCAAGGTTTTTATTTCTTGTTGAGGGCCAATGTCAACATTTTAGATTTCAATAATTTCATGCCCCGGGAAAAGAAATTATCGATGCATGGTGCTTCTATTTGGCCTTGCCTTATCTTCCAGGAATGTCCTTGTGTCAACAAAGTTCTTCTGTTTGCTCCAGTGCTTGCTAAACATACTGATGCCAGAGTCCTTTGTCTAACAACTGTCAAATTGTGGTATCTTTCTCTGTTCCAAGAAGTCTGAGAAATCCTGGCTAGATTCTATTTTCGAACTTCCTAGTGTGATGAACCCTTGCCAGAAAATTGTTTTCTCACATGCTTCAAAGTGCAAGAACAGATAATCTCTTCAGGATTATTCCCAGACTATGACCTATATATATCAGAGACTCTTTTGATGTGTTTTGAGGCTTCAGATAACAGAATTTGAATCAGCCTTGTCCTGTATTTATTCAGCAGTCATCACTGGCTTGTCCTGTATTTATTCGGCAGTCATCACTGGCTTGCCAATGGCCCACTTTGAATTCTGAAACTCTTTTCCTACCTGCTTTTGGTTTGTGGTCCTCATGAATGATCACACTGAGCATAAAGAGAGGAATTTTTTCCAGCATTCAATCTTTGTAGACTTCATCAAATACAATAAGAACGAACAACGAAATTTTGCTGACAAGGAAAAGAGGTATGGTTTCCTGAAGTGTTTCAATGGCTGGATGAGATTGTCACAAAAGATGGTGAGGGCCCAATGCGCAAATGTTAAACTCTCATTTTTGCCTAATCTAGCCTCATTTATACGCAGGTGACTATTCTCCTGGGTACCATTAGATGACACCAATTTCACCATTAGGTGAAATTAGATGACACCAATTCCCGACTTGAAAGTCCAAGTACAAACCTGCAGCTTGCCGATGTCTTCTCTGCTCCTCCATGTTGGCCAGCAGTCTCCAGTATCTCAGAGACACTCATGGGCAGAGACTGTCTGCACACTCCTTCCATGGCTGTGGGTATCAGCAAAGCACCAGCATCATCATATCACAATGGCACATCATGGGCTAACTTATAAAATAGTTCAGCACTTTGACGATATACTTTGGACATTGCAATGCTGCTTCCAGGTCCCTTTGTGTGCATCTCATGCATCAGAATAAGATGCTCCTCAGGGATCTTAGATTGCTCTCTGAGCACCCACCTACAGTATTTCTGCTTTGCCCTGTCTGGGCAGCCAGGCAGACACTGATGCTTGCCAGCTATGAACAGTCAATGAGTGGACATTTTTGGTGTCATACCCACACATGTGACAGCACTTATGCAGCATACACACTGCATCTACTTCAAACAGATGGCTACATTTGAAAGTCTAATGTCCTTTTTTGTTCAATGGAAACCATGAGCCATGAGGGGACTGGCTGGTTCGCGGTCAGAAAAAGTGGTGAGGTGCACCAGAGAGAGAGTAACAAATTCAGAAGGATGGGAAGGTGGCACGGTGGCTCAGTAGTTAGCACTGTTGCCTCACAGTGCCAGGGATTTAGATTTGTTTCCAGCCTTAGGTGACCATAGGGAGTTTGCACATTCTCCCTGTGTCACCCCACTGGGTGCTCTGGCTTCCTTCCACAGACCAAAGATGAGCAGATTAGGCTGACAGACCATATCAAATTGCCACATAGTGCCCAGGGATGTGCAGGTCAGGTTGATTAATGATGGTAATTGCGGGGTTGTGGGAATGGGGTGGGTCTGGTAGGGTGTTCTTCAGAGGATTGGTGCAGACTTGATGGGCCAAATGGCCTTTTCTGCACTGGAATGATTCTATGAAGGGTGAGTAGTTTTGGAGGTAGGGTTGGATGAGAGCCATAGAGGGAAGGTGCTTCATGCAATAATCACAGTGGTAGAATATGAGCCTCGTTGGGAAGTGGGTGCAGTAATGGAATTAGAGTGTGTTTGTGGTAGCAGAAAGAGGGTGGCAGCACCTACCCTTGAGAAGTGCCAAAAATTATTAATTTTCTTTTTGCATTGCTTCACATTCGTCCTGACCATGGCCACCACACTAGCCAGGGTAGCTACTTCAGAATAGGCAGGTAGTATCTGGTATGGTGGTCTTCTCTGGAGGTTCTGGGGAAACAGGATGGTCCTCCCATCCTCTTCCCTGCCCTCCAAGAATGTTTGTGAAATGGGGAGTCAACTTACCTCTCTAAGTCATGTCATTTGAAATTGCACAGCCACTCATCAAGGGCAGTTTCTGGCTTGCAATGTTTGAAATGGTGCAGAGCTCAGTTTTAAATTTGCCATTTGTGGTTTGAATGGTAGAAGGTCCTGGGACTGGTGCACATCTCTGCCTCTGCCAAACGCAACAGCCGGCAAGAGTGACACCATGGAGATGGAGTGCATAATTAATAAGATGGGCAATGGGCAACTGCATGAGAAAAGTGGCTGGGGTCACAGAGGGAAACCCTCCATGAAACTCCTTGAAAGTAACACTTAGCCAAAATATGGGAAAATTCAGCCCATACATTTTATTGAAAATAAAACAGCCTTGGAATGATGAAAGCTGTCACAGAGGACTAAACAGCTTTCGTTCTTTAAACATGGTTATCTCTGTGATCTGCTCATATTTGCATCTTTAACGTCTCTCACTGAATCGTCCTAGCAGCAGGCACTGAGGGCGAGAGATTGGAATAATTTCACATACTTTTTACCGTATCTTACTGTCACTGCTACGTCAGTTATTTCATTGGAATCTGCTGCCAGTTGATTCGGCATCACAAATGTTTGAACTGCATTAAGATTTACACAACTATAACAAAACAGTATGCTTTTATTTCAGAGTTCCAGCATCCAGGGCACTTTGTGCGCATTCAACCACAAGCTGACTTTTGCCTCTTGTGAGTTATGCAGACAGTTTCAGTTGTGGAGTGAATGTTGCATTCAGCAACTTAGTGTTCAGTATGTCAGCCTCTCAGAGAGAGAGATTGAGATTCATAACTAATTGTGTTGAATTCATGGATGTTATATTAACTTCATTCTTTTTTAAAGACATGGGTCTCACGGTGTTTTAAAAGGAACATTAAGATATTGTTTTGTTGCAATTGTCTATGCTGTACTAGGGTAACATTGAGTTGTGGTCACAGAGTTGTACAGCACAGAAACAGATCCTTCGGTCCAACTCGTCCATGCTGACCAGATATCCTAAATTAATCTAGTCCCATTTGCCAGCTTTTGGCCCATATCCCTCTAAATTCTTCCTATTCATATATCCAACTGCTTTCTAACCTGTTGTACACTTGGATATATGTTCTTAATGTATATTTGACTTCAATATCTTGTATCTTGATATTGAACATTTTAAAGATTGGACATCAGTACACAATATTTGTACTTGATTTCATAAACCCGAATGACTGTGATTAGTTGCAAAACACTGAAAAGAGAATGCTGAGTGAAGAAATAGATTTAGCTTCATATCAAAACATAGAAATATTTATCTGTGTTGTACAGTTTTTTAACTTCTGATGTTTGTATGTGAATGAGGCAAAGGAGAGACACAGAAAAATACAGGCAGACAGAAAACACCACAAACGCAGAGCTAGCAAATGAAAAACACTGCATCTGATGTGAGGCACAAGAACATCGATCTTGCCAAAAAAGTAAGCTACCAGACAAAAGCTGTTGGGATCTAAGAAAAGTTTCCTTTGCCACTGTGAAAGGAGATCCTGTCAGTTAGAAAGTGGAAGAAGTGAAGCACTCACTACCATTGACAGGAAGCCTGAATAGCAGTTGCCAGGGCCAAGTTACTGCTGTGAGAATCAATCAGCTTCACTTTCTCTCATTGAGATTTTTTTTAGCTCAGTCAGAAGGACAGGAAGGAAATGAAAAGCAACAGCCCCCAACCCCCCCCACCCTGAGAAATCCTTCCATGCTAATGAAACTTGGATCATTAGTCAAATTTCAAATACCTCAAGCAAATGTTTGGAACCTGGGCAGCAATCAACAAATCTGCCTGGCACCTCTAATGTCGTGAAGGTCTTCAAGCTACCGACAAATATATTTTCCAGCCATCTTTGTTGGCAGAGCTAAGGAAGTAGCTTTCTAAGGGAGAAAAACTGCTACATATCCACACGTATCAACTGCTGAGCGAGTAACAGAAGGCATGATGCTTTCTATCTGAATATTTACCATGTTATTTTTCAACATGTTTTAACAAATAAAATTTGGTAGGTGGGAGTATGTTTCCAATCAAATCTTCAAACTTGACCTTATTTTCAATAACACATGTAGTGCCTTCAATATCATAAAACACCCCAAGGCACTTCACAGGAACATTATAAATGAAAGTTGACAAACTGTATGCGAGGAAATAACAGAGCAGGTGGCTATAAGCTTGGTTAGGCTTTTAAGAGGGTCTTAAGGAACAAAAGAGAGGTTTAGGGAGGGAATTCCAAAACTTCTTTTAATTAGTTCACAAGATGTAGGCATCACTGGCTGCTCCAGCACTTATTGCCCATCCCTAATTGTCTTGAGAAGATGCTGGCACGCTGCTTTCTTGAACTGCTGCAATCTTAAAGACTTAAGTAGCTGCTTATAAAATGCTATAAACATCAGATTCATTGGCTGGGAGCTCTTTGAAGTGCTTTTATTTGCCCATTCCTAAACTGGCATTATATTTGCCTTTCAGTGTTATATTTCAAAAAAAAACAATTGTTTTAAGATTTCAAATTTGACTTAATCAAGCCCTATCCAAGAAGATTTATAACAATAAGCTTGAGTCCTCTCCTGACATTGACATAATACATCTCTGAGATATTACTCCAAATATTTTCTCCAATCTCCATGTTGTCTCTATCAAATCATTAGTGGAACCTTTGTCATTTCCAGGGTCTAAGTAAAAGGATATTCTGTCTTTATGGGTGATCAATCATTTGATGTGGTATCTAATGAACTCGTGTAAATAATCGCCTTCAAGATTGCAATGAAGAAAGGTCATCTTCTAAAGACTAACTTGGGGCAGGCAAAGACGTTAAATCCAATCTCTGGAGAACAGTTTGACTTTTTCTGTGTAATTGCAGTGGCATTCCCCTATGAGAAGTAATAGCATTCCAATCGAAAATGTTAGCTCATATCATAGACATAAAATGGTGGAAACAATGACCCAAATCTTGCTAGGGCCCGCATCTCACTGCGTGTGCCATTAATTAGACTTTTCCAAGCAATCTTCACTCCAAAATACTGCAACGTGCTCAAGTTTAAATTGATAATGGCAAAACAACAGCAGGGCACCCAATCAATAATGGTTTCAACAGCGTTATCAGTGAGATTGAACACTCAAAATAGGAACCAAAGCAGGAAGGTGGATTAGAATTAAATTCTAGAGAAAATAGAAATGGAAAGAAAACTTGAATTAAGAAAGAGAGAAAAAGAGACAGAAAGGAAATGTAAACATTTGTTTTACATAGAACATAGAATATTATAGCACAGTACAGGCCCTTCAGCCCTCGATGTTGTGCCGACCTGTCATACCGATCTGAAGCCCATCTAACCTACACTATTCCATGTACGTCCATATGCTTGTCCAATGACGACTTAAATGTACCTAAAGTTGGCAAATCTACTACCGTTGCAGGCAAAGCGTTCCATTCCTTTACTACTCTCTGAGTAAAGAAACTACCTCTGACATCTGTCCCATATCTTTCACCCCTCAATTTAAAGCTATGCCCCCTCATGCTCGCCATCACCATCCTAGGAAAAAGATTCTCCCTATCCACCCTATTTAACCCCCTGATTATTTTATATGTTTCAATTAAGTCACCTCTCAACCTTCTTCTCTCTAACGAAAACAGCCTCAAGTCCCTCAGCCTTTCCTTGTAAGACCTTTCCTCCATACCAGGCAACATCCTAGTAAATCTCCTCTGCACCCTTTCCAAAGCTTCCACATCCTTCTTATAATGCGGTGACCAGAACTGTACACAATACTCCAAGTGCGGCCGCACCAGAGTTTTGTACAGCTTCACCATAACCTCTTGGTTCCGGAACTCGATTCCTCTGTTAATAAAAGCTAAAACACTGTATGCCTTCTTAACAGCCCTGTCAACCTGGGTGGCAACTTTCAAGGATCTGTGTATATGGACACCGAGATCTCTCTGCTCATCTACACTGCTAAGAATCTTACCATTAGCCCTGTACTTTGCATTCCGGTTACTCCTACCAAAGTGCATCATCTCACACTTGTCTGCATTAAACTCCATTTGCCACCTCTCAGCCCAGCTCTGCAGCTTATCTATGTCTCTCTGCAACCTACAGCATCCATCGTCACTATCCACAACTCCACCGACCTTAGTGTCATCTGCAAATTTACTAACCCATCCTTCCACGCCCTCATCCAGGTCATTTATAAAAATGACAAACAGCAGTGGACCCAACACCGACCCTAGAAATAATATGGAGTATTATAGGAATGAAACTAAACAGTTTGAATTGTTCTGTTATGAGTCCAGAAAAGTTGATTGATACAAATTAATATTTAGCACGTTGTTAAAACGGCACTTATGTTGTTAAATTTGAGTTTAGTATCCATTCATAGCAAATTCTTAAAAAAAAGGTCTATGTGAAGTAAAAGGTGACTAGTGCAAATCAGCCTGCAACTTCTAACAATTTGCAACTCACTCTGTACCACTTCTTAGTAGTCAATTGGTGTACTCACAAGGAAGTGCATCGTGAACAATCTGTTTATTTGCCCAGAAACCTTAATCTTAAATCGATACTTCCCATTGGCTGAGAAAGCACCCTGGCATTATAAGGCCAGTGGTAGCATTCCTATCTTTGAGCATGAAGGCCTGGCTTCAACTCTCACCTCCTCTACAGGAGGTGCTATAGCACATCTGAATGGGTTGGTTTAGAAAATATCTATGTGATTTTCAGTCAGCTTCATCATTTTGATTTAAGTGGATAAAAAACATTAAGAGTTTGCTGCAATGCATCTAAAATCTAAAATCAACTTTTCCTCTAGCAAATGAAAACAAGAACATCCATGAGTCACATCCTGAAATGTCATACCCCTGGAGGAAACACATCCAGGTCTTTCGCACCTAACAGACATTAAATCTGCAGTCTCCATATGGAATTGGGTACTGATGAGCTAGTCATCAAACTGTTCATAAACTAGATCCTCTCTGATCCCTTTTTTCATTCGCACTCATTATTGTTCAGTGGAACATGAAATTCATGTTGCACATTTGACTGCATTTCTGCAGCACTGATACTTCTGACCTTAATGATCACATTGTCTTCTGCTTTGGGTCATGTCAAATTAAGAGCAAAAGAATGTTCGAGAACAACATCATCGGGGTTTAGACAGAGAATCAGCATTGGAAAGATGATTATTATGAGTTAGAACACAGAGATTTCATCTTCTCTCAACATCAACAGCCTTACTTGGGAGATTGTTGACAGCTTTTCATGCCTTGGATCAAGGATCTCTAGCAACCTGCTCCTTGAAGCCAAAATCAGCTTCAGGATTGTCAAGGCCATAGGCACATCAAAGTTGGGAAGATGAGAATGAATCAACAGTAAACTAACTGAAAATACAAAGCTCTGTGCATACCTGTCTCATCTTCTCAGCATTCTCCTTAACAGTAACAGCAAAAGGCAGACAACTTGTGGAAGCCAAGGCTGAATAGTTTCCAACTTTACTGCCTCAGACTAATATGGGGTGTCCCTAGCCATACAGTGCCGAGTATGGAAGTACACCTGCATCCAGGGATTCAAAGCGTGTTTGCCCTCTTGAGCAGCAACCCACATGACTGGGCCATGTAAGCTGAATGGACGATAGCCGCATTTCCCAAAAACGTGGCTATAGGTCGGACAGCAAGAGTTCTTCTATATTTCTACTGCAAGGATGTGTGCCAGCTAGACCTCAGATTGGCTGGGATTAGAGATGAATGCATGGACCTCTCAAAGACTGAGCAGAGTCTGGAAGGGTCTAGACCTGAAACATCAGCCTTCCTGCTCCTCTGATGCTGCTTGGCCTGCTGTGTTCATCCAGCGCTACACCTTGTTATCTCAGAGTCTGAACAGCTTGGAGATAAGTATTTGCAACCAGCTGGAAAAAGCAAAGAATAAAGGAAATGACTGGATGGCAGAAAGGTGAGTCCGCTAGAAGGAAAAATAAAACATCAGTTGACCTCAACTCATTGCTGTTTATTTGTGGCAACTGTGGAAGGGACTACAACTTCTGAATTGGCCTCAACGTACACGGCTAATGTTCAATGCGGAGTGATATACTTCCTGAGCACCATCCATCACCTCCTGTGGCTGACAGATACCAGTGTAATAAACCTATTCTTTCAACGTTTGGAATATTTTACCTGGGCATACTCCCTATTAACAATTCGACATCCATGAAGCACTCTGAGCAACAGCACCAGAATTGCATTCAACCATAATTTATAACCTCATGGCTACATCCCTACTCTTTATCATTACCATTAATCCTGTCTCAATGAGGAATGTAGAAGAGCACAGCAGGAGGGACACACAGCATGTCAAAATTTGGATGCCAACCTAAATAGGCAACAATACAGTTAAATATTGCATGCTCAACAATGTAAGCAGCACATGATAGGTAAAGTTAAGCCATGATCATGACCAGCAGATCTGACAAAATATTTGCACTCCTACTATGTACAGTTGATTTGACTTGATTTGATTTATTACTGTCACATGTACCTCAGCACAGTGAAAAGTTTTGTTGCGCATGCAATACAGGCAGATCATAACATACAAAATCATAGGGTGATTGAACAGTGTGAGGAATACAAAGTTATGGCTGCAAAGAAGGTGCACAAAAAGCAGTTTGAATTTCAATGATTTATTGTCACTTCCATTTTACAATGAACAATACAGTAAAATATAGGGAAAACCTTCAACCGTCACCATAATCTGGCACCGCTTTGAATACGTTAAGAATAAAAATATATAATTGGAAGAGAGTCCATCTCTGTTCTACCGCCTCTGCCACGAACCCTGAACTGGCTCACCAATGACACCGCTGTGCCACCACACTCCGTTTCATCACCTGTGCCACCACACACCCTTCACCATCTGTACCATCACACCATCTTCACCACTAGTACCATCACACCATCTTCACCACTAGTACCATCACACCCTATTCACCACCTGTACCACCACATCCCATTCACCACCTGTTCTACCACAACCCCTTCACCACCTGTGTCACCACAACCTGCTTCATCACCATTTCCATCACATTCCCTTCACCACCTTTTCTACCACACCCCATTCACCACCTGTCCCACCACACCCCCTTCACCACCTTTTCTACCAGACCCCATTCACCACCTGTCCCACCACACCCCCTTCACCACCTTTTCTACCAGACCCCATTCACCACCTGTCCCACCACACCCCCTTCACCACCTTTTCTACCAGACCCCATTCACCACCTGTCCCACCACACCCCCTTCACAATGTTTTCTACCACAGCCCCTTCACCACCTGTGCCACCACAAACCCTTCACCACGTTGCTGCTGCCTGGGCTAGGCCTACCAATGTCGTGGTGCAAGTTCAAACAATTAGCCAGACCAATGGCTGCCACAACAGCTGGAGTGGCTGCAGAAAATGTTTCTTTCTTTCTCTGAAAGTGTGGGCTCTGCTTGTGAGTGAAGCAATGCCCTTCAGGGGGACAATTGCATTCGTCGGGCAATCCCATGGAAAAGGTTAAATACATCTGTAATCACAGAATTCAACATGGGGTCCTCATGCAGTGACCAATTATGCAAAATCCTAGTGACAAGGAATCTTGGCAATGTAATTGGTCATTCCAAATTAATCACAGTGTCACTTGTGGTTCACAATTGCCCAACATTCCTTAAGGCTTTACAAGTGGCACAAGGGATCAGAGCTGCTTAATTTATGCACAATGCTGCCTTTCTTAAGTGATGTAAGGCATGGGGGTCAAGGTCTCAAAAATGCTACCACACATAACCTCCTACCGTATTTGCGCAGGATGGTTTGTGCTACAGACTTCTAAATAAGATCTGCCAAGGCCAAGGTCCCTACACATGGCCCTTCATGTTGGAGGCCTCCCTGTCCAACTGCATTGAAGCTTACATTAGACTCTCGTTTACATATGATTTGACTGCTGGCTGCTCACATTACTGTTGAGAAGTTTGGTTTCTGACATTCCTCATACAGGCTCTTTGGAACCATGACCAATAAATCCCATCAATAACTGGTGTTATCATTGCTACGATGGCTGCACACAAAAAGGTGCAGAGAAACTGAGGAGGAACAAGTGTATTCATGAACCCAAGGGCAGTAGTAACCTCCAGCAGATGCCAAATGACCTCAACACGAAGAGGTCACAGGTGAAAGTGCCCTCAGGATGTAGAGGAGGTACAGATGGCACAGTCTCTACTGTCTTTGCTGCCATTCCCTGCAGATGATTGAGGTGCAGTGTTGCCACCGAATGAGAATATCCTGAGACAACATCACAGAACTGTGTTATTTGTTGGAGCAGGACTTGTGATCTGAAGGAATGAATAGCCTTCCCATCCCAGTGACCACCATAGGGGCAGCTCTGCTTAATTTTTATGCAATTGGCAATATCCAAGGATTCACTGAGGGACCTATGTGGGATCTGCCAATTCTCAAATGTATCAAGGTTGTTACCAATACAATTTGTACCATTACACACTGCTTCATCTCACTTCTCAGGACAAGGCCTGTCCTGAGACCAGGCAGTAGGCGTTGCCAACTTTGACAGCTTCCGCAGGTACAGGGTGATATACAGTGTACACACATTGTGTTGACTTTGCCATATCATAGCTGATTTCTTCAATAGAAGAAGTTTCAATCTGGTCAGTCTGAGTGACAGTGGTTTTCTGAGGAGGAAGATGAAGGCACTGAGGAGGCGAAACATCACTTTCACTATGACAGTGCAATATATTGTTCGGTGTAACAAGTGTTAATTGTGTGAGAAGACCTAATTGACACATGCTTCTGATAGATTTAAATCAGGTGAAGTCATCACGTATTGACTAAATTTGTTGCTGCTCAAAGGCAGACACCTCTCTTTAGTCCCAAAACCAAATGCAGTTTATTTGTTTGCTTTTCTTGCTGTTTAATAAAAATTAATGTTAAAAACTGTTTGAAGCATCACACATTTGATGCTTCTACACTGAACAATCACAAGATTTTACATTGTGCTGAGTATTAGGAAAACAGTAATATTCCTTCAGACTGTTCTAACAACATATGACAGTAAGGAAAGTTAGCTTCATTTTTGAAGTGGCAGCTAAAAAGACAGTTGATCAGACAGGTGATTATGTAAAATGTCAATATCTTTATCATGTACTGATAAAGTGACACCCATACCACTTACGGGCACTCAAATGGCTTTATTCTTCCTTGCCGCCCCACTATACATCTAGGTGCAGCCCAAGGGGTCTGTAGTTGGCTGGAGGAATACTCTTTGATGGCAGGGCCTCTTGGCCTTAGAATTTTGGGTGGATAGCCCTGGGGGTGTTTTTAGCTGGAAGACGAAGATATACGAGAATATCCTGGCCAGGTGCAAGCTCACACTCCTCAGCTTGAAGTTCCACAAATTCACGGGTAGGGTAGATGTGGAGGGCCCACACAGCTCTGGAATTCCTGGAGAGGAGATTCCTGGCCGGGGTTGGTCTGTATGTGGTTACTCCTTTTGCTGGATGTCTACTAGTAACACCCTGTCTCCTTGTGAGGAAGGGGCACCTGGTGTGAGTTCAAGGTCCCTCGTCTCCTCATCACCTTGCCATTGGTGCTGAGGACCAATGGCTAAAGCAATGCAGTGTAAGTCTGGTGCACATATTTCACAGAGACTAAGTGTGATGGACCTGTCTTTCCAGCTGGCGTATTGTCCAGGAAGACAGTCAGACACAAGCACACCAGAGCTAGCAAAGTACAGATAGTGTCTGTGGTTTCCTCCAACTTCCAACCCAGTTTATTGAGTACCTGCTGCTTCTATGCTAGCTTGAACATTTTGAAGAAGTTATTAATGGTCAACGCCAAACTGTCTTCTCCTGTCTGGGACTGGGCAGGTGTCAGGTCTCCAGCAGTCTTCTGAGTGCCTTCAACCAGTTGGGCTTCTGCTCCAGCCATCTGAGGAGGCATGCCAGTGACATGCTCACCAGAATGTGCTTCACATTCTAACCTAGTTAAAATACCCAGCAAGGTGTCAGGATCTGAGCTGGTGGAGGGTGAAGGACATAGCCTTGATTGTGCTTCCTCTGGAGCGTCTGTGTCCTCTTCCTCCCAGGAGGAGAAGGTGTTGCCTGGACAGACTGACTGACCTCTCCATGGCAGAGACTTGTGTGTACACTATTTGTGCCTGCAGAAGACAAAAGAGGATATGAATTGGGAAACAGGGTGAAAGGTTGGGCACGTTAAGGATATATTTCATATTATGGCAGTGATTCTGTGAGGTACTAGTTGGGCCAGGTTTTTGGGACCAGTGACATAATTCTATTAGTTACGGAAAAACAAGATAGGTCTAGTCCCTCAAGTTAAATTTCTAAATTGGAGCAAAGTGGGGTATTAGAGAGGAACTTTCAAAAGTTGAATGGGGGAGGCTGTTTACAGGCAAGGGGTTGTCCGACAAGTGTGAGGCTTTCAAAAGCAAGATAATGCGGTTCAGGGGCAACATGTTCCTGTTAGAGTGAAGGGCAAGGCTGGCAGGAGGAGAACACTGGATGACTAGAGATATTGAGGTTCAGATCAAGAAAAAGAAGCAGACATATTGTGAGGTGTAGGCAGCTGGGATCTAGTGAATCCCTTGGAGTATACGAGATGTAGGAGTACACTTAAGATGGAAATCAGGTGGGCAAAAAAGGGCAACTGACATTGTTTGGCAGATAAGGTAAAGGAGAATCCAAAGAGATTCTACAAATGTATTAAGGGCAAAACAGTAACTAGGGAGAGAATAAGAGCCCGTAAAGATCAACAAGGTTGCCTATGTGTGGAACCACAGGAGATGGGTGAGATGCTAGTCATTTGCCTGTATTTATGATGGAGAAAGATATGGAAGCGAGAGGATTTGGGGAAGTAAATAGTGACGTCTTGAAAACAGTCCACATTACAGAAGAGGAGGAGTTGGAGGTCTTAAAACGCATAAAGGTAGATAAATCCCCAGGATCTGATCCAGTGTATCACAGAACATTGTGAGAAACTAGGGAGGAAATTGCAAGGCCCCCAGCAGATATTAGTGTCATCGACAACCACAGGTGTGGTGCCAGAAGGCTGTAAAGGCTGTAAAAATTCTTGATCTCAGAAGGAATCAAGAGCTATGAGGAGAGTGCAGGGAGGTGGTGTTGAAATGCCCATCGGCCATGATTTAAATGGTGCAGTGGACTTGATGGGCCAAATGGCCTTACTTCCACTCCTATGTCTTATGGTCTTATGGTCTAAGTGGCTAATGTTGAGCTATTATTTAAGAAAGGCAGCAAGGAAAAATCAAGGAATCACAGGCTGGGTGGACCTAATGTTAATGGTGGGTAAGTTTTGGAGGGAATTCTGAGAGACAGGATTTACATGCATTTGGAAATGCAAAGACCGATTTGGGGCAGGCAGAATGGCTTTGTGCGTGGGAAATTGCGTCTCACAAATTTAATTGAATTTTTGAAGAGGTGACCAGGAAGATAGGTGTAGACAGCGCAGTAGAAGTTGTTGACATGGACCTTCGATAAGGTACCACACGATAAACCTGTCAATAAGGTTAGATCACATGAGATCCGGGGCAGCTGGCCAATTAGATACAAAAGTGGCTTGAAAGTTAGAGATAGACTGGAGGCCTGTGACCAGTGGTGTGCTGCAAGGATTGGTGTTGGGCCCACTTTTGTTTGCCATTTATATAGATGATTTGGATGAGACTATAGGATGCACAGTTAGTAAATTTGCAGATGACACTAAAATTGGTGGTATAGTGGACAGTGAAGAAGGTTATTTAATAATACAACAGGATTTTTATCAACTGGACTGAAGGATGGCAGGTGGAGTTTAATTCAGATAAATGCAACGTGTTAAATGTTGTTGACAGGATGGTGAAAAAGGCATTTGGCATGCTTACCTTCATTAGTCAGGCCACTGAATACAGGAATTGGGATGTCATGTTACAGCTGCATAAGACATCAATAAGGCCACATTTGAAGTACTATGTACAATTCAGGTCACCCTGTTATAGGAAGAATGTTATTAAACTGGGAAGTATGCAAAAGAGATTTACAAGGCTGTAGCCAAAAGCTGAAAGTTTGAGTTATATGGAGTCATCAGAGTGTGATAAGCTGGGACTTTTTTCCCTGGAGCGTAGGAAGCTGAGGGCCAACCTTATAGTGGTTTATAAAATCATGGGAGGCATAGATAAGGTGAACAGCAAAGGTCTTTTCCCCAGGGTAGGGGAATCCAAAACTAGAGGGCATAGGTCTAAGGTGAGAGGGGAAAGATTTAAAAGGGACTTGAGGGGCAACTTTTTCACACAGAGGGTGGTGCATATAGAGAATGAGCTGCAAGACGGGTACAATTACAACATTGTCAGACTGCAACTGCGCAAGTCAATTCTTCGCTGGCAGCAGCTGAGCTGGTGAGCAGCGGGACTTTAAATACGGCTCCAACAGCGAGAAACCTGCAAGTTCCCAGCAGTGGTGAAAATGTCTGTTACTCGTGAGTGCATGAGAATGGTGCCGTGAAAATGAAGTGCATGGGTAATGAGATGATCGGCAGAAAACCCTGCAAGAAAACCTCTACAGCTCACAGAGAAACCCTATGCGAATCACCCCGAAATTGACATTTTGCCAAATGTAGGGAAATTTACAGCCCAATGGGTTAACTTGTCTTGCTGACAGGAGTTATGCAAGTTATTTCCATTTGCAAAACTCATCTTATTCATTTGCAGCCTTTAAAGCAATACATTCAATGAAGACAACTTATAAAAACAAGATAACAAAGTGTGGGGCTGGATGAACACAGCAAGCCAAGCAGCATCTTAGGAGCATAAAAGCTGATGTTTCGGGCCTAGAAACAACTTGCATTCATATGGGTTCATTAACATAAAATAATCTCCCAAGGTGCTTCATAAATAACCACAATAAAAATGGACATTGAGCCAGGCAAGATGACATGACAAGCAACAACTGAAATATAGTTGGTTAAGAGCTGGGTTTTGAGTCTTAACAATTCCAGAGTTAAATTAGACACTCTGTCTCTTTAAGACAAATTTTAGAACAAGGTATTATGGGTCAAACTTGCCTCCAGTGTCCCCAAAGCCAGTCCACCATCAGCCATGATAGAATGGTGGAGCAGATTTATGGGCCAAATGGCCTAATTCTGCTGCCATACTTTATGGTCTTGTGAGTCACAAGGCAGAAATATGATGAAATACTCCCACTTGCCTGAGTGAGTGCACACCCAAGAAGCTTGACAACATCCTGGACGAAGAAGCCTGCTTGGCTGCTATCCCAACCTTTGAAGAAAGTAACAAGCGAGGTGTATAAAGGGAAACCTGTAGACTGGCGGACTTCATTTCGTGGGGGCCATAAAGGCAACTGCAAACAATGATGTTACAGGATGACACGGCAAGCTCAGTATTGAATGGCCTACTCCAGCTCCTATGTCCCAGCCAGGGATCAGCACAAATGCTGGCCTAGGTTGTTTAGTCTTAAAAAGCATTTAGGATGGGAGATCAGCATATGGTATCAAATGTAACAAGCACCATTATTTCAAAACATCCTTTCATCTGTATAGCGCCCTCACGTGTGCCTGACATCCTGAATTGCTTTACAGTCAATTATCTACTTTTGAAGCACATTTGTTATTGCAATGCAGGAAGCTGCACAGAAAGTTCCCACAAACAGGAATGTTTAGTGGCTGTTTAATCTGTTTTTATGACATTGAGGGATAAATATTGGTCACAACACAAGACAGAACTCTGCTGCTCATCTTCAAAATACTGCTATGGGATCTTTTGCATCCATTGGGAAAGTTAGATGAGATTTAAAATCTCAACCATTGACAGCACAGCACTAAACTCTTGGCATCGATTTTACGCTCAAATAATACAGCAGAGCTTGAACCGAACACCTTCTGACAGTGACGTGATTCTACTGATTAATTGCATCTTAGAACCAGCCCGAAAGCTTGACCTCCAGTAATGCATTCTGCTTGTATATTGACAAGTTGCATTTATGTCAAAATTAATTTTGTCTTCCACTTAAGATCCAACACTTTTTTTTCCTTTGAAATTCAGCACATAAGAAACCTCATTTTACTTTCTGCCATAACAAACTTCCGATGTTTCTTTCTCAAATCTAAGGTTTTCAGTTGGAGATGAAGGAAGGCATGCCAAACGCATGTTCTTGGATTGCCAGCTTAAAATAGTCAATTTTTGCAGTGAGAAAAAAAAACTTTCCTTCCTCTTTGTTTCATCCCTTCCTCTCCTGAAAAGTACTTTAGGTTTTCTGAACAGCCTCTCTTTATGTGAAGACGAAACTGTTCGTGCAGCTGGATAACCTCATATATAAAGTGCTTTGTGACTTCAGTTTAAAGAGGTTCTTTCCAGATGGGACAAGAGTCTCCTCTGTCTGCTGATGTGAGGATCCTACGTGAAATGAGCGTGGGCAGACTCAAAATAATTCTCATTGGGCAGGGGCTGCAGCACACAACAGTCCCTTATGTGAGATCAGTCATTGGGTGAGGTTTCCGCTGTCAACATTTACTTGAAAAATACGTTCCTTTGTTTTGTTATATTACCAAAATAACATTAAACAATGATGTTTGTCATCTGTGACACAGTTAGCAGCACACTCCCCTCTGAATTGTAAGGTTCTGCAATCAAGTTACATTGCAGGGCATGAGTTAAACAAATCCAGGTTAACAGTCCAGTACACTGTTGAGGGAGCACTGCACTGTTGTAAGCACATTTTCCTTTTGGGTGAGATATTAAAATAAGGTTGACTGCTTTGGTGGATGCAAAAGATCCCTTGATACTTTTTCTGTGATGGATAATACTGACCACTCAATCAACACCAGAAAATTCTGATTATCTGGTCAATATCCCCATTGCTGTTTGTATGAGCTTTCTGTGCACATGTTGGCTGCTGGGATTCCAATATTACAACAGGGACCACACTTCAAAAGTGCTTAATTGGCTTTAAAGCACTTTGAGAAGTCTCGTGATCACAAAAAGAGCTAGATGCACACTTTCTTTCTTTATTAAATTAAATATATATCTGTTTATATTTTTAAATAGGCATGAAATGAAATATTTAAGCTCAGGCCAATTTAATGGTTTTATTAAAACAATACTTAATTGATTTGCACGTTGCTTTGTTCATCTATATTTTTTCATACCATGATGAAAATTAGTATCAGGAACTTAATGATTTAGTGAATAGTCATGAGTTTTAATGTCATGGGGAATAGGAAGTGTGATGAAGTTTCCAATCTGACAAGGTACTGCAGTCCAGCTGTAGTAGAAACTGTGATGCAGTTCTCAATCTGACAAGATACTGCAGTCCAGCTCTAGTCCCAAGAACACAGACAATGCGGCAAAAGATGAAATGGAAATCTGCAATTCATTGGGTACATGACATCAAAGTGTTCAGAGAACACTTGCCTGGGGGCTAAACAAACCGACGTGACCTGCTTCCAATATAGAGGTTGAAGAGGGAGAGACGTGAGAAATCGTTTCTATATAGATAGATATATAAATATTTGCGTGATGTGAAGAGAACTGATGGAAGACTATATTACAGTAGATCTGGCAGATGACAACTTTAATACGATTACATTAAAGGAAGAGCTAAAGCCTCAGTTTCTTTGGTGTCTATTCCGATATCTATGGGTTCAACTATTTCATTGTGTTCTACATGTCTTGTGCACAATACATTAGCCTGAATGATTCAGTTAATATTGCATAATCCAAACTTGGTTCAGATCATGTCAATATTACAGAAATATATAAAGTTTAAAAAATGTAACAGGTCATTTATTCTAACCAATTTATTTTGTCATGTATTCTCATAGGAAAAGATAAAAATCCAAATTATATTTATCAATCCTGCTCGCATACCTCCTCATCCACCTCCAATGTAACCTTGAAGGCCAACATATTTCTGCCTTCACCACTAACCTGGCAAATTAATTCCATAAACTCATAAATGTATCAATTTGTTTTTCCAGCCCACTATTCTAGATTTCTTACATTTAATATTGAACCAAGGGAACCTCAAATACTTGGCAATAGTTTATTTCATTCTATGCAATCCTTTCTTGCCTTTGGGGATTTCAACCAAATTGTTATATAATCTGTGTTATTCTCACGTAAAATGATCCGATGATTGTTCATAATTCTTGCCAGTTGGTTGGATTAGTTAAAATTAACTCTTAAAACTTTCATGTCCATTATTCATTGTCTGGAAAACTGATTCCTGAATGAGGCTTGTAAAAAAAAACTGCATTAATTGTGGGCAATTTTAACTTTCACAGAGACTGGACTATTTAAATTGGCAAAATTCAACTCAAGAATGAGTTCATAGAACATATTTGGAGACTGCTTCTTGGAACAATATATCTGGAACTAAACAGGGGGTAGGCTATGTAGATCTGGGAACACAAAATGAGACAGGATTAATTAATGCCCGAATTTTAAAGGAACGTTTGGGTAGTCATAATGTGATGGAATTTCCCATTCAGTTTGAAAAATGTAATTACGAAACTAGTAACATAAATAAAGGCAAATACAAGAGCATGAAGATGAGTTGGTTAGAGTACACAGAGATTCTAGTTTAAAACGTAAGATGATGGTCAGTGGCAAATAATTAAAGAGGAATTTCATAGTTGTCAACAAAGATGCAATCTTTTGTAAAGATAATATTTGTCTTTTATACTGTTGACTTAAAAATGGGAAAAGATGCTTTAAACCAGAGGACCATGGAAGACGATATTACAGATTGTTTTTAGAAAAGGAGGTGCTAGAACATTTTGTGTCTATACTCCATGCATGTGAAAAAGTTCATTCAAGCTACGTAGTGTTCTCAGTTTACTTGACTGACAAAAAGGATGTAGGCCCAAAACCTCAGCCTTTCTGCTCCTCTGATGCTGCTTGGCCTGCTGTGTTCATCCAGCTCTACGCCTTGTTATCTTAAAAGAAAACACTTTGGGTTTTTGTACGTAACAGGAAAACTGTAGCAAGCAGATGGTTTTTAACCAATAGCAAAAATGAAACAGAAATTGCCACCTTATAACTCTCTAGAACTTAAGCCCTATCAGCTTTTAAAAAAAAATATATATACAAATAGACCTACAAACAGACGAGACACAAATATTATGGGTGGAGAAGGAACAAGAGGGGGAAGAAAAGATCAGCGAAGCACAGTTCTGGCACCAGTCTAGTTTACCGACGTTAATGAAATGTTTTTCTATAGTTCCATCTGATTCCTTTTGACATGTTGATGAAGACCCCAGTTTGTGGACATGCCATTTTTCAACCTTTCAACCCCTGTTTGAGGATTTGCCCTTTCAGTGTCTCTGAAGTGGCTTTCCCCATTTCCCTTCCAAGGAGGGAATTTGCAGAGAGAGAGTCTCTTGCTGCTCATAAATTCCTTTTACTACTGCACTCACAGCTGGAAGAGACGACAAGTTGTTCTCTCCTTTGTGGGCTGCAAGTTTCTGCTATATAGTCCAAACACTCACCCAAGACCAGCCAGGATGTTGTTACATTGGAAACTACTTCTGAATACATTGTTCAAACCAATTAAAATCAGTCACTGGCAAAACATCATCAAAGACCCATCAGACCCTGGTAATGATCTCCTACAATCTCCAAGCACGAGCAGGTTCAGGAACAGCTTCTTCCCGGCCTTATTAGACTGATGAATGGACTCTCTAGTCTCAAATAATGCTGCTGTTGCTAATGTTGATCTGGCCTAGTGCACCCCCAGTGCAGTGTAACCTGTATGCATCTAAGTCTTTTTGATCTGTACATCCTTTGCTTACTATGATCTTTTCATTGTACTTTGGTACACGTGACAATAAATCAATCAATCAATCAATAAACTGCCTCTAAGCATATGTTCATGGAGCAGAAATGTTATAGCCTCCTGCACCGCTCTATAAGGCCACATGGTGCATACAAGACACATTGAGTTATGGGCACAAATTGGAATGTGGAATCCTGATGTGGTCATAACCCAACTCAAGAAAAGACAAGATTGGGTGTTAAATATCTCTGACTGAAGACTGTTCTGACTATTCAGAAAAGATAGAAAAGGAGGAGGAAATGACTAGGGGTAGCAGTCTTAGTTAAGTGGACAATTGCAGTGTTGAAGAAAGAGAATGCCTCAGAGGTCCAAGCAGAGTGAGGGGGAACATGATTGAAATGTAAAAAATTATGAGGGGCACAGATAGGGGAAACAAGAAGGACGTTTTTCTCCCTTGGTGGAATGATTAAAAGTATAGATTTAAGGGACACGGTAAGACATTTGGAGGGAATGGGAGGAAAGTCTTTTTCACCTAGAAGTGGTGGGAATCTGGAACCCACTGCCTGTAAGGTTGGTAAAGGCAGAAACACTCATAATATTTAAGAAGTATTTAGATGTGCATTTGCAATACTGAGGCATTGGGGAGTTTGAGCCAAGTGCTGCAAAATGGGACAGGAGTGGTTAGGTACGTTGCTTTTGACTGGCATAGATATGATGTGCCTATGGCCTTTCTCTAAGCTGTAGGCCTCTATGGCTCTGACATTAGATGAGATGCATCCAAGAATATTGAAGGAAGTGAGAATGGAAATTGCAGGGGCACTAGCCACAATCTTCCAGCTTTCTCTAGAATCTGGGAAGTTGATGAAGGCTGGAGAATTGCAAACATTATTGTCTTGTTCAAGAAAGGTTGTAAGGATAAGCCCAGCAATTATAGAACATAGAACATAGAACAATACAGCGCAGAACAGGCCCTTCAGCCCTCGATGTTGTGCCAACCTGTGAACTGATCTAGACTGGTCAGTTTAAGTTTAGTGGTGGTGAAGCTTCCAGATGCAATTATTCTAGATTGAACTAGCGGTTACGTGGATAAAAAAAGGTCAGTTGATTAAGAAAAATCGGATAGGATTTCTAAAGGGGAATGTGTAACTGACTTGCTGGAGTTTTTTGAGGAGGTAAAGGTTTGTTGAGGGTAACACTGCTGATATTGGCAAACATGGGCTTTCAGAAAGCATTTGGTGCAATGCCACACAACAGACTTGTGTGGAAGGTCATTAAATAAAAGGGTCAGTACCAAAATGGAATCAAAATTGGTTGAGTGATAGAAAACAGAGAGTAACAATCAATGAACATTTTTTGGGCTGGAGGAAGGTTTGGAATGGAGTTTCTCAGGGACTCTTATTGGGATGCTTGGTTTTCCTAATATATGTTAACGATCTAGATCCTTCTGTATTGGGGGGGGGTGTAATTTCAAAGTTTGCAGACGATACAAAACTTGAAAGAATTGTAAACTGTGAGAAGGACAGTGCAGAAATCCAGAAGGATACACTCAAAGTTCTTGGAGTCGGCAGCTAGGTGACAATTGAGGTTCAATGTAGAGTAACGCAAGGTAATGTATTTTGATAGGAAGAACGTTATAAGACAATGCAAACCAAGGTGTACAATTCTAAGAGGGGTGCAAGAACAGAGGGGCCTATGTGTCTCTGTGTGCAGATCATTGAAGGTAGCAGGCCAGGTGGCGAGAGCACTACATAAAGAATACTTCAGAGAGAACACAAAGTCCTTGGCTTTATTAATAGGAGCACACAATACAGGAGCAAGGATGTGATGTTAAATTTGTGTAAGACAATTGTTATGCCTCATCTAGAGTATTACACACATACTGGGCACCATATCATTGGAAAAATTTTAACTTGATTTGTTTTATTGGAGTCAGATGCACCTGAGTACTGTCACAAGCCTTGCTCTGCGAGCTCTTTCGCTTTGTTTTTCAGGGTGGCACGGTGGCTCAGTGGTTAGCCCGGCTGCCTCACAGCACCAGGGGCCTTCGGGGAACTGCCTGTGTGCAGTTCGCACATTCTTCCTGTATCCGCATGGGTTTCCTTTGGGTGCTCCGGTTTCCTCCCACAGTTCATGCTGTACAGGCTGGATGGATTGGCCATGCCAAATTGCCCGTAGTGTTCAGGGTTGTGTAGATTAGGTGGGTTATAGGGGGATGGGTCCGGGTGGGGTGTTGTGATGGTCGGTGTGGACTTGTTAAGCTGAAGGGCCTGTTTCGACACTGCAAAGATTCTATGATTCAGTACCAGCAGATAATGGCGAACAAGGGCGTTTGGACAGAGTGAGGCATACAAGGCTACGACTGCACAGGAGGTATGCAAAGCAAGATCAACATATCTGATGCCAGGTTATAGTCCAATAGATTTATTTAAAATCACAAGCTTTCAGAGTGCTACTCCTTCATCATTTCACTGGTGGTCTGGCGTTGTGTGACTTCAGACTTTACCCACTCCAGTCCAACACCAGTACCTCCATACCGTATTTATTTGAAGTTAGAGTGATCCATTGAGCAGGAAAAAAGCTGTTCTTGAAAGTGTTATAGAATCATAGAGTAATACAGCATGGAAACAGGTCCTTTGCTCCATGCTGACCATGGTGCCCACTCAGCTGGTTCCAATTACCAACACTTGTTCCATATCCTTTTAAACCCTTCCCATCTATGTACCTATCCAAACGTTTTTTACATGTTGCTAATGTAGCCGCCTCAAACACTTTCTCTGGCAGCCCATTCCACATACGCACCACCCTCTGCATGAAGAAGTTGCCCCTCAGGTCCTTCTTAAATATTTCTCCTCTCACTTTAAATCTATGCCCTCTAATTTTCAACTCTCCATCCCTGGGAATAAAAAAACAGTGATATGCATTCATCCTACCTATGCTCGTCATGATTTTATACATCTCAGTAAAGTCATGCTTCATTCTCCTATGTTCCAAGGAATAAAGGCCTATGCCGCTCAACCTCTCACTGTAACTCAGGCCGATTAGTCCTGGCAACATCCTTGTAAATTTTCTTTGCACACTTCCCAGCTTAACTAGTTAACACAGTGTGAAGCTGGAGGAACACAGCATGTCAGGCATACTCAGATGAGCAGTACAGTTGGCATTTCTGATGAAGGGTCCAGACCTGAAATGTCAACTGTCCTGCTCATCTGATGTTGCCTGACCTGCTGTGTTCCTCCAGCTTCACACTGTGTTGATTCTGACTCCAGCATCTGCAGTTCTTGCTATCTTCCAGTTTAACTATGTCTTTCCATAACAGGTTGACCAAAACGGTACACAATACTCCAAGTGCAGGCTCACCCATAACTAATACGACTGTAACATAATGTCCCAACTCCCATACTCAATGCCTTGACCGATGAAGGCCAGCATGCTAAATGCTTTTTCACTACCCTATCCATCTGAAATGCCACTTTCAACAAACTATGTACTTGTATTCCTAGGTCCCTCTGTTCCACAATACTCCTCAGGACCTTATCATTTACTGTATAGATCCCACCTTGGTTTGACTTTGCAAAGCGTAGCACCTCAAGCTTATCTGTATTGAACTGCATTTTCCAAACCTTAGTCCACTTCCCCATCTAATCAAGATCCCTCTGCAATTTTTATAACCTTATTCACTATCAACGATACCTCCTAATTTTGTATCATTTGCAAACTTACTAATCATGCTTTGAACATTCACATCCAGCTCATTTATGTAAATAACAAATAACAAAAGGTGGAGTTTAATTTAGATAACTGTAAGATACTGCATTTTGGAAAGGCAAATCAGGACAGGACCTGTACACTTAATAGTGTGGCATACCCCAACTAGTCACAGTCGTCCAGTCGGAGAAACAGCCTTCAACCATCATCTTCTGCTTCCTACCATTGAACCAACTTTTAATCCAATTACCTGGCTCTCCCTGGATCCCATGTGACCTAACCTTTATGACTAGTATCCCATGTGGGACCTTGTCAAATGCCTTATGAAAGTTCATATAGACAACATCCACTGCCCTACCATCATAAATTCTCTTGGTTACCTCTTCAAAAAACTCCAGAAGATTTGTCAGACATGACTTTCCATGCACAAATCAGGAAGAAATGTAAAAAAGACAGTAAAAACTCTACAAGTTTGGAAGAATAACAAGGGTGGTAAAGTAAGCATTTGTCACAATGGATGGGAATGGGGTATTAAGTGAATGGCCTGAGCTACCCCTCTGACACCCAGATGATGCTGCTTGCCACCACCAGGGGTTTCATCTCTTGTTCCAATGTGTAGCGATTAGATCATAGAACAGTCCAGCACAATACTAGCCCATTCAGTTCACGATGTTGTGCCGAACTTTTACCCTAAACCTAAGGTCTACCTAACCTCCACCTCACACCATCATCCATATGCCTAACTAATTGCCGCTTAAATGCCACTAATGAGGCCGACTCCACTACCCTCTTCGGAAATGCATTCCACACCCCTACCACTCTCTGAGTAAAGAACTTACCTCTGATGTCCCCTATATCTACCTCCACTCACTTTAAAACTTCGCTCCCTCGTAATAGCTAACTCCACCTTAGGAAAAAGTCTCTGGCTGTTCACTCTATCTATACCTCTGATCATTTTGTACACCTCTACCATGTCATCTCTCATCCTTCGTCGTTCTAAAGAGAAAAGCCTTAGCTCTCTCAACCTTTCTTCGTAAGACCTTCCCTCTATTCCATGCAACATCCTGGTAAATCTCCTCTGCACCTTTTCCAGTGCTTCCACCTCTTTCCTGATTGATAATGATTGGTGGAAAATGAGTGTTTGTTGGCTCACCATCCTACAGCAGAGTCTGGTCACCAGTGAACTAGACATTTCTCTGCCACTGACTCCAAACATCACTCCATTGGGACTGTGTGGTGCTTGGTTTGCAACAACCACACCACATCAAACGAAACTACACACTGGCGACTTCCACTCTAACAGTCTCCACCCAGCCAGATGAATTTCAGGACTGGAACCTCAGGACTGTTATGGAAATCCCAGCACCAACAGATCTGAATGTCGCACTGTCATCATTGCCTGGGAACTCCAGTATTACAACATTAATATCACCTCCTAGGTGAAACACAACTGGCAGGGGAAGGCCAGCTTAAAGAACAAGGGGCAGATACATCTTCTCCTGGAAAGACAAACCCAAAGTGGAACACTGTCTCTGCGGGGTGGCTTCGTCTTAAGAAACAAACTGGTTGGACATTCATTGACTCCCTCTGGGGGTTAAGTAAGAGCCTGCTGTTTCTATAGCTCACTTTAGGCCAGAAGCAGTACTTCACAGTTGTCAGTATCTTCACCTTGACCCTAGATGTAGTGGATGAGAAAAAAAGAGGCATTCTACACCAGCTTTGACAAATCACTGCCCTGCATCCCCAAGGAATAAAAGTTGATACTCCTTCGTGGCCTCAATGCCAAAGTCAGGAGGGATGCAAACCTTTGGAAAGGCACATTAGGCAAAGAAGGCATAGGGAAAACAAACTCCATCAGAGTCCTCCTGCTGTCAAAGTGCTTAGAATGCAACCTCATTATAATGAACACCCTGTTCCACCAGAGGGACAAACACAAGACCTCATGGCAAAAACCCTGCTCCAAGCATTGGCAACAATTGACTACATCATTTTTCAAGTGACGAATCACAAAGATGCCCGCATTATCTGCAACATAACTGGAGCTGATGACCGCTGGACAAACAACAGACAGATCTGATCTACCACCTCCATCACTCTGGCCCGAAACTGGCACAGCCAGAAACAGCTTTGCCTCAGCAGACTCAATGTTGCTAGACTCAAAGACCCTGAGAACAGGTAGCCCCTCACAGCTAATGATGGTGATGACCAACATGTTAGAGCCGCAGAGTGCCTACAGAGCCTGGTCCACCGTAAATGCCACCATTGTCAGCACCTGAAATCATACAGTCATAGAGATATACAGCACAGAAACAAACCCTTGGGTCCAACACATCCATGCAGACCAAATATCCTAAATAAATCCAGTGCCATTTGCCAGCATTTGGCCCATATCCCTCAAAACCCTTCCTATTCATATACCCATTCAGATGCCTTCTAAATGTTGTAATTGCACCAACCTTCATCACTTCATCTGGCAGCTCATTCCATACACACACCACCCTCTCTGAACAAGTTGCCCTTTAGGTCCCTTTTAAATGTTGCCCCTCTCACCTTAAACCTATCCCCCTTGGGCTTTGGACTCTGCCACCCTGGGGAAAAGGCCTTGTCCATTCACTCTATCCATGTTCCTCATGATTTTCTAAACTTCCATAATGGAGCTCCTCAGCCTCCAATGCTCCAGGAAAATAGCTTCAGCATTTTCAGCCTTTCCCGATAGCTCAAACCCTCTAACTCTGATAACATCCTTGTGGATCTTTTCTAATCCAAATCAAAATTCACAACATCCTTCCTATATCAAGGAGACCAGAAGTGCATGCAGTATTCTAATAACGGCCTAATCAATGTGCTGTAACAGCTGCAACATGATCTCCCAACTCCGACACTGAATGCAGTGACCAATAAAGGCAAGCATACCAAATGCCTTCTTCACTATCCTATCTACCTGTGACTCCATTTTAAAGGAACAATGAATTTGCGCTCCAAGGTCTCTTTATTCAGCAACATTCCCCAGGACAAGGTAGCATAGTAGCAAACACTGCAGTCTCACAGCGCCAGGGACCTGGGTTTGATTCCACGTTCAGGCAACTGTCTGTGTGGAGTTTGCACACTGTCCCTGCGTCTGCGTGAGTTTCCTTAGGGTGCTCCCATTTCCTCCGACATTCCAAAGATGTGCAGGTTAGGTGGATTGGCCATGCTAAACTACCCAGGCTGTCCAGCAGATTAGGTGAGTTACAGGAAAAGGGTAGGGGAATGGGTCTGGGTGGGATGCTCTGAAGGTTGGTGTGGACTTGTTGGGCTGAAGTGCCTGTTTCCACTCTGTGGGGATTCTATTAAGTGTACAGGTCCTGTCCTGATTTGCCTTTCCAAAATGCAGTATCTTACAGTTATCTAAATTAAACTCCATCTGTCACTCCTCGGCCCATCAGCCCATCTAATCAAAATCCAGTAATACTCAGAGGTAACCTTCTTTGCTGTCTGGTACATCTCCAAACTTACTAACCATATCTCCTGTATTTACATCTAAACCATTTATATAAATGACAAAAAGCAGTGAATCCAGCACCGATCCTTGTGGCATATCACTGGTCAGAGACCTCCAGTCTGAAAAGCAATCCTCCACCACCCTCTGTCTTGTACCTTTGAGCCAGTTCTGTATACAAATAGATAGTTGTCCCTCTGTTCTGTGTGATCTAATCTTGCTAACCAGTCTATCATGAGGAACCTTGTTGAACACCTTACTAAAGTCCACATAGATCACGTCCACCTCTCTCTCCTCATCAATCCTCTTTGTTATTTCTTCAATAAACTCAGTTGAGTAAGTGAGACACAATTTCCCATGCACAAAGCCATGTTGACTATCCCTAATCACTGCTTGTCTTTCCAAATATATGTAAATCCTGTACCTTCAAATTCCTTCCAACAACTTGCCCACTACTGATGTCAGGCTCACCGGTCTATAGTTACCTCGCTTTTCCTTACCACCTATCTTAAATAGTTAGCCAACCTCCAGTCCTCCGGCACATCACCTGTGGTTATCGATGATACAAATATCTCAGCAAGGGGTCCAGCAATCACTTTTCTAGCTTCCCAGAGAGTTTTAGGGTACACCTTATCAGGTCCCAGGGATTTATCCAACTTTACATGTTTTAACATGTCCAGCACCTCTTCCTCTGTAATATGGATATTTTTCAGGAGGTCGCTATTTATTTCCTCACATTCTCTACCTTCCATATCCTCCTCCTCAGTAAACACTGATGCAAAATACTCTTTTAGAATCTCCTCCATCTCCTGGGGTTCCATACATCGGCAGCCTTGCAGATCTTTCAGGGGCCCTATACTCTCCCTCATTACCCAATGGTACTAACATATTTAGAACATAGAACATAGAACAGTACAGCACAGAACAGGCCCTTCAGCCCACAATGTTGTGCCGACCATTGATCCTCATGTATGCACCCTCAAATTTCTGTGACCATATACATGTCCAGCAGTCTCTTAAATGACCCCAATGACCTTGCTTCCACAACTGCTGCTGGCAACGCATTCCATGCTCTCACAACTCTCTGCGTAAAGAACCTGCCTCTGACATCCCCTCTATACTTTCCACCAACCAGCTTAAAACTATGACCCCTCGTGCTAGCCATTTCTGCCCTGGGAAATAGTCTCTGGCTATCAACTCTATCTATGCCTCTCATTATCTTGTATACCTCAATTAGGTCCCCTCTCCTCCTCCTTTTCTCCAATGAAAAGAGACCGAGCTCAGTCAACCTCTCTTCGTAAGATAAGCCCTCCAGTCCAGGCAGCATCCTGGTAAACCTCCTCTGAACCCTCTCCAAAGCATCCACATCTTTCCTATAATAGGGCGACCAGAACTGGACGCAGTATTCCAAGTGCGGTCTAACCAAAGTTTTATAGAGCTGCAACAAGATCTCACGACTCTTAAACTCAATCCCCCTGTTAATGAAAGCCAAAACACCATATGCTTTCTTAACAACCCTGTCCACTTGGGTGGCCATTTTAAGGGATCTATGTATCTGCACACCAAGATCCCTCTGTTCCTCCACGCTGCCAAGAATCCTATCCTTAATCCTGTACTCAGCTTTCAAATTCGACCTTCCAAAATGCATCACCTCGCATTTATCCAGGTTGAACTCCATCTGCCACCTCTCAGCCCATCTCTGCATCCTGTCAATGTCCCGCTGCAGCCTACAACAGCCCTCTACACTGTCAACGACACCTCCGACCTTTGTGTCATCTGCAAACTTGCTGACCCATCCTTCAATTCCCTCGTCCAAGTCATTAATAAAAATTACAAACAGTAGAGGCCCAAGGACAGAGCCCTGTGGAACTCCACTCACCACTGACTTCCAGGCAGAATATTTTCCTTCTACTACCACTCGCTGTCTTCTGTTGGCCAGCCAATTCTGTATCCAAGCAGCTAAGTTCCCCTGTATCCCATTCCTCCTGACCTTCTGAATGAGCCTACCATGGGGAACCTTATCAAATGCCTTACTGAAGTCCATATACACCACATCCACAGCTCGACCCTCATCAACTTTTCTAGTCAAATCCTCAAAAAACTCGATAAGGTTTGTAAGGCATGACCTACCCCTCACAAAGCCGTGTTGACTGTATTTGATCAAGCCATGCTCTTCCACATGGTCATAAATCTTATCCCTCAGAATCCTTTCTTACAGCTTGCAGACGACAGACGTGAGACTTATTTGTAGAATTCCTTTGGGTTCTCTTTACCCTATTTGCCCAAACTATCTCAAGTTCCCTTTTTACCCTCCTGATCTCACTTTTACGGATACTGTTGCCTTTATGCTCTGCTAGGGAATCACTCAATTTCTACTGTCTATACTTGACATATACTTCCTGGGGATACTTGGCTTCTCAGCCAGGAAAGACTGGCTGGTTTGTCAAGAATGATCTAAAGATCCAGGATCTCCTTGACTGCAAACATAGGGTGTATTTGAACTGGCTGCTTCGCCAAAATTTAAGTGGGAGGAAACAAGCCTACAGGCAGAGATGCAACGAAGAACCTATGATCTAAAGAACAGATGGTGGGTGGAGACAGTACAGGAACTCACAACACACAACCATGATGCATGCAGCTTCTTCAGCATAATCAAAGTTACAGTGCGAGCACCCAGGGTCCTACTCCACTGAGGATCAAAACTGAAGAGCCACTCAAAGACTGAGAGACAGTAAACACCTGCCGGAGAGATCACGTTGAGGAGCGCCTCAAAAAAGGCTCAGTCTTCAATGTAAGTGTTCCCAACACCATCCCATAATACACTGCCTATCACTATCTCAGCGCCCTCCAACACACCATGAAGTCAAAAAAAATGTTCAATAGTTGAAAAACAATAAGGCCTTGGGTGAAACTGCGATTCCAGTTAAGTACTAAAATATAGCGAAGAGGCACTTTTAATGTGAATTATTGACCTCACCACCTTTGTCAGGAAGCAAGAAATTTTCCAGGAGATCGCAGAAATGCCATAATTGTGACCACTATCGAGAAAGAAGATAGGTCCACCTTTAGAAATCACACAGGGATTTCCCCACAGTCTGCTACAGGAAATGAGAATCCTCCTCAACGACCTCCTCCGGTGGCTGAAGAGCTCCTCCTGCTCTTGCTGTGGCCTCTGCTCATCAACAGGGGCAATGGATATGATTTTCAGTGTACAGAAAATCCAAGAAAAGGGCAGAGAACAGCACCAGTCTCTGTACATGGCTTTTTTCAAACTCGTACAGACCTTTGTCTCTGTCCACCATGAGGGAGTATGGAATACCATCCTCAAGTTTGACACTCCACATAAATTTCTCACCATTCTCTGTCTGCTTCATGATCCTCACCAACTGATCCACCACAGACCCAATAAGAGTCCAAACTGCAGGGCTGCATCATTACGGCAATGCTCTTCTCCATTTTCTTTGCTGCTATACTCCACATCTCCTCGTTGGAGTGCAGCTAACCTACAGGCCAAATGGGAAACTGTTCAACTTCTTACATCTCCAGGTCAGCACCAAGACATTCCCTCTCCAATGTCTATCATCGAACTGCAATATGCAGAAAATGCCTGGGTGTGCATAGACTCAGAGGCTGAGTGACAAACCACCATTGATGCATTCACTGAGAACTATGAAACTAAATATCTGGAAAACAAAGATCCGGTTCCTATCATAGGACACTGGTCCTGAACCATCAGAATTCATGAAGATGTGGGATCTTTTCCCATACCTCAGGAACCTTCATTCTGTGCAAATTAACAATGAAGATGAAGTCCAACATCTATTCCAATGCACCAGTGCAACCCTCAGATGCCAGAGGAATGGAGTACACTGTATAGTCACCTTCCTCAGGATGTGATTTACTTGGATGAGAAGCAGCACAGAGAATTATCATTAGACTGATTATTAGGATGAAGGGCTTGTCAAATAAGGATATGTTGAACAGGTAAGGCCTACAATCATTGAAATTCAGAGGAGAGGTGATGTTTTTGAATTATATAATTTATTTGATTTGATTTATTATTGTCATATGTACGTAAGTACAGTGAAAACTTTTGTTTTGCATGCAGTACAGGCAGATCATAACATACAAAGATCATAGGGTGAGTGAACGGAGCAAGGAATACAAGTTACGGCTGCAAAGAGGGGGCACAAAAAAGCAAGATCAACATTAGAATTGAAATTGAGAGCTCCTTTCAGAAGTCTAACAATGGTGGGGAAGTAGCTGTTCTTGAACCTCTTGGTACATATGTTTAAGCTTTTGTATCTTCTTTCCGATGGAGAAGGTTGGAAGAGATTATAACCAGGATGGGAGAGGACTTTGATGATGTTGGTTGCCTTTCTGAGGCAGCAAGAAGTTCTGAAGGAGATTGATTAAAAAAAACAAGAAAATGTATGAAGTTAAATGATGGGGATGGAGATAGTAGAAGGGGTTGATGGAATCATTCATATAGCCCTGGCTATGGGGAAGACATCATTGGTTGCAAACAGTCAAATGTGACACCCTTGTTCAAGAAATAATATAAAAACAATACTGTGCTTGGTGAGTGTTTGGAAATAATCACAAAGGAACAAGTTAGTAGGTTCTTGGATAGTTTTGAGTTGGTTACAGAGAGATGGCAGGATTTTCAAAAAATCACTCACCTGTGGGATGTGGGCATCACAGGTTGGGTCAACATTTATTGCCTGTCTCTAGTTGCCCTTGAGAAGGTGGAGGTGAGCTGCCTTCTTCAACCGCTGCAGTCCATGTGCTATAGGTGGACGCACAATGCCCCTAGGGAGGGAATTTCAGGATCTTGGCCCTGAAGGAATGCGTCAATATATTTCGGAGTCAGGATGGTGAGTGGGTCAGAGAGAAACTTGCAGGTGATGGTGTTCGCATGTAGCTGCTGCTCTTGCCCTTCCACATGGAAGTGTCTGGGTTTGGAAGGTGCTGTCTCAGGATCTTTGGTGAATTTCTGCAGTGTATCTTTGTAGGTAGTGCACTCTGCTGATATTGAGCTTTGGTGGCGGAGGGACTGGATGTTTGGGGATGTGATGTCAATCAAGACAGCTGCTTTATTTTGGATGGTTGCAAGCTTCTTGAGTGTTTTAGAGTCATACAGCATGGAAACAAACCCTTGGTCCAAATAGTCCATGCCGACCAGTTCCCAACTTAAACTGGTCCCATCTGCATGCGTTTTCGACCATATCCCTCCAAACCTTTCCCATTCATGTGCTTATCCAAATGTCTTTTAAACATTGTAACTGTACTTGCATCCATCTCTTCCTCTGGTAGCTCATTCCACAAATGAGCTATCCTCTTTGTAAAAGTGATATCCCTCATGTCCTTTTTAAAACTTTTCTCCTCTCACCTTACCAATTTGCCCCCTTGTTTTGAACTCCCACTCCTCAGGGAAAAGATCTTTGCCCCTCATGATTTTATAAATCTCAACAAGTTCACCCATCAACCTCCATTGCTCGAGTGAAAAATGTCCCGGTGTAGCCAGCCTCTCCTTATAATTCAAACACTCCATTCCTGGCAACACGCTGGTAAATCTTTTCTGAAACCTCTCACATTTAGTAATATGATTGCTGTATCAGGGTGACCAGATTTGCACACAGTACTCCAGAACAGGCCCCACTACTGTCCTGTACAACCTCAACATGACATCTCAACTCCTATACTCAAGGGTCTGAGCAATGGAGGCAAGCATGCTAAATGCCGTAACCACTCTGACTATCTATGACACAAATTTCACAGAATTACGCACCTGAATCTGACGTCTCTGTTCTGCAACACTACCCAGGGCCCCACCACTAATTGTATAAGCCCAACCCTTAGAATAGAAGCATCGTAGAGTCCCTACCGTGTGGAGACAGGCCCTTCGGCCCAACAAGTCCACACCAAATCTCAGAGCATCCCACCCAGAACCATCCTCCGACAATCCACCAAATCTACAACTTCTTGAACATTACAGGCAATTTAGCGTGGCCAATCCACCTAACCTGCACATCTTTGGATGCAGGAGGAAACTGGAGCACCCAGAGGAAACCCACGCAGACACAGGGAGAATGTGCAAGCTCCACACAGACAGTTGCTGAAGGCTGGAATCGAACCCGGATCCCTGGTGCTGTGAGGCAGCAGTCCTGACCACTGAGCCACCGTGCTACCCTTGTTTGTTTTCTCCAAAATTCAATACTCAGCATTTATTGAAATTAAACTTCATCAGCCACTCCTCAGCACATTGACCCAGTTGATCAAGATGTCTTTGTAATCTTAGATAACCTTCTTCACTATTGGCTATACCTTCAATTTTGGCATCATTCGCAAACTTTCTAACCATGCCTCCCTATATTCTCATCCAAATCATTTATATAAATGACAAAAAAATGTGGACCCTGTACCAATCCCTGTGGAACACTATTGGTCACAAGCCTCCAGTCTGAAAAACAACCACTGCCACTCGCTTTCTCTTATCACCAAGCCAATTTTGCATCCAATTGGCAAACTTACCCTGAATCCCATGTGATCTAACTTTACGAGTTACTCTACCATTGTTGGAGCAGCATCCATCTAGGCAAGTGGGGAGTGTTCCACTACTTTCCTGATTTGTGCTTTGTAGGTAGTGGATCCACCCCACGCACCACCCCCAACCACAACTTCCCCTAGCACGGCCCTGCCCTGCCCAGCGGTGGCAGCTTTGGGCAGTCAGGAGGTGAGTTCCTCGCTGTAGGGTTCCTAGACTCTGGCCTACTCTTGCAGCCATTGTATTTATATGGCTAGTCCAATTTAGTTTCTGGCCAATGGTAACCTCAGGATGTTGATATTGAAAGATTCCGATATGGTAATGCCATTGAATGTCAAGGATTAATGGTTAGATTGTCGCTTATTGGAAATGGGTATTGCCTGGATCTTATTGCATTTGGACACAGGGGTAGATTGTATTTGACTAAATCTAATAGGATGTATTAATGTAGTTGAAGTGAAAGTTGATGAAGGGCATGCAAATGATGTTGTCAATAAAGATTTTAACAAGGCTAGAATAATAACTAACAATAACTAACTAATAACTAACAATAACTAACTAATAACTAACAAAACGAATAAAAACTAATAATAACTAATTTGTGCACAAAGCCTAAAGAGGTAGAAGAGGTCCTTAATGAATACTTTTCTTCCGTATTCACAACTGAGAGGGACCTAGTTGTATGGGAGAACGGTGTGAAACAGGCAGGTAGGCTAGAGGAGGTTGATGTTTGTAAAAAAGATGTGCTAGGAATTCTGTGGAAGTTGAAGATAGATAAGACACCAGGCCTGATGGGATTTATCCAAAGATTCAATGGAAGCAAGGGAAGAGATTGCAGGGCCTTTGGCGATGATTTTTTCGTCCTCACTGTCCACGGATATAGTGCCAGAAGATTGGAAAGAGGCAAATGTCATTCCCTTGTTCAAAAAAGGGAACAGGGATAACCCTGGAAATTACAGACCAGTTAGTCTTACATCAATGGTGGGAAAATTATTGGAAAGAGCTCTGAGAGATGGGATTTCTGATCACTTAGAAAGACACAGTTTGATTCGTGATAGTCAGCATGGATTTGTGAGGGGGAAATCATGCCTCATATAAACCTTATTGAATTCTTTGAGGACGTGACCAAACACGTGGATGAAGGTGGAGCAGTGAATGCGGTATACATGGATTTAAGTAAGGTGTTTGATAAGGTTCCCCATGGTAGGCTCATGCCGAAGGTAAGGAGGCATGGGATAGGGGGAAATGTGTCAGATTGGATTCAGAATTGGCTGACCCTTAGAAGACAAAGTGTGGTAGTGGATGGAAAATATTCAACGAGGTGCTCAGTTATGAGTGGTGTACCAAAAGGATCTGTCCTGGGTTCTCTTCTATTTGTGACTTTTATAAATGATTTAGATGGAGAAGTGGAAGTGTGGATTAGCAAGTTCGTAGATGATACATAGGTGGGTCACGTTGTGAACAGTGCAGAGGGCTGTTCTAGGCGACAAAGGGACATTGTTAGGATGCAGAGCTGGGCTGAGAAGTGGCAGATGGAGTTTAACCCTGAAACATGTGAGGTGATTCAATTTGGAAGAACAAACTTGAAAGAAGAATACAGAGTTAACAGAAAGATTCTTGGCAGTGTGGAGGAGCAGAGGGATCTTGAGGGTCATGTTCACAGTTCCCTGAGAGCTGCCACCCAGGTGGATAGAGTTGTTAAGAAGGCGTACAGTGTGTTAGCTTTCATTAATAGAGGGATTGAGTTCAAGGGCCGTGAAGTTATGCTCCAGCTGTACAAAAGCCTGGTTCGGCCACATCTGGACTATTGTGTCCAGTTCTGGTCATCTCATTACAAGAAAGATGTGGAAGCGTTGGGAAAGGTGCAGAGGAGATTTACCGGGATGTTGCCTGGAATGGAGGGAAGGTCTTACGAGGAAAGGTTGAGAGAGCTAGAGCTTTTCTCTTTAGAATGACGGAGGATGAGAGGTGACTTGAAAGAGGTGTACAAATTGATCAGGGGTATAGATAGAGTAGACAGCCAGAGACTTTTTCCTAGGGTGGAGGTAGCTTTTACAAGGAGACATAGTTTTAAAATGAAAGGTGGTGGATATCGGGGAGGCGTCGGAGCTAGGTTCTTTACTCAGAGAGTGGCAGGGGCGTGGAATGCATTGCCGCAGAGGGTAGTGGGGTTGGCCTCATTAGGGGCATTTGAGCGGCTATTAGATAGGCATATGGATGATAGTATAAGGTGGGGTGGAGGTTAGATAGACCTTAGGTTTCGGGTAAACTCTTCAGCAAAGCATCGTGGGCCGAAGGGCCTGTACTGTGCTGTACTGTTCTATGTTCTATGTTCTGTGTTCTCTGAGGCTAATGAATTGCAAGGGACAGCGTCAGCTTGCATTGAAAAGCAAATCTGTCTCAAAGACAGAAACAATGGAAGTTCTGCTGCGGACTGGAAAGGCTTTTGAATAGTTGCACTTGTTCACTCGGGCCATGTTGTGGCCACTAGCAAATGCACTGACTCCCACCAAGGTGGTGTGTGTATGCTGTGTTGCTCTCAGGTTAGTTTAATACTCCAGAGAGGAGAGCTTAATGTTTCAAAAAGGCCAGTTCAACACTGCAACTTCAACCCTGAAAGAACATTTTTCTCTTGATTTACTGGAACAAGCTGATCAATTGAACAAGTTGGAGACGTCTTGTGCAGGAGTCCTGACACAACTTGGTCAGCTCAGGTGATAGATAATGTGGCTCAACTCAAGATCGGAGTAATACATTGGGTGATTTTTTTTTCTGAAATGTTTTATTCACAATATTTTTTAAGTTGAATTTTACGGATATGCACAATTTATGAGCATACAGTTTTGGTTTCCAAGACTGGCTGTGACTGAAATTAATTGGTTACCAGGGAAAATATATCTATTTTTGCCAATACAGGAACCTGATGCTCTCTGATAATCGCGATTAATTTTCCAACAATTGATTGTTGCAACACATCAGCTTACAAAAAGAATGCATGAAGCAGCAACTGTGAAAAAAAAGCACAGATGCACTTAGAAGGATCTTTCATTTTTAACAGCCTGACCCTGATACTGCATCTGCGCATGTACAGGAAATGCACCCCCTACTGTCACAGCACAAATAAACACAAACAGAAAGCAAGATAACAAAGTGTGGAGCTGGATGAACACAGCAGGCCAAGCAGCATCTTAGGAGCACAAAAGCTCACGTTTCAGGCCTAGACCCTTCATCAGAGATGGGGATGGGGGAGAGGGTTCTGGAATAAATAAGGAGAGAGGGGGAGGCGGACCGAAGATGGATAGAGGAGAAGACAGGTGGAGAGGAGAGTATCGGTGGGGAGGTGGGGAGGGGATAGGTCAGTCCAGGGAAGACGGACAGGTCAAGGGGGCGGGGCGGGATGAGGTTGGTAGGTGGGAAATGGAGGTGCGGCTTGAGGTGGGAGGAGGGGATAGGTGAGAGGAAGAACAGGTTAGAGAGGCGGGCATGAGCTCGGCTGGTTTTGTGATGCAGGGGAGATTTTGAAGCTGGTGAAGTCCACATTGATACCATTGGGCTGCAGGGTTCCCAAATGGAATATGACTTGCTGTTCCTGCAACCTTCGGGTGGCATCATTGTGGCACTGCAGGAGGCCCATGATGGACATGTCATCTAAAGAATGGGAGGTGGAGTGGAAATGGTTTACGACTGGCAGGTGCAGTTGTTTATTGCGAACCGAGCGGAGGTGTTTTGCAAACCAGCCCCCAAGCATCCCTTGGTTTCCCCAATGTAGAGGAAGCCACACCGGGTACAGTGGATGCAGTATACCACATTGGCAGATGTGCAGGTGAACATCTGCTTATTATAGAAAGTCATCTTGGGGCCTGGGATAGGGGTGAGGGAGGAGGTGTGGAGAGAGTGGTCTCTCCGGAAAGCAGACAAGGGTGGGGATGGAAAAATGTCTTGGGTGGCGGGGTCGGATTGTAGATGGCGGAAGTGTCGGAGGATGATGCGTTGTATCCGGAGGTTGGTGGGATGGTATGTGAGGACGAGGGGGATTCTCTTTGGGTGGCTATTGCGAGGGCAGGGTGTGAGGGATGTGTTGCGGGAAATGCGGGGAGACACGGTCAGGGGCGTTCTTGACCACTGCGGGGGGGGATGTTGTGATCCTTGAATAACGCGGACATCTGGGATGTGCGAGAGTGGATTGCCTCATCCTGGGAGCAGATGTGGCGGAGGCGAAGGAATTGGGAATAGGGGATGGAATTTTTGCAGAGGGGTGGGTGGGAGGATGTGTATTCTAGGTGGCTGTGGGAGTCGGTGGGCTTCCTCTACATTGGGAAACCAAGCGGAGGCTTGAGGGCCGCTTTGCAGAACACCGTACCCAGTGTGGCTTCCTCCACATCGGGTATCAATGTGGACTTCACAAGCTTCAAAATCTCCCCCTCCCTCACTGCATCACAAAACCAGCCCAGCCTGTCTCTGCTTCCCTAACCTGTTCTTCCTCTCACCTATCCCCTCCTCGCACCTCAAGACACACCTCCATTTCCCACCTACTAACCTCATCCCACCTCCTTGACCTGTCCGTCTTCCCTGGACTGACCTATCCCTTCCCCACCTCCCCACCTATACTCTCCTCTCCACCTATCTTCTCCTCTATCCATCTTCGGTCCGCCTCCCCTTCTCTCCCTATTTATTCCAGAACCCTCTCCCCACACCCCTCTCTGATGAAGTGTCTAGGCCCGAAACGTCAGCTCTTGTGCTCCTGAGATGCTGCTTGGCCTGCTGTGTTCATCCAGCTTCACACTTTATTATCTTGGATTCTCCTGCATTTGCAGTTCACATTATCTCTGATCACAAACAGAAAGCAGCCACTTGTGGTAAACAGCAACTTAATCTGGTTTGAAACTGGAAAATTCCACATCGCATCCCCAAGGGTCAGGGCCAGGACCATTGCATTCTGGGTGTATATAAATAACCTGGATTGTGGAATATAACGTAAGACTTTATAATTTACCAACATCACTGAACTTAGAGCAGGCAGACAGTAGGAATTATTCAAATCAACTACAACAGAACAGAGACAGGTTGGAGAAAGGGCAGACAGGTAGAATTTAATACAGAGAAGTGTTGAGTGATGCATTTTGGCAGCAGGGAAAGGGTGAAGCAACACAGACTTAAAGGTACGGTTCTACAGAAACAGAGAGCAGGGGGTTCATGTGCATAAATCTTTGAAGGTGGCAGGACACATTGAAAGAGCAGTTAGCAAAGTTCAAATCCGAGATAACAAAGTGTGGAGCTGGATGAACACAGCAGGCCCAGCAGTATCTCAGGAGCACAAGAGCTGACGTTTCGGGCCTAGACACTTCATCAGAGAGGGGTGTGGGGAGAGGGAACTGGAATAAATAGGGAGAGAGGGGGAGGCGGACCGAAGATGGAGAGAAAAGAAGATAGGTGGAGAGGAGAGTATAGGTGGGGAGGTAGGGAGGGGATAGGTCAGTCCAGGGAAGATGGACAGGTCAAGGAGGTGGGATGAGGTTAGTAGGTAGGAAATGGAGGTGCGGCTTGAGATGGGAGGAAGGGATGGGAGAGAGGAAGAACAGGTTAGGGAGGCGGGGATGAGCTGGGCTGGTTTTGGGATGCAGTGGCGGGAGGGGAAGAGCTGGGCTGGTTGTGTGGAGCAGTGGGGGGAGGGGACGAACTGGGCTGGTTTTGGGATGCAGTGGGGGAAGGGGAGATTTTGAAGCTGGTGAAGTCCACATTGATACAATTGGGCTGCAGGGTTCCCAGGCGGAATATGAGTTGCTGTTCCTGCAACCTTCGGGTGGCATCCTTGTGGCATTGCAGGAGGCCCATGATGGACATGTCATCTGAAGAATGGGACAGGGAGGTAAAATGGTTCACGACTGGGAGGTGCAGTTGTTTATTGCGAACCGAACGGAGGTCCCCAAGCCTCCGCTTGGTTTCCCCAATGTAGAGGAAGCCACACTGGGTGCAATGGATACAGTATACCACATTGGCGGATGTGCAGGTGAACCTCTGCTTAATATGGAAAGTCATCTTGGGGCCTGGGATAGGGGTGAGGGAGGAGGTGTGGGGGCAAGTGTAGCACTTCCTGCGGTTGCAGGGGAAGGTGCCGGGGTGGTGGGGTTGGAGGGCAGTGTGGAGCGAACAAGGGAGTCACGGAGAGCGTGGTCTCTCCGGAAGGCAGACAAGGGTGGGTTATTTTTTGGGAGGGATGGAAGATCTTAAATGAAATCATTTCCAAAGGCATAGTGAACAATTGAGGGCAAATGCTGAGAAGCATGTAAATTTTGACTTCAATCAAATTCTTATTTGGAATATATCAGCAGTTTAATGTCACATGCATTTTTACAAAAAGGAAGTGAAAAGTTTTATAAGTCTCCAAAACACCTCATCTAAATTAACGACCGAAGTTATAAATAAGAAGAAAGAAACAGTAAAAGTTCATCACAGATCAATTAATGACTCCTGGATTCAGGGTATGCTGAAAAACCAGGCTGAAGACCCCACACAGCGCTGGACTGAGACTGCCACAGCAAGCTGACACTGCATTGCCATCCTGGGACTGCCCCACCAGACTGGGACTAGACCTTCATGCTGAACTGTTGGAAGATTTGGAAGCCACCTCAGAAGCAAGGGTGAGGCCTCCACACCAAGACAAGACCTCAATACCAGAGTAGGCCTTCATGTCAGGCTGCTGGAATACCTGGAAGCCACCAAGAAGACCTCCAGGACAGGGCGAGACCTCACCACTGAAACCTCCCCTGCTGAACAAGACTGCCAAACCAGGAGACTGTCTTGCTAGGCCACAGGCCTATACCACCATTCCAAGTCATTGGATGCCGCCTCATTGCTGGACCTGGGCCGGAAGAAGACGCCTTCTGCTGAAGTCATTAAAATAAGGTACAGTACCATAATGTACCATTTCGGACACCTAGAAGTTTGATTTGTACAAAAGAATATAGTAGTCGTACGTAGTGGTCAGAAAATATCATTACAGAGTGAAAACAAATGCAGGGAAATTAAACTAGAGGTAGGATGAGTAAAATTTGGGCTGTGAAACATGATTAGCATTTGAGATTTATTTTCATCTTTTTAAAGGTGGATTATGAGGCAATGGGTACAACTGTTTGCAGTTATGATAGCACGCATCTGTTGTGGCTAGCATAGGTGAGTGAATATCGGGTTGTTGGCTCCATGCAATAATTACTGAATAAAGGTGAATCTGAATAAAAGATCTTATCTAAACAATTATGATTTAACTAAAAATTGATCCTTTTGCTTTGACAGTAGTCTCATGGATTTGTGGTAATTCTGTTATACTGCCTTCTTTCTAATTGTTGGCTGACATACCATGGGACCTGAATTTTGAAGGGTGCATGACAGGCAGGAAGTACATGAAGGTAGAAAATGGCAAAAGGGTTGGCTCTGTTAATTAATGATGAGATTAACACAATAAAGAGAGATAACCTAAATTCAGAAAACCAGAATGTGGAACCATTACAATAAAACAAAAACAGAAATTACTGGATAAACTCAGCAGGTCTGGTAGCATCTATTGAAAGAAAACAGAGTTTGCATTTCAAGTCCAATGACCTTCCTGTGAATGAAGAAAAGGTTTGAGATCAGAAATAATACAGGCAAGAAAGTTGGCGTTCCACTTGGCAGGACGGACTCGAATGAAGAAAAGGTTTGAGATCAGAAATAATACAGGCAAGAAAGTTGGCATTCCACTTGGCAGGATGGACTCGAAAGGAACAAATAATGGGAGCTTGTCAGAAAGTATGATAATTATCAGGGGGATGGACATAAGTAGCCAAAATAAAAAGTTTATAAAATGTTTTCAGGATAGTTTGTTAGCCTAGCACATTCTGGAGCCCACCAGAGAGCAAAATCATCAGAGATAATAAAATGTGAGGCTGGATGAACACAGCAGGCCAAGCAGCATCTCAGGAGCACAAAAGCTGACGTTTCGGGCCTAGACCCTTCATCTCTGATGAAGGGTCTAGGCCCGAAACGTCAGCTTTTGTGCTCCTGAGATGCTGCTTGGCCTGCTGTGTTCATCCAGCCTCACATTTTATTATCTTGGAATTCTCCAGCATCTGCAGTTCCCATTATCTCTGAGCAAAATCATCAGACCTGATTTTGTGGAATTGATAAAATTAATTAATAATCTAATAGTGAAATCACCCCAAAGCAGCAGTGATTATGATATGATTGAATATTACACTCGGTTTGAGAGTGGGTCCAGGAACAGTATTTTAAACTGAAATAAGGGTGATAATGAAGGCATGAAAGCAGTTAGTTAAAGTGAATTGTCAAATTAGGTTAAACGATAAGTCAGCACAGATACGGTGGCAATATTTAGGGAGATATTTCAGTATTCACAGATTTGATACATTGCAATGAGAACGAACACTTCCAAATGAAGGACATGGTTAAGTAGAAACGTTAAAGATTGTATCAAACTTAAAGAAACAGCACAAGGATAGGTGGTTGGTCAAAATATTGGACAGAATATTTTAAAAAGACCAAGAATGACTAAAAGATTAATAAGGAGGGAAAATGCTTGAGTATATGAACAAGCTAGCTGGTATTATAGAAAGAGTTTTATAAATATTTTAAACAAATTAAAGTTAGTAATGATCTGATAGAAAGTGAGTCTGGGGAGTTCAAAGGAAAATAAGGAGATGGCATGAACTCAACAAGTATTTTGTATTGGTCTTCATTATAGATGATACAAGTAACATCAAAGAAATAGCTGGAAACCAGGAAAATGAAATACGGGAGGAACTCAAGAAAATTTCACAACCACCAGAGAATTGGTACTTAGCAAATTGTTGCAGCTTTGCACTGCAAAGTGGCCAGGTCCTAATAGACCTAGACCCGGAGTCGTAACAGGAGTGGCTCATAAGATAGTTGATGCATTGGTTGTTATTTTCCGCAATTCCCTAGGTTCAGGTACATTTCTTTATATGACAAAACAGCATATGTATTGTGAACTCTCTTATTCAACAGGGAAGATAGAAGGCAGGAAGCTACAGGCAGGTTAGCTTAACATTTGTCTTATGGATGATATTAGAAGCTATTATTAAAGATGTTATGTTAGAGCACTTGGAAAAGTTCAAGATAATCAGGAAGAGTCACTATGGTTTTGTGATCCTTTTGTAAATCATTAACCAATTTATTGGCGTTCTTTCAGGGAGTAACATATGTTGTGGATAAAGGTGAAATGTTGGATGTACTGTACTTAGATTTTCAGAAGGCATTTGATGTGGTGCCACATAAAAGGTTGCAGCAAAAAGCTCGTGGCATAACATATTCATAAAATCCCTACAGTGTGGAAACAGGCCATTTGGCCCAACAAGTCCACGCTGTCCCTCCGAAGAATATTCCCCCACCCCTGCATTTCCCTTGTCTAACCCCCACACCCCCAATCTAAACATTCCTGGACACTACGGGAAATTTAGCACTGCCAAACCATGTACTCTGCACATCTTTGGACTGTGGGAGGAAATTGGATCACGTGGAGGAAACCCACGCAGACACAGGGAGAACATGTACACAGTCACCTGAGGCTGGAATTGAACCCAGAGCCCTGGTACTCTGAAGCAACAGTGCTAACCACTGAGCCGCTGTGCCACCCCAAATGTGTTAGAATGTGTAAAAGATTGGCTATCCAATGGGAACCAGAGATTAGGCATAAATAAGACTTTTTCAGGTTGCTAAGATGCGATAAGTCGTTCGACATATGGAATACTACTGGGACCTCAATTTTTTATTTTACAATTTATGTAAAGGATGTGAATAAAGGGTACTGAAGGTACAATTACTTAAATTGCTGATGACACAGCAAGGTATGAAAGTAGATTGATAAGAGAACACAAGGAGGCTATAAAGGTAATGAGACAAAAAGAAAAAACTGCAGATGCTGGGATCCAAGGTAGACAAACAGGAGGATGGAAAAACACAAACAAAGCTGGAAAAGCTCAGCAGATCTGGCAGCATCTGTGAAGAAAAAAAAGAGTTAACGTTTCAGGTCCGGTGACCCTTCCTTAGAACTGATGGTGGCTGCAAAAACATCAGTTTATATGCAGAATAAAGGGATAGGATAGAGCCTAAAGACAGAGAAGAGTAGTTGGATAGACAAAAAGTTGATAATGATCAGGCTAGGAGGGTGAATAGTTGTTAATGAGGACTATTGGTGACTAGCAACAGGGTGTGTGTGGTGGCTGGTTATGTGGTAACAAGGCCTGGTGTGTGGGGTAGGGGGCTGGGACATGGGAGAGTTTAGGTCCTAAAATTATTGAACTCGATATTGAGTCCAAAGGGCTGCAGGGTCCCCAAGCGGAAAATGAGGTGTTCCTCTTCCGGGTTGCGTTGAGCTTCAGTGGAACACTGCAGCAAGCCTGAGACAGAGATGTTGGGCAGGGAATAGTGTGGTGTGTTAAAGTGGAAGGCAACTGGTAGTTCAGTGTCTCTTTTGTGAGCAGAACGTAGATTCTGAGAAGTGCAGGTGAAGTGTTGACATACGTTAGAGATAGTACACAAACGGTTTATCAGAATGATACCCAGAAATGGGGCAAGTTGTCTTATTGGGAAAGGTTGGACAGGCTAGGCTTGTAATCGCTGGAGCTTAGAAGAGCAAGAGGCAATTTATTGAAACATGTAAAATCCTGGTCTTGACAACATAGATGTAGGATTTTCCCTTTTGTGGGATCATTCAGAACGAGCATTCACTGTCTCAAAGTAAGGATCACCCATTGAAGGCAGATATATGGAGATTTTTTTTCACACACAAGGTCATGGAAATCTCATGGAATTCCTCAAAAGGTGTTGGAAGCAAAGTGTTTGAATATTTTTAAGACCGAAGTACTTTTGATAAGCAAGAGGGTGAAATATTATCAAGAGAAAGTGGGAATATGGAGAAATTAGAGCAACTGTGTCTTATTGAATAGTGAATTGGATTGAAGGGCTGAGTTTCCTACTCCTGCTCATCATTCACTTGACCAAATGCTTGTATTTGACCAAAGTGCAATGCCACAGACTGTTAGGACAGGAATTCATGTCAATAACTGAATGTGACCTGTAGGGGTAAATGGTTTCAAATCCTCAAAAGTAAAACAGATGAGTTGATTTTTAAGTTTAATGTCCTGGTTGCAATACAATGTAGCAGAAATTTGGGAGGGAGTTGGATGTTCTTGTCTGCAGCTGTTGAAATGGCTGATCATACCATCACCTCCTTCAACACCTCAGTTCTGTTATCAAACAAAATGGATATGACATTGGTTTCTCTGTTATCTGTTCAGGTGTAGTCAGAGAATCTTCTGCACTCTTTTTGCACACCGCTGCACTGTTACCTTGGAGTCCCCGAAGGATCTATCCTTGGCTCCTTCCCATTTCTCATTTCAATCCTTTACCTCAGTGTTTTTATGCAAAAACACTATGTCAATTTCCTCACTCTGTGTCATGATCCCTCCACTGTCTCTGTTGCCAGACTGTTTGTCCAATATCATCTTAAAAGTCTCAGAAACAATCAGAGAAAGTTCATCAGACTAAATCGAGAAATGAAAGACTTGTCCTATGGGGAAAAATTGAGTAGTTTAGGCCTATCCTGGCTAGAGTTTAGAAGGACGGGAGGAGATCTAGTTGAAGTACAAGTTAAAAGGGGACTGTTAAAGTGTACGTGCAGTGAATGCTTACCCTTGTGGAGGAATCTAGAGCTATCGTAGATTTAGGACAAGGGATGGTAGATTTATAACAGATGAAGAGAAATTATTTCTCTAAGGGTTGTGAATATGTGGAATTCACTATGCCAGAGTACAGTAGACGCTGGGACATTGAATAAATTTGCAGAGAAAATAGACATGTTTAATTAGTAATGGGTGAAATGTTACAGCAAACGGGCAGGAAACTGGAGTTGAGGCCAAGTTGAGATAGGCCATGAGCATATTAAATAGCATGGCAAATTTGAGGAACTGAATTGCCTACTCCTGCTCCTAGTTCTGATATTTTGGATGAATTGAAATTTCCTTTTATTGGGGAGATCGAAGCCTTTATCTTTGAACTCAAGAGTTCCCTATTCTAAACCATTCACTAGCCACTAACTGGTTCAGGCTGCATCAGACTGTTCACCTCCTCTGTATTTTATCTGAGTGTTTCTGAGAAGCGCTATTAAAATAAAATCAGATTTCAGTCAGTCATCAAGCAGAGCATTTAAATCAAGGGATTTAGAAAATGATGTACTTTCATTGTTCTGTGCTACAGTGGTGCCTTAGGGCTTTCAAAATGAGTGTGTGAAGACACAAGTGGAGATAACAGAATTGAATATACAGAATAGCCTTTGGGGAATCAAAAGCTCCAATTAAAAAGAAAGGCAAGTAGAAACCTGAGTTTTATGGAACAACCTATAATTGATTAAGTCCAGGGTCACAAATGAATCGTGTCAGCCTTCCCTAGAGTATTCTTTTCTAGAAAGCAATATAAAAGGAAAAAAAAACTTGCATTTATCTGGCACCTTTCACAACCTCAGGCTGTCCCAAAACTTTTTACAGCCCATTTCAAATATAATCACGTTTAATAGAAACTCAAAAGATCTGCGGCACAGAGGAGGCTTTTTGGCCCTTGTGTCTGTGTGGCAGCCTAGAAACAATCATCAGACTTAATCACACTTTCCAACTCTACTCTTTCTGCCAATTACTTTAAAATCTATGGCCCCAGGTTTTTGACCTCTCTCCCAAGATAAAAAGACTCTTCCAATCCACTCTATATAGAATGCTCATAATTTTCTACACATCCCTTCAGCCTCCACTGTTCTGAAGAAGACAAACCCAGACCATCGAATCTTTCTACTAAACTAAAATCCACCAATCTTGGCAACATTTTTGGAATTTTCCTCAGTACTCGCTCTCTCCCTTTCTGCCATCACATCCTTCCTGAAATGCAGAGATCTAGGTGTAGTTTAGCTGGGGTTTAGAGAGTCCTAGCAATAGCTTCCCAACTCTTTGTTCCACCTTTGTTACTAAAAAAATGCTGATGCCTTCTTTATCACCTTATTTGGTGAAATCAGTGGTGCTGGCCCGAAGGGCCGAATGGCCTACTCCTGCACCTAGATAATAAAATGTGAGGCTGGATGAACACAGCAGGCCAAGCAGCATCTCAGGAGCACAAAAGCTGACGTTTCGGGCCTAGACCCTCTCTGATGAAGGGTCTAGGCCCGAAACGTCAGCTTTTGTGCTCCTGAGATGCTGCTTGGCCTGCTGTGTTCATCCAGCCTCACATTTTATTATCTTGGAATTCTCCAGCATCTGCAGTTCCCATTATCTCCTCTACTCCTGCACCTATTGTCTACTTAGCTGTAATGTAGAGATCATGGCAGCTAAATTGTGGCTAAAATGTTTATAAATGTGGCAGCTCCCTGATAATGAGTGGATAGGTCCACAATTCAACACTGGGAAAAGCAAAGCCTTTGCCTCCTATCTCTGGGTTCCCAATTCTGTCCCCCTCATGATCTGGAGGCTGAATCAGATTGTTAATAAGCACCAGTTCTTATCTGAGTATTTCTGAGCTGAAGTATGAAAATGAAGTGAAATTTTAGTCAGTTTCATCAAATAGAGCATTGAAATCACGAGACTGTGTGTATTGTGCACCTTTATTATCCAGTGCTACAGAAACACCTTAAGCCCTTTGAAAAGGAGTGCTAGAAGACTCAAGTGGTAATAACAGCTAAATATGAGATATAATTCCAATTAAAAAGGTAAATATAATACTGAAACAAAAACAGCAACTGCTGGAGAAACTGCTGGGAAGAATGCAGAGTTGAAGTTTTGAGTCTGTTAATGCTTCATCAGAACTGTCAGTAGCTAGGAAAAAGTGCTGAAGCTAAAGTGTGTGCGCGGGGTTGGAGGTGGGGAGGTGTGTAAAGGGAGAGAGGTGAGCGGATTCGTGGAGATGGTGCCCAGAAAGAGAGAGAGAGATCTGAAAGGGGGGGGGGTTAGCATTGAGATTATGGAGAGCAGGACAAAAGAACAACTGAATAAGTGATAATAAGAGCTCAGAGAGAGAAAATGGGGTTAGATATGCTGATTAAAACCCATGTAATGTGAAAATGGGTGTAGGAATATGTGGGAATAGATGACTGTGCTAAAGAAACTGATGTCATTACAGGACTGGGGAGTAAAACACGGAAAGATGGAATCGAGCTGAAACAAAAATAAATTTGCTGGAAAAGCTCAGTAGGACTGGCAGCATTTGTGAAGGAAAAAGCAGAGTTAACATTTCAGGTCCAGTGACCCTTCCTCAGAACTGATCAGGCTGTATAGTTATTCAACTCAATGTTGTGTCCTATTGGTTACAGGGTGGTTTCCACAAGTGGAAAATGAGATGTTGTTCTTCGAGCTTGCATTGATACTCATTGGAACACTGCAACGGCCCTGCAACAGAAATGTTGGCCAAGGAACATGGTGGCATGTGGCAGGCAACTGGAAGTTCCAGTCATTATCGCAGGCAGAACATGGGTATTCTGCAAAGTAGTCACCCAGTCTTCGTTTTATCTCCTCAATGTGGTGGAGAGACTACATTTTGAGCAGCAATACAGCAGACTAGATTGAGTGAAATGCAGGTAAATCGCTGCTTCACCTGGAAGGTGGGTCTGAGGTTTTGAACGTGGCACCAAGAAATTGAGCCCATAGAGTCCACACTGACCCTCTGAACAGCATCCTACCTAGACCCAACGCACTACCCTATTCCTGTAACCCAACATTTCCCATGTCTAATCCACCTTATATTGATCTATCTGTGGCAGTTTGTAGAGAAGGAGAACTGTCCTGAAGACATAAAAACCTAAGAGATAGAAGTCTGACTAGGCATTGGTCCCTTAAGCCTGCTCCACAACTTAATAAGATTGTGGCTTTCGGTGGGTCAGAACATATCCCGGGATGAAGAAAGTGTCTGGGCCATTAAATTTGGTGAGAGTGTCTATATCGTGCCATTTACAGCTAAATCACAGAATGCCTACAGTGTGGAAGCAAACTATTCAGCCCATCAAGTTCACAACCCTCTGAGCAGCAACCCACCTCAACCCCCACCCTATCTAAATAACCCTACATTTCCAATGGACAATCCACCTAATGTGAAAATCTTTAGATAGTGGGAGGAAATCCACGCAGAAACGGCGATATTACAGTGCCTGTGGCTGGAATCAAATCCAGGTCCCTGGTGCTGTGAGGCAGCAGTGTTAACCACTGAGCTACTGTGCTGCCTATGAAGAGGGAGAGGTAAATGGGAAGGTGTTACATCTTCTGCGATTGCATGGGAAGACGCTGCGAGAATGGCAGGGGATGTGGGGAATGGAGGAGTGTACCAGGCTATCCCAGAGAGAAAAGTCCCTACGGAATGCTGGCAAAGGAGGGGAGAGGAATATGTATCTAGTCATAGCATTGTGTTGAAGGTGACAAAAATGGCAGCTTACAATCCATTGGATGCAGAGCTTGGTGGGATATGAAGTGAGGACTAGAGGGACCCTATCATTGATGTGGAAAGGATATAATTGTTGTGGGACTGCACAAGGGGAGAAAATATAGAGTCAAGGTAGCAGGAACAGGCAGATCTTCAGACCTCCATCATCCACAGTTCCTTGCTTTATATAAATAGAAGGCTGAGTTTGTTTAGGAGATAAGGATTGGCCATAGCATCGGTAAACTCCTCAGCTCTTTTCTGAATAATGGCATAGCTTCTTTATGTCCACTTCAAAGGAACGTTGGGATGTTGGGCCAATAACTCATTTTTAAGACTACACCTCTGACAGTGAAGTATTCCTTCAGAATTAGATTTAAAAAGCTAGTGTAGATTCTGTGCTTGTGCCTGTTACAGATGGGGAGACGTGGTGGGATAATGTTTTCCCTTTGCTCTTCAATTCTTGGGTTTCCTGCAACAGGATCTGCATTATGGCGGAAATGTTTTAAAACTGTTAGTGTTGTAATTTTAATAATAGATGTAAGACAAGCTACAAGTTCAAATCAGAGGAAAAGATATATGTTTATTCACACAAGAATTCAAAATGTAAATTAAACATTCATTTCCTGAAACAGACAAACATATGGGCATACAGTGAGGTGAATTTGAGAATGTACTTAAGTCATTAATAGCAAAAAGCAAAATGCAAAATGAAAATACTTGAATTCATCCTTTTGAGATGCAGAGTTGCAGACCTAGATGGGTTCTTTCTCATGGTTCTTTGGAGGTAAGTTGGATGTTTCTGGTTTTTCAAATGAAGTTGTGACCAGGGTTCTGTAAAAACAAAATCCCTGCAAGTGAAGACAAAACTGTTTGGACTTAGCAGGGGTTCTTTCTTTATGTTGAAGGATGATTCCTTGGGTGTTTTGTTCCTCTAGGCAGACTTATTTCTGATGTTTCTTGCAGTATATGATTTGATACTCAAAGTTAGTTTTGGCGTGACCACCTGATCAATACTTAGAATCACAGAATCTCTACAGTGTGGAAGCAGACCATTCTACCCATCAAATCCACACTGACCATCTGAAGAGCATTCCACTCAGACCTACCCCCCTACTCTATTCCTGTAGTCCCACATTTCCCATGGCTAATCCACCAAGCCTGCACATTCCTGCAAAATATGGGCAATTTAGCACAGTCAACACATAACTGCACATCTTTGGACTATGGGAAGAGACTGGCGCACTGGAGGAAACCTTTGCAGACAATGTGCAATCTCCACACAGGCTGTCGCCCAAGGGTGGAATTGAACCCAGGATCCTAGGTGTTGTAGTTGGGCCAGCATTTATTGCCTATTCCTAGCTGCCTTCGAGAAGGTGCTGGTGAACTGCCTTCTTGAATCACTGCAGTCTACTTGACATAGGCAGACCTATAAAGCTGTCAGGAAGGGAACTTCATGACTTTGACCAAGTAACACTGAAGAAACTGCAATACATTTCCAAGTCAGGATGGTGAGTGACTTGGAAGGTAACTTGCAAGTGCTGGTGTTCTCATTTTCTGCTGCCCTTGTCCTTCTAGATGACAGTCGTTGTGGGAACTGGAAGATGCTGTCTAAAGAGGTTTGGTAAATTTCTTTAGCACATCTTGTACATAGTACACACTGCTGTTTCTTGGCGTTGGTGGTTGGAGGGACTGAATATTTGTGAGTGTGGTGCTATTCAAATGGGCTGTTTTGTCCTGGATGGTGTAAATCTTCTTGAGTGTTGCTGGAGCACTCCTTCAGGCAAGTGGGGGCTATTCCATTATACTCCTGACTTGTGCCTTGGAAATGGTGGATAGGCCGTTGGGAGTCAGGAGGTGAACTACTTGCTTCAGGATTCCTAGCATCTGACCGCTCTTGTAACCTCAGTATCTACATGGCTTTCCAAATCAGTTTTTGGTTAATGGTAATGGGTGTTTCCAACACGACATAAAATGTTGTCATTTTGCAGTCACTCATCCCTGAAGTGTCTTAATTAGTCCTTTTCTCAATACATAATACATGATCTAAAATAGGTCTACTTGGCTCCTCAACATACTGCTCTACAAAACCATTCCAAACACACTCCAGAAACACAACTTCAGTGCGTATTTGGGTTACCCAATCTATAAGGAGATTGAAGTCACCCATCAGAATAGCATTGCCCATGCTACATCTTTCTCTCATGTGCTGATTAATACCATTTTCAGTACTATTTGATGACCTATAAATAACTCAATTCAATGACTTCTGCCCCTTGTTCTTTCTTATCTTCCAACCAATCAGATTCTATACATTGCTCTTCCGAACTTCGGATCCTCCCTCATGAATATACTGAGCAGATCTCTTATGATCAGCACAACTCCACTTTCTTTTCCTTGCTGCCTGTCCTTCCTAAACGTGAAATATCCTTTAATGTTTAGTTCTCAGTCTGGGCCAACATGTAGCCTTGTTTCTCTGATGGCAGTTAGATCAAGTCCAAATATCTCCATTTGTCTCTTTAGATCTTCTACCTTCTTGAAAATGCTATGCGCATTCAGGTTGAGTGTCTTTAATTTTGTATTTTCGATATAATTTAGGTTTCAAAGCATATTCAATACTCAGCTTTGTTTCTCCTGTCTTATAGTCTCCCCAACATCTTTTTGACTTCCTCTTACCTTTCTCCTTTACCTCTCTCCTATTTGAGTTCCCCTCAGGATCTGAACAAGCTAGTTTAACCCCACCTCTTACCCCTATCCTGAATTCTCACTTTGACCCAAATTCCCACTGTCACTGTCACATTCAGTTAATGTCTCCCTCACTCCGAGTGTGAAGCTTATTCTCATTCCTGGGATGAAGGGCATTATCCAACAAGGGCAGGCTGGGCCTGTATCCATTGAAGTTTAGAAGAATGAGATGTGATAGTGTTGAAACATGTAAGGTTCTGACAGGATTAGAGAAGGTTGAGACTGGATCTTTCCTCTTGTGGGGGAGACTTGAGCCAATGGACAGAGATGATGAATATAGGTTTCCCTCTTAAGATGGAGATGAAGAAAAATCTATTCTCTGACAGTTATCAATTTACAGAATTTTCTTTCCAGAAGAACAAAAGGTGGTTAGAGAATTGAGTCTCAACAGAGTTCCTTACATTTCTGACAAACAAGGGAGTCAAGGACTATGCGGGGTACACATAAGAAAGTATTGTTGAGACCACAACCAGATCAGCCAGGATATTATTGAATGGTGGAATAGGCTCGAAAGGAGCAGAATTAGGCCATTTGACTTATGATCCTTATGCCCTTTAGAGAGAAAAATCTGGTATCCTTATCCAGTCTGGCATACACTTGACTTCAATGCGAGTGACTCTTAACAGTCCTCTGCAATAGCCTAGCAAATCATTCAATTCAACAATAATTAGGGTTAGACAGCATATACCATTAAATAATAAAGAGAAATCAACCCGTCAACTGCAGTTCTCGTTTTCAGTCCTGTGGCTCTCCTACTCCTCACTCCCATCCTGTTCCCCGCCTGTTACCATTACCAGTATCTCATAACCCGTGTGCTCTTCTCATTGTACAGTTTTATTGTACTCACTCATCCTTACGTGCTGCACTCCGTTTCAATCTTCATCATAGATAATCTAATGCACCTATAATAACTAATATGTGGTTGCAGAAAGGTAGCGGCAGAGTAGAAGGGTTGAGCCCAGGACTTGTCTGCTCCCAGAGATAATGGGAACTGCAGATGCTGGAGAATTCCAAGATAATAAAATGTGAGGCTGGATGAACACAGCAGGCCAAGCAGCATCTCAGGAGCACAAAAGCTGACGTTTCGGGCCTAGACCCTTCTTCAGAGAGGGGGATGGGGAGAGGGGACTGAAATAAATAGGGAGAGAGGGGGAGGCGGACCGAAGATGGAGAGTGAAGAAGATAGGTGGAGAGAGTATAGGTGGGGAGGTAGGGAGGGGATAGGTCAGTCCAGGGAAGACGGACAGGTCAAGGAGGTGGGGTGAGGTTAGTAGGTAGATGGGGGTGCGGCTTGGGGTGGGAGGAAGGGATGGGTGAGAGGAAGAACCGGTTAGGGAGGCAGAGACAGGTTGGACTGGTTTTGGGATGCAGTGGGTGGGGGGGAAGAGCTGGGCTGGTTGTGTGGTGCAGTGGGGGGAGGGGACGAACTGGGCTGGTTTAGGGATGCAGTAGGGGAAGGGGAGATTTTGAAACTGGTGAAGTCCACATTGATACCATATGGCTGCAGGGTTCCCAGGCGGAATATGAGTTGCTGTTCCTGCAACCTTCGGGTGGCATCATTGTGGCAGTGCAGGAGGCCCATGATGGACATGTCATCTAGAGAATGGGAGGGGGAGTGGAAATGGTTTGCGACTGGGAGGTGCAGTTGTTTGTTGCGAACTGAGAGGAGGTGTTCTGCAAAGCGGTCCCCAAGCCTCCGCTTGGTTTCCCCAATGTAGAGGAAGCCACACCGGGTACAGTGGATGCAGTATACCACATTGGCAGATGTGCAGGTGAACCTCTACTTAATGTGGAATGTCATCTTGGGGCCTGGGATAGGGGTGAGGAAGGAGGTGTGGGGGCAAGTGTAGCATTTCCTGCGGTTGCAGGGGAAGGTGCCGGGTGTGGTGGGGTTGGAGGGCAGTGTGGAGCGAACAAGGGAGTCACGGAGAGAGTGGTCTCTCCAGAAAGCAGGCAAGGGTGGGGAATGAAAAATGCCTTGGGTGGTGGGGTGGGATTGTAGATGGCGGAAGTGTCGGAAGATGATGCGTTGTATCCGGAGGTTGGTAGGGTGGTGTGTGAGAACGAGGGGGATCCTCTTAGGGCGGTTGTGGCGGGGGCGGGGTGTGAGGGATGTGTTGCGGGAAATACGGGAGACGCGGTCAAGGGCGTTCTCGATCACTGTGGGGGGAAAGTTGCGGTCCTTAAAGAACTTGGACATCTGGGATGTGCGGGAGTGGAATGTCTTATCGTGGGAGCAGATGCGGCGGAGGCGGAGGAATTCCACCCTACCAACCTCCGCCGCATCTGCTCCCACGATAAGACATTCCACTCCCGCACGTCCCAGATGTCCAAGTTCTTTAAGGACCGCAACTTTCCCCCCACAGTGATCGAGAACGCCCTTGACCGCGTCTCCCGTATTTCCCGCAACACATCCCTCACACCCCGCCCCCGCCACAACCGCCCTAAGAGGATCCCCCTCGTTCTCACACACCACCCTGCCAACCTCCGGATACAACGCATCATCCTCCGACACTTCCGCCATCTACAATCCCACCCCACCACCCAAGGCATTTTTCCATCCCCACCCTTGCCTGCTTTCTGGAGAGACCACTCTCTCCGTGACTCCCTTGTTCGCTCCACACTGCCCTCCAACCCCACCACACCCGGCACCTTCCCCTGCAACCGCAGGAAATGCTACACTTGCCCCCACACCTCCTCCCTCACCCCTATCCCAGGCCCCAAGATGACATTCCACATTAAGCAGAGGTTCACCTGCACATCTGCCAATGTGGTATACTGCATCCACTGTACCCGGTGCGGCTTCCTCTACATTGGGGAAACCAAGCGGAGGCTTGGGGACCGCTTTGCAGAACACCTCCTCAGTTCGCAACAAACAACTGCACCTCCCAGTCACAAACCATTTCCACTCCCCCTCCCATTCTCTAGATGACATGTCCATCATGGGCCTCCTGCACTGCCACAATGATGCCACCCGAAGGTTGCAGGAACAGCAACTCATATTCCGCCTGGGAACCCTGCAGCCATATGGTATCAATGTGGACTTCACCAGTTTCAAAATCTCCCCTTCCCCTACTGCATCCCTAAACCAGCCCAGTTCATCCCCTCCCCCCACTGCACCACACAACCAGCCCAGCTCTTCCCCCCCCACCCACTGCATCCCAAAACCAGTCCAACCTGTCTCTGCCTCCCTAACCGGTTCTTCCTCTCACCCATCCCTTCCTCCCACCCCAAGCCGCACCCCCATCTACCTACTAACCTCACCCCACCTCCTTGACCTGTCCGTCTTCCCTGGACTGACCTATCCCCTCCCTACCTCCCCACCTATACTCTCTCCACCTATCTTCTTCACTCTCCATCTTCGGTCCGCCTCCCCCTCTCTCCCTATTTATTCCAGTCCCCTCTCCCCATCCCCCTCTCTGAAGAAGGGTCTAGGCCCGAAACGTCAGCTTTTGTGCTCCTGAGATGCTGCTTGGCCTGCTGTGTTCATCCAGCCTCACATTTTATTATCTTGTCTGCTCCCATCTGCTTTCTTTCTTTTCTTCCTCTTTTCTTCATTGTTTTCTTTTCATTAATGCCTGGAGAGTGACGGTGGCACTCTCTAAAGTAGATGACGAAGAAGGTCATCTCTGGCAGTAGTGGCAGTAAAGGCCAGTGAGCGAGAAGCAGGTCCCAGGCTGACTCCCACTGGACTTTTTACATACATGTGACAATGAATCTAAATCAAATCAAATCATCCCAATTTCTCTCCAACAGTGGTAGCGATCTCAACCATACCCCATTCCCACACGTTTAGATTAGATTAGATTCCCTATAGTGTGGAAACAGGCCCTTCAACCCAACAAGTCCACACCGCCCCTTGGACCATCCCACCCAGACCCATCCCCCTATAACCCACACCCCTGAACACTACGGGCAATTTAGCATCACCAATCCACCTAGCCTGCACTTCTTTGGACTGTGGGAGAAAACCGAAGCACCCGGAGAAAACTCACGCAGACACGGGGAGAATGTACAAACTCCACACAGACAGTTGCCCGAAGGTGGAATTGAACCCAGGTCCCTGGTGCTGTGAGGCTGCAGTGCTAACCACTGAGCCACCGTGCTGCCCCATATTCCTGTGTTTCATTCACAAAGACCTACAAAAAGGCTGCAATTTAAAAATGTTACAACATTTGAATTAGAATATATATTGTAAGTTGGATGCCTGCAAATGGGGAAGAAGCAGGCCTGTGAGTGAGACGGAGAGAGAATTTCATTGAGACAGAATCCAAGATTTCAATGAGTGACTACCAAAACTAATGTCAGTTATTGTAAAATAATGCATCATAGATAGGTATTATTGCTAAATCTCACATAAGAATATTGGACACACAAATAACCAGAGTCTTTTTTAAAAACAAATCTGCATTGTGATGCTTCTCATGCCAAAGGATAAGGCTATTTGAAACATTTTTTTTAGACATCAGAATGTAAAACCTCTATCTATCACACCATATAAACATTGTTAGTCATCATTTTAAACATAAGGAGAAATTTCAGATTCTGTTTGGAAATACTGCACTTTTTGAAAACAAGGACTACAGAATCAACACTTTTGTGTAAGGTATTTAAAGATTTGCCACCTCAAGTCATAGGCTAAGGGGTGGTGTGTCTTGCAAAATTTTAGCCATATGATCTTCTAGAGAACATTAAGGACTACCGAGAAAAAGGCAAGATAGCAGGGTGAATTAGACTGCTGCGACAAAGAACTGGCAAGGGCACGGGTTATTTGTCTGGGCTCCTTCTGTTCTCAGGCAGTTAGATTCAACAAACTGGGCTCAGTAATGAAAAGGATGGATTGCATTAAACAGCAATGTTATTGAATAGATTTTAAGTTAAGCAATTCAAATGAAATGCCTTAAGAACAGATTATAAATACATACAGAAAGCCAAAACTACTCATTTTCCAATTAGCTTATTTAAAATCCAATTTAGTATGACCAATTGGATCACCATCACAAAAAAACTACTCAAGTATTTCTGGCATTTTGTGTCAGAGTGGAGTATGTTAAGGACATGTCTCGGACTTGCCTATCCTCAAAAAGAACATAAATGTTCAAAAACAGTCTTCAAGGAAATGTCTCGATAAGTCTTTTTCCCCGACAGTTTAGACCAAATTCTGCTGGAGAATTCCCACTGAAAATAACAGAAACCTTCCAATTTATTCAGATTAAGAGGGTTAAATCTCCACCTGACCTTGTTGAGGGTCACCAGGAAAAATGATGAATAGGCTTCAGTTAACTGGAACAATTAACAGCTTTAAAATAAAAGGGCATTTTCTCATTTTTGGGATCACAAGTGTCTCCAGTGGTCCTCATTGAGGAATGAATGTTTTAGGGTTAAAGAAACTGAACCCCGCCATCTGCAATAATAAAAGAACACCTGGACACAATACTGCCTCTTGGCTGAAGAGACACAATAGAAAATTCTTGCTTATTGTCCCATATGTTGTTCTTTGAGAAAATAAATCTTCGCTTGACCAGCTTTTGCCAAGATTTGCAGAGATAGGGTTTATACTCTGTCACTGCAGGGTGGGCTGGCTGCCAGGTTGCAGCTGCAGCTTCATCTGACCTAGAAGTTCCAGGCCCTGGCCCATGCATTAAGGCTTGGGTGGTTGCAAGTAATACTAGTCGGTATTCGGTCAGCAGCTTCTCTAGACACTCGATGCAGTGCCTGAGATTGGCTTCCTGCTGGCTAACGCTCTCCCCGCCATTAAGTCTGTCAATCCAATAGAAGGCTGACATGCTGTCCACGATAAGCAAGCAAAGGGCAGGATGGCTACAAACCAAGCTTTCCAGCGAGTGCAGCAGGAGCAGCAGCTGGGAACTACTGCAGCAGTGAACAAGAAACAGGCGACCCAGGCACTGTTTAACTGATTCCTCTGTGCTCTGCACTAAGCGATGTTCTAGAATGGTAACCAGGCGAAGCATGTCAAAATGGTAATCTGTGTCGATGAAAAGAACCTCAACCTGGAGGCCACCAGCTGATTCTGGGAGAATGCAGGATGCCACCAGGTGATAAAGCATTTCTGTCTTTCCTGTTCCCTCTGGACCATGGAGTTCAACAGCATCACCTGCAAGTTTGCAGAAGCAAATGTCAGCATTAAACTTCAGAAAACAAAGAAGAATCTTTTAAAAGTTAATTCTCAAACAAACAACTTTTGTCCATGATAACAAATTCCACAGTAATTACTCCAAAATCTATGCATAAAGAAAAATCAAAGCAGAATCACTGAAATGGCCATCCATTTATTTAAACATTGCAATTAAAGCAATTACTGACAGCTTTTCTCATTACTGTACAGCTGAACCTTTCAAAGCACAATGGTTCAAAGCCTTTTACTATTTCAGAATGTCATTTATTCAGTAACATAAAAACAGACTAACTGAGGTTAAAATTTCATCAAATCTGTAGCATTCCCAGCAGCTGAACTAGTTAAGACAAGTGAGCCACAAAGGCCACGACAGCACACAGATTTGGTCACTTCAAAAAAAATCCAAAGAACTGTAAATTCGGGGAGAAACAAAGAAAAACAGAAATTGCTAGGAGAACTCAGCAGACCTGGCAACATCTGTGGAGAGAAAGCACAGTTCATGTTTTGGCTTCAGTGACCTTTCTTCAGAAATGTTCTGATTTTTCCATCAATTACTGTTTTTGATTTGATCATTCATTTGTACTAAGGTAGCGAAATGAATCAGAGACATGGTCTGGGCACTGCAGCTGAACTGTACCTCAGAGTTAGATTTAAATAGGGTTCCTGTGCCAGTAATCTTAGCTTGAATTGCATACTAGCAATACTGGGCAAAGACCAGACCAGGCTTCATTGTCAACGTGCTTAGTGTGCTGGCATGCATATAGCCACGTGCAGTAAATATTGATGTGTCCTGTAACTGTAGAACTATACCCAGAATGAAGAGAAGGCCAAATACAAAAAAAGTCCTTTCAAAGCTGCATTCCCTCCCCCTACAATGGTCTAAAAATCTAAAAATAAGCATTTCTATTGTGTTTGCTTCATGAAGCTGCTACTATATCTGTACTGGTATTTTTGATCCGTATTGGTGTATTATTCTCAAATCTAATATAACCAGCTAGCAAGATTTCAGACTAAGTAGTGACAGGAGAGACAACTGCTATAGTCCTTTATATTATCTAGGGATTTCAAAATACAATGTTCCATCCTCACCAAACTCACACAGAGAGAAATCGGCGCATTCGTAAGAACATACATTTAGCATGGTCCAGTTAGGCAACTGTGAAATATGCAAACCAGGAGAAGCTGTACATGAGTTAGTCTGAAGGAAGACGTTTGCAGGTTACTATGGGAAAAAGACCCTGATCTGCAGAACAGTAGAGGCTGTAACAGATTAAATTCCCATTATCTCCGAGTTTGGATTACTGAATACAATGGACAAAGTCAATGTGAGTTTGGGGTAGACAAAACTAAAAGACAGGACTTGAATATAATTGACATCTTTCAATGATTTAGGGGGGTACCAAAGAGCATGACAGCCAAAGAAATACAGTTACTACAGTGGGGTCACGAATTAAGACACCTAATTTGCACATAGCAACTTCCTGACCATAAAAATGAGATAAAAGACAAGACGGTGTCCCAGAAATTCAACCGTGCTGCTCTTATTTTACAGGCAGAAAAAGGTGCATAAGGATTCAATGTGGTCAGTGCTGTGTGCTGGGTATGTGCTATTGGTCATGCAGAATCAGGCTTCAATTAAGATGTGCAAGTTGCTTCGTGAAAGTGTGTAAAAGGTTTATACAATATTCCAAAATGGGTCCTAAGCTGGTTATAAGATCCTTTTGTGAATTGGGGTACCACAACATCTGACTCAACTCATGATTCATGTGAGGATCCCGCTCAGTGCTGCTTTAATGGTTCATTTACATCCATACAGACTGGTTGCTTATCATTGACTCAACAGCACGGGTCTCTGGCTTAAACCTTCACTGAAGACAGTGGACAGTGCTCAATTGAATCCACACACCACATGGACAATGTGACCATGTACTCTACAAATGGACGATAAGGGATGATGTAGTCAAGCGTCATTGACCATGAAACACATCAATTCAACCTGCTCAGCTGTGTAAAACATGTAATTCTTCCGTTCAGCACCTCAGGAGGCAATTGAAGATGCATAGGAACCGATAACCCAACCACTATCTTGACCTGCAACTTACAGGGATGGGTAATATATGTTGGTCTTGCCACTGATATCATTACCCATGAGTGAACAAGGGAAAAAGTAATCTCATTATCTGTTTTAACTGTCAAATGATACCAGTATTTGCTCTATTTAACTTCTGGATATTTCTGGGCTTAGTTGATGATTCTATGACGGATTAGATTACAGGCCACTTAGCCCCTCATGCCTGCACCACTATTCAATAATATTGTGGCTGATTGGTTTGTTTTCAATTTCACGTGCCCACCTTCCCTAATTAATCTTTGACTCCCAGCTCCACTGTAAAAATATTCAAGGATCCTACTTCCATTGCCTCCTGAGGTGGGGAGTTCCAAAGTCATACAATACTCAAGCGAAAAAAACCCTCAACTCTGTCCTAAAAGGCAACCCCTAACTGTGAACCCTTGACTTTGGACTCATCCACAAGAGGAAACATTCTTTCCACGTCCACCTTGTCAAGAATGTAAGGATTTTATACTTCAATCAAGTCATTCTAAATTCCAGTGGAAACAAGCCCATTCTGACTACTGGGATTGCTTTTACAACTAGAAGACAAGTAAAGAAAAAACAGCCAGGGCACTGCATTGGGAGTTTAAAAGGAGCAGTTTTTGCTTATGTTTACTGAGGAGGAATACCTCAGCTGCCTTCCCTCCACTTCACCAAGAAGGCCAACATTGAATTATGTCACTGGTTACAGCCATATCTGGGTAAGGGCAGCATTGTGTGTGGCTGATATGGTCACCATGGCTCTTTGCATTTGCAAGATAGATTCCTTCCAGGCTGCAACAGATGACATCAGCAACATCTCCCAGTTTGCTGAGCAGTGCTGTGTCTAGGGCAGGATAGAGCTCTCCTGTACCAGAAAAAAAACCCTACATCACCTTTCTAATTGATGGAGCAGAACAGCATGAGAGAGCTCAGCCTGCATTTCAAACTTCCCTTCTATTCAAGGTGCCACAGACTGCTTTCATATTTTTATTTCCTTCAGCACCTCACTGGAGAGAAAGTGTTTCTACTCCCGTAATAGCTTGACTTGTTTCAAATCACAAATAGTGTGTTATATAGGTCTGTGTCTCATTTTCTGGCAGCAGTTGCCACTCATTCACCTTGTGCTGCACTTACTTCCAGCAAGTTGTCAGGTCAGCTACGTGCTGGAGTGCCAAAAGATCAATCCTTAAGTCATCGTCAATGAAACTCATATGACCTACACACTGCTACGAAGGTAGTGAGAATCATGTTGTTACTGGAAATTTTATACATACTGTCGGCACGCTCAAGCTGTGTTCCATCTTTCTGAGCAGGTTGCACTACGGTCCTAACCATGCTTTTAGATAACAGGTTATCTAGAACCAGGGTGACCATCCATGGATATGGGGTAATCCATTTAAGACTGGAATGAGGAGAAACTCCTTCACCTAGAGGATTCATTTCCTGTGGAATTCACCACCACTGAAAACTGTTGAGGCCTAAACACCGTGATTTCAAGAAGTCGGAGATAGCTCTTGAGGCTAAAGGGATCAAAAGATATGGGGGAAAAGCAGGGACAGGGTACTGAGTTGGATGATCAGCCATGATCATAATGATTGGAAGAGGAGGCCTAAAGGGCTGAATGCCCTACACCTGCTCTTATTTTTAGGTTTCAATGTTCCTTGATACTTTGGGATATTGAAGGAACAAGTTTTAGCATAAAGCTGGTCAGCAAGAAATGCAGTAGGAGGAATGCCAGCACAAAGTAGAGGAAGAGCAGCGGGTACCTTGACTTAACGGTACAAGGTCAGGGGGAGGTGGTGGTGTAGTGGTACTGTCACTGGATGAGCAATCCAGACGCTCAGACGAACATTCTTGGGATTCAGGGTCAAATCCCACTATGGCAGATAGGGAAATCTGGGATAAAAAGCTGGTTTGTTAGCAACCATATAATCACTGTTGATAGTCATGCTAATATCCTTCAGGGAAGGAAACCTTAACAAACTTACCTGGTTAGCTTTCACGTGGCAACAATTCCACAGAAATTTGTTTCATTTTTACCTGCCCTTTGGTGGGTTAGGAATGGACAATAAATGCTGGTCCAGACACAGAAGCCCACAGCCCATTGACAAGTTAAAAAAAACCCACAGCTCCAGCAGCCAATAGCTAACATCCCAGCCAAAAACGCTTCCATGAAATATGCTTCCCATCTTCAATGTACCAAACAATTAATCATCATTGTCTTTACTATCATCATTTTTGTCTTCAGCTTAATGGAGTTTGTCCTCACTTCGTTACAAAGTAAACACAAACATCGAAACCAAAACTAAAATACAATGTTTTTCAAACTGAACTCCACTTATGACTAATATTATCTTAAGTAATAAAATCAGTCGCAATTTCTCAGAACTTGCCAGGTTAGCTTGTATATCTATCCAAAGTGTTTCTTGAGTGCCTATACCTTGTGAGGTGCAAGTCCATGGACACCTCAGATGACTCTGGTTGGTGGCGTTGAGCAGCTGCGGGTTTCATGGGCGCAGGAGTAGACTGCAACATCTCAACGCAGACCGGGGCACACTGGTCCACTTGGCAGTATGGCACTAATTCGGGACTGGTGGAGCAGATGGTGATGAAGGAGGCATCTTCTTGACAATGAGAGGATAGAGTAGTTCTGGTGGGAGGTCGGAGTTTCACATCAACAACTTGAGGTGGAGGTAGGAACCAGGTTATTCTCCTCCTGTCCACTACCTGCACTAGGCTATCCAAAGCATATTCAAGAGAGAACAGAAATTGCTGGAAAAACTCAGCAGGTCTGGCAGCATTTGTGGCGCAAGAAACAGCTAACATTTCATGTCTGATAACTCTTCATTAAAACTGCACCGAACTGAATCGCAGAATCAAAAAATCTTGTGCTTATGGTCAAGCTACTACTACTGCAGCAAATTGCTCTTTCTGAAGCATTCCACTCATCAGCAGTGGGAATGGACCTCCGCTCTGAGGCTATATTGTAGTGGTAATATGCACGTATAATTTCCCTTTATAAATCTCAATTCCTTCCCTCCCATCCTTTTACCGAATAACATGTATCCAAAAAGCAGCACTGGCTACAACTTATCTGTGTGTAAGGAGTTGCCAAGCACACAAATCATATGATCCCCCATCCCACATGAACAGGTGCATGCAGGGTGTTCCATGGCTGCTACATGCTAATTCTCTTGGTCTACGTTATGTAGTAATGTTGATCGGCAGATAAAATTGTCTGTGTCACAATGGGAGCTCTTCTGCTTGTCGCTGAATACAGCTACAGCTCTTTTATATAACACCTCATCAGATCCTCAGGAGGTGCAAAACACTTTACAATAAATTCCGTTTTCACTTACTTTCACTTAGGCAAATAAAACAACTAATTTGTGTGCAGCAAATAACTAAAACGCAGCAAACTATGATGACCATATAATCTAAATAAGTGTAAAAATTTCTACTGTCCTTAATTCTTATTCTCTCAGTATCCTTCTCCTCAGATAAGCGTATAAAAATCAACAAAGGTGTCATAACTCATCACTCTTGTGGTGCAGTGGTACGGTCCCTAACTCTGGGTCAGAGACCTGGGTTCATGTTCCAGCTGCTTGAGATGTTTACTAACATGTCTGAACAGGTTGGTTATCAAAATTAAATATGCAAAGCCATTTTTTTTAAAAACAGCAATGAGGCTGTTATCTGCTCTTTAATTGCTTCGTCAATATCCTACCACTTGCCCCATTTAATGTCCCTGACTTCAATTTGTTATTTCTGGTAAAACCACTTTGTCAATGCAATAAGCTTTCAGCAGGGGAAGAAAAAGGCAGCAAAAACAAAGGTTGGCCCAAACTAAGCACTTGACCAATGCAAACCCTTACATGTTTAGTAAATTTTCAACTGAGCTAATTTGCTGGTACCACTGTTAAACATATTTAACAAGGCACATTTTTTAAAAATGCGGCCTGTACCGACATACCAGATGTGAGCGCACTAATAAAATTGAAAAACATTCTTCAACTCTTGCTTTTTTTTACTTAACCTGTTTCATAATGTGAAACAGGAGCCAGTAAATGATCTTTTTATACAAAGATTTATGAGAAGCAGGAGGCAATTGGTCCAGCACTGTGCATATGTCAGCACTGTTGACAAGACAATCATCAACTCGGTTGTTTTATAGTTCACTGGGGGAAAATAAATAAAGTCAAGCTCCTATCTTCTGCCATCAATTCTGGAAACCCCCTGGTGTGGCAGTGTATTTTGCGTAGCTGTGTTATTACACTGGTAAGCTAGAGCAGAATTATATGTTGATTCAGCTTACATTGGACAAAATAAGCAAGGCACGGGACAGCAGCAACAGAATAAATTCAGGCACAGAAAAATAATTTTGAACAAACTCCAGCAATGGGATAATGTAGCGAGTAAGGACACATTCTGGAATTGATACCCTACTGAGGAGACAAATATTATCAGCTCTCTGTAGGGATCCTGCTCGAAATGAGATTCAGCCAGCTCAATTCAACTACAATTAATCAGGAGTCCAGGGAACAAAACAGCCAACACAACAGCTATAAAGGACAGCTGCTGTTAGAAGGGGCCATATCATTATGGAAAATTATGCATTTTAAAGAGTGGCATCTAACATTGAGACAGTGTCCAATTCTCTAACTTATATTGTTCCTGATCTAGGAGCACCAAAGGTATTAAAAAAAACCCTGAAAAGTATTATTTTAAGGGCTTCTGATTGCAATGCAAAACAAGCAATTTTTAAACTTTTAAATCAAAAAAACTGCATATGCTGGAAATCTGAAATAAAAACAGAAAAAGAAACTCAGCAGGTCTGGCAGCAGCTGTGAAGACAGAAACAGAGTTAATGTTTCAAGTCCAACATGACACTGCTTCAAAACTCAAGGTTTTTAAAAACGATGTACAAAATATGCTTAGGTTACTTTTAGAAAACAGCAGGAATGCTGTTTTAATCTCATTTAATTTTGGGCATTCTACTTTGAAAAATACATCATCAATTGTAGCAGCTTCTTTAGGAGTAATTATGGAACTTAGAACTTCTAGGTAGAAGAGATTAAAGATACCAGACAACAAAAATTATATTGTGAAAAAATATAGGATGACAGGCATAAAATGACCTTTAAAAATTCCAAAACGCTTAACATTTTAGATACCCGCCTTAATATCTCATGATGTAAGCACACCTTGAAAATTTTATTTCATAATTGTTCCTGTGAAGTAGAATCATGGAATCCCTACAGTGTGGAAGCAAGCCATTCGGTCCATTAAACCACGCTGACTCTCCATAGAGCATCTCACCCAAAGTCAGTTCCCTGCCCAATCCCTGCACTGCTACATTTCCCATGGCTACTCCATCTAGCCTGCACATCCCTTGACACTACAGGGCAATCTAGCATGGCCATTCGACCTAACCTGAACATCTCTGGACATGACTTGAGATGCTTTATCATGTTAAAAACATTGTATAAATACAATTTGATGCTCTACGATGGAACAAGTTAAAAATGTTTCATGATTCGTCTTCTCTTTTCCAGTTAGCTAGTCTTTGAACAGTTCCTCAGGTGTAATAAGTGGAAGTAGAATGGACAAGGGTCCTTCAACAGGAATGTACTTCTTTCAGTTCAAATACCTGACTGTTATATATGGAAAGTAAACAGTGCATCAAGTTCAACTGCAGAAAATAAACATATCCTTCACTTTATGTAAAGGGTTGGCTTGAATTTACTGGATCTGAATTGTTGTAAGAAATGTTCACGAATGGGTAAGAAGCCAACTTACAAGACCACAAAACTGCCCCACGAGTGTTGATGTTGGAAAACTTACATTACCTTCATGGCTACTTCATATAGCTGCTATTAAGGCTGGATCAGCATTGGCACAGCAAGGTCCTGCAAGCAGCAAGTAGGTGATATGTGGGATAAATTCCATGTTCTCAATACATGTTTTCCATAAATGTAAACTAACTCTTTAAAATAACTGTGAAAGCTCAAAATCCTGACACCAAAGTTCAAAATCCTGGAACTTTTGATACATTTTTACTATAAATTACTGGGAAATAGTTACAAACTAAATAAACAGCTGAACACCATAAAAATGAAACTGAAGAGAAAATCATAAAACAAAACTGCCATATAAATTTTTTTTGTTACAGATAACAGACTTGAAACTTAACAGTTTCTTTGTCCACAGATGCTGCCAGACCTGCTGAGATTCTCCATGCCCGTCTCAGTATACATTTCCATAGCTAAGGGGACTGTTCAAAGAATTCTAAGTGTAGTCTAAACAGTGCCTTGTATAGTTTTAACAATGTTTCCTTCCTTTCATACTCCATTCATTTTGAAATAAAGATCAACAGTCTACTTACCTTCCCTATCCCACTGAATTTGTATGCTAGGTTTTTGTGATTTATGAATGAGGACTTCCAAACCCCTCTGTGCTGTAGCTTTCTGCAATGTTTCTCCATTTCAGTAATATTCACTCATCTATTCATGCTAACACCTATCCCTTCTGCCAAAGTGCATAGGTTCACATTTCCCCGCATTATATTCCATCCGCTAAGTTTTTGGCCACTCATTCAACCGCTCCATACCCTTCTGCAGTGTCTTCGTGTCCCCATCCTCATCACTTGCCTTCCCCCGTATTTCTGTGCCGTCCACAAACTTGGATTAGATACATTCACTACCCTCATCCAAGTCATTTACATATATGTCGTAAATAAATTGTAAATAATAAGTATTGTTCCCTGCGGCATTCCACTAATTACTGAAAAAGACTCCAAACTGTCTTCTTAGTTAGCCAATCATCTATCCATACTAATACAATATATAGAAACATCGAACACACGAGCAGGAAAAGGTCATTCAATCTCTCCAGCCAGCTCCGTCATTCAATATGAATGGCTGTTCATTGAGCTCAATAATCTAATCCCACTCTCCCACTATATCCTTTGATCCCTTTAGTCATATGAGCTATATCTATCACCTTTTTGAAAGCACATAATGTTTTGGCCTCAACCAGTTCGTGAAGTAGCGAATGCCAGAGGCTCATCAGTTTCTGGTGAAGAAATTTCTCCTCATCTCAGTACCACAAGATTTATCCCTTATCCTTAAACTATGACACCTGATTCTAGATTCCCCCACCCATTGGGAACATCCTTACTGCATCTAACACATCTAGTCCTGTTAAAATTATATAGGTTTCTATGAGAGCTCACCCGTATCCTCCTAAACTCTAGTGAATATAATGTTAATAGAGTCAATCTCTCCTCATATGTAAGCCATGTCACTCTAGGAACCAATTTGCTAAACCTTCGCTGCACTCCCTCTATACCAAGAACATCCATCCTCAGATAAAGAGACCAAAGCTGCACATAGTATTCCAGGTGTGGCCTCACCAATGCCCTGTATAACTGCAGCGCGACATCCTTTTTCCTGTATGCTAATATTTCCAACACCATGGGCTCTTATCTTCTTATATAGTCTAATATTGTATACCTTATTGGACATCTTCAGGGAATCCAAATATATGATTTTACTTCTTACCCTTAATCTAACTTCTCAAGCGTTTCAGCAAATTTGTCAGGTATGGTTTCCCCTTATGAAGACATGCTGACCCTGTAATCTTCCATTATGCATTTGCAAATGCTTTGCTGAAACAGATTTCAGAATAGACTCTAACAGATGTTAAGCTAACTGGTCTACAGTCACCTGGTTTTGTCTTCTTCCCTTTTTAAATAAAGATGTTACACTGGCAACTTTTCAATCCTCTGGCACTTTCGCAGTATCCAAGGATCAAAGAAAGTCATTACAGGTGCATTTACTATCTCCGTGGTTACTTATTTTAATATATGAGGAGTCATCCCATCAAGTCCATGGGGCTTGTTGGTCTTAGAGTCAGAGGTCTACAACATGGAAAAAGACCCTTCAACCCATTGCATCTGTGCCAGTCAAATAAAAAATTACCTAATTATTCTAATCCCATTTTCTAGCATTTGGCCCAGACCTTTGTATGTGTTGTCACTGCAAGTAAACCTTTTGAATATTACGGAGGTTTCGGTCTCTACCACCCTAAGGTCAGTGAATTCCAGATTCTCAACAGTCTGGTTCTCTTTAGTTCCATCAGTTTCCCTGGTACCTTTTCTCTACTGATATTTATTATTTACAATAGTTATTGTATTTATTTCATTTTCCCTTTCTGCCCCTTGATTATTTGTTATTTTTGGAATGCTATTAGTATCTTCTACTCTGAAGACTGATGCAAAATATTTAACTAATTCCTCTGCCATTTCCTTGTTCCCACTATTTCGCCAGCCTCATTATCTAAGGAACCGAAGTTCACCTTGGCCTCTCCCTTCCTTTGTATATATTTAGACAAGCCCTTGCCTTCTATTGTCATATTACTTGCAAGTTTACCCTGAAAGATCATTTTCACCCCTTTTTTGATCATCTTTTGTGGGCTTTTTAAAACCTGCTCACTCCTCAGGCTTACCATTAATTTTGCCATACTGTAATTTTTTCTTCAAAACTTTTCCAGTTCTGATAAAAGATCGAAAAACTGAAACGTTAAGTCTGTTTCTCTTTTCAAAGAAATACACAGATTCATTGAGTACTTCCAGTTCACCACAATCCATTTTGCCTTGGCAATAGTGCCCTGCTGACTTGCTTGGTTTAGGTAACAAATGTTTAAATCCAATACTGTGGATTAATTATGTTTCCAACTTTTCGTCATTATGGTGTCATTTTGCTGTCATCTGCTTCCTAGTCTCATCATATTTTTAGGAAGTAGTTTGACTAGCAATCCAAAGACCCAGGCTGATACTCTGCGAACATTCCACCAAGCAGATGGTAAAATATGAATTCAAATTAATGAATCTAGAAATTAAGAAAAAAAGCTAGTTTAATAGCAACGTTGAATCGGACATAAAAACAAATCTTGTTCACTAATGTGCCTTAGAGAAGGAAAATCTGCCATCTTTACTGGTCTATCCTACATATGTCTAGGGATTTCTCCAGACATGTGTGCGACATGTCACATATGACATGACAAGCCGAGGAATACTGATAACTTGCAACTATGATAACATGATACTTGTGCTAGTTCTTGTAACATAAAATGCGAGATTCCATGTATTACTGAAGAAAACACTGAAATTTTATCACAGCTCCTAGTATTTGGATTGGAACACTACACTCACAGACACTTGCATGTCTTGGTTCTAGCTATTTAATACAGATGTATTGTAGCATGCTACCCCCAATGTGTCCTGCTGCAAGAGAATAGAGAACTGTGAGGTAGACAGAGGCTGACAGCTTTGTTCTATTAGGTCACAATTGAAAGCATACTGTCTGGGTGCATAACGACCTAGTAATGGCAACTGCTTTTCCCAGCACCATTAAGAAACTACAGAAGGTGGTGTGCACAGCCCAAACCATCACGGAAGACAACCTTCCATACATGGACTCCATTTATAAGGCTCGCTGCCACAGAAAGATAGTCAATATCATTGAAGACACATCACACCCTTATAATGATTTCCTACAACCTCTTCTGTCAGGCAGAAGATACAGAAACCTGAACACATGCATCAGCAGGTTCAGGAACAGCTTCTTCCTGCCATTTTTAGACTGATGAATGGATTGTCTAGCCTCAAATAATGCTAATCTTGCTAATGCTGATCTTGCCTAGCACACACCTTGTGCAACGTAACTATGTGCCTCTGTCTAAGTCTTTCTGACCTGTGCATCCTTTGTTCAGTATGATCTGCCTGTACTACTCGTAAACAAAATTTTTCACTGTACTTCGGTACACATGATAATAAATAACTCAATCAATCATATGCCATGATGTGCTGATGACACCTGAACACTTCCCTTAAAAAGGTATATCGCTTATCAACAGTGGGATGTAACACATCTCCCTTTTTCCAAAGGGAAGAATCCCAAATAGAAAGACAGATTTGCACATCAGCATCTTTTATCAAATAATCAATTTTACAGACCTGTTAAAACAGAGCTAAAGAACATTTGATAGCTTCAATGTCGATATCAAAACTAAAATGTTGTATCTAATCCTGATCTGATTCTGATGGGTGATCATATACCCATCTGGAGAGGTACTTATTATTCTTGATTGGTCTTGGCTGACATTCATAGTTCACAGAATCACTACAGTATGGAAACAGGCCCTTTGGCCCAACACGTCCACACCGACCATCTCACCCAGATCCATCCCCCTACAATCCACCTATATCTACTCATCCCTGAACACTACGGGCAATTTAGCATGGCCAATCCACCTAGCCTGCACACCTTTAGACTAGGGAGGAAACCGGTGCACCTGGAGGAAACCCACGGCCAGACACGGGGAGAATGTGCAAATTCCACACAGACAGTTGCCCAAGGGTGGAATCGAACCCAGGACTCTGGCGCTGTGAGGCAGCAGTGCTAACCACTGAGACACCATGCTGCCCAATCATCTTATTTGTCTTGGAGCTGGAGGAACACAGCAGGCCAGGCAGCATCAGAGGGGCAGGAAATCTGAAGTTTCGGTTCAAACCGTCAGCTTTCCTGTTCCTCTGATGCTGCCTGGCCTGCTGTATTCCTCCAGCTCTATGCCTTGTTAGCTCACACTCCAGCATCAGCAGTTCCTATTATCTCCAGTCTTACTTGTCTTGCTGCTAGCTGTGTCAATCAGCATCATCATGTTGTTGGTGCTTCCTTCCTCACTCTGCGTGCAGAACAAGATTGCTCTGAACTGGCTTTTGTTCCGTCACAATGTAGCACCATAACTGGTGAACACTTCACATGACCATATTTTTGAAATCTTTGCTGTTATCCAAGTACTTGGAACTGGGCTACTGACTCGCTCCTTCTGTCCTGTCTGCAGTTGTGGTTGTTCTGTACTGCTGGTGTACGTGTTTTATGCTCCTCAGTCTTTGAACAGATAGGTCCTGTGCGTCCTTCGTTCTCATCACAGTGGATGCAGCTTGAATCTCACAAATGGTCATGATGCTTAGATCTGTGTGTACTGGTAGCCCTGCCACTGCAGGACCACTGGTAAGCCATTAAGCAGATCTCAGGAATCCAAAATAAAATTTAAAAAAATTTAACTAAGAGATGTGGACATCGCTGCTGGGCCAACATTTACTGCCCATCCCTAGCTGTCCACAACAAGGTGGTGGTAAGCTGGTATACACTGCTATTACTGGTAAGCTGGTACACATTGCATGTTAGTGCTGGAGAGTTTACATGTTATGGATTTGGTGCTAATTTAGTAGGCTGCTTTATCCTGGATGGCGTCAAAATTTGGATGTTATTGTAACGACAGAGTATTCCATCACACTTGTGACTTGTGAATGGTGGATGGCTTTGGGGATAAGGAGATGAGACGGTCACTGCAATATTCTTATCCGCTGACATGCTCTTGTAACCACTATATTTATATGGCAAGTATGGTTGAGTTTCTGGGCAATGGTAACTTCTAGGATATTGACAGCGGGGAGATTCAGCAAGGGTAATGCTTTTGAATGTCAAGGGGCAATGGTTAGATGGCCTCTTTTTGGAGATGATCATTCATGCCACACAAATGCCAGGCAATGTTACTTTTCACTTTTCAGCAAAAACCTGATGTTACCCAGTCTTACATTTTTACATGAATTGCTTCAGCATTTGAGGAGTTGCGAATTGTGCAATCTTTGGTGAATATCCCTACTTCTGGCTTTACAATTGAGGAAAGGGTCATTGATGAAACAGCTGAAGATGGCTGAGCTTAGGATGCTATCCTGAGTATGTCTTGGAGCCAAGATTATTGAGCTCCAATAAACAGAACCATCCTCCTTTGTTGTGACAGGTCTGATTCCAACCACAGTAAATATTCTCTCTATTCGCATTGGTTCACATGCGGCTCCTTGGTGCTACATTCAGTCACATGTGGCCATGATGTTAAAGGCTGTCATTCTCACCTCCCCTCTGAAGTTCATCTTTTTATCCATGTTTGAGCCAAGGCTGTATTGAGGTAAGGAGCTCAGTGGCCCTAGCAGGATGCAAACTGGCCGGCAGTCGGCAGGGTATGTAAGAAAATTGTCATCCCTGTTCATGACACCTTCCATCATTTTACTGATGATCAAAAAGTAGGCTGATGGGAAGTAATCGGCTAGGATAGATGTGTTTGCTTTCTGTATACAGAACATATCTGGGCAATTTTCTATACTATTGGTAGATGCAATGTTGTAGCTATATAGGAACAGTTTGGCAAAAGGGGCAGCAAGTTCAGGAGCACTCGTCCTCAGTAATATTTCCAGATTTGTTGTCAGAGCTCACATCCTTTGCAGTATCCAGTGCCTCTAGCCTTTCTTGGTATTACATGGAATGAATCAGATTGGCTAAAGACTGGCATCTGGGATGCTAGGGATCTCTGGAGGAGGCCCGAGATGCATATTGGTATGACCACATGATTAATCCATGACGCAGAACTGTTGATCCGTTATATAGTGTGATGTGTTCCTTGTAAATTGCACCACAGACTGCCTCTTATTTGAGTACATGGCTTTTAGTACCGTATGAAATCGCATATCAAGCCACTCTGTTCAAGTGTATTTAGGGGTGGGCAACAAACACTGACCTAGCCATTGACATTCACATTTCATTAGTTAATAAAGAAAAAAAATGCCCATTAAAAAACTAGATGCAGCATTTTAGATCTCCAGGTTCAATGTTATACTCCAGGCTAAGGTATAATCGAACGCTTCAGTCATAGGTTTATGATAACAAGAATCCCACCAGCCCTTACAACAAATCCTGACAAACCGCTCCACAGGCCTGAGGGATGTTCCTTCTAAGCTGTTTGGCTGTGTATACAGGTTCCTCTGAGGATCCATGCATGCCAGTGCGCTGATACACTAACGTTTAGTTTTGGAAGCCAATGCCACACGTGGACTTTGGAAGTCTGTGCACAGAGAAGAAATTAAATAGACAGGGTACTGATCCTGAGTGATAGATTGTAAATCAGAATTGTATGCTCTGGTTGCCACAAATTCAGCTTTCCACGTGAGCACAGTGCATGCATATAGGCCAAAAGGAAGTCTCCCATTGGCTGCTGATGGAAAAGACTTGATCAAACCCATGTTCATACATCTCAATTTTAATGTGTCTTGGGACTTTGCTGTGACTAAAATGAAATCAGAATGTCACAGGTCTATCTCATCATAGTTCTGAAGCACAGCATCCAAGCTGTAACTGGGAAGTACCAGAAATAACATTCATGTCACTTCACTCTAGGGCACCATAGTGTTCATCATGTTCCCTTATTCAGGATGGTGAGTAATGCATACATACATGTGAACATGCAAATTATAAGCCACTCAGCCCCTCAACGTTACCCTGTACTTCACTGAGATCATGGATAATTCGTTCACATCTACAATTCCAAATTCCCATCTAAACCCAATAACCCTCAATTCCAAAGCCTACAAAGAATTCATCCACCTCTGTCTTAAAAAATATTTCAATGACCTTGTCTTACCATCTTCTGAAAGTTCCAACATCACTCAACCCTCAGAGAGAAAACAAATCTTCTCAAGCTTGTCCTAAAACAGCAACATTTAACATGAAATCAGTGCACTCTCACTATGGACTGACCCACAAGAGGAAACATTCTTTCCAAGTTCACCTTGTCAAGACCATAGAGGGTCTTAAACACTACAATCAAGTTACCCCACAATCTTCTAAACATCAGTGGAAACAAGCCCAGTCTGTCCAACTTGTCATGACCAGACAAATTATTCACTTCAGGAAGCAATCTAATAAACCTCCCGTAAACTTCTTAACATTTTGTGGCCTATGCATAATAACACTCAAATCTTGTGCAATTCTTCTCTGTTTAAGTTATATTTCCTGTTTTATTTTTCTCATCCAACTGAACAACTTGATATTTTCCCACATTCATTCCATTTGTCAGATTTTTGCCCACTCACTCAATTGATTCATGTCTGTCTACAACTTCCCTATGTCTTCTTCACAACACACCTGCAAATTTAGCCACAATGTCATTGCTCTCCTCGTCAAAGTCAATGATGTAAACTGTAAAATGTTGAGACCCAGCATGGGTCTCCACTCATTACATCCTGCTAATCAGAAAAATGCTCAGTAGGCATACTTTGTTTTCTGCCTGCAGCCAGCCAATCTTCTAACTA